>NW_024412433.1:14138862-14291933 GCF_014898765.1 Herpailurus yagouaroundi
CGTTTATTTATTTTTGGGACAGAGAGAGACAGAGCATGAACGGGGGGAGGGGCAGAGAGAGAGGGAGACACAGAATCGGAAACAGGCTCCAGGCTCTGAGCCATCAGCCCAGAGCCCGACGCGGGGCTCGAACTCACGGACCGCGAGATCGTGACCTGGCTGAAGTCGGACGCTTAACCGACTGCGCCACCCAGGCGCCCCTTTTTTTTTTTTTTTTAAGTGTCAGGATGGGGCAGCTGGGTGGCTCAGGCGGTTAAGTGACTGACTTTGGCGCAGGTCATGATCTCCGGGTTCAGGAGCTCAATCCCCATGTCGGGCTCTGTGCAGACAGCTCAGAGCCTGGAGCCGGCTTTGGATTCTGTGTCGCCCTCTTTCTCTGCCCCTCCCCTGCTCACACTCTGTCTCTCTTTTTCTCAAAAATAAATACATATTAAAAAAATATTTATTTAAAGTGTCAGGATGTAGCAATAAAAAATAAAATCTGTTTTGATGTAACGGATTATTTTTAAAAATATCTTCAACAACTGACAATAGAATAGGTAATAAAGTCGAAACAAACTTTAGAAAAATGATACATAACACAGACCACATTCAATCTCTGGTTACACTGAAATTAGATGAGAACTCACAAATAAAAGATAGCAAAAATAAATGAATAACAGATAGATGTACTAATAAAATAAATAATATGTACACACATTTGGAAGCTCTATGGTTCTTTCCTGAATAATTCTGAAATAATTAAAAAAGAGGTCATAACGAAAACTGCAGCATATTTAATACCAGAATGATAATAAATTCATTAAATATCAAAATTGGTGGGATCCAAGAAAAAAAACACAACAGGTATTAGAAACATATTCTGTAGATAGATGTATATTAAATGTAGGTTTTGGAGAAGAAATTTTGAAAACAAATGAGTAAAGCACTCAACTCAAGAAGCTGGCCAAAAGAACAGAAAATATAAAGAGAATAGAAAGCAGGAATTTTATTTTTAAAAAAAATTTTTTTTTCAACGTTTATTTATTTTTGGGACAGAGAGAGACAGAGCATGAACGGGGGAGGGGCAAAGAGAGAGGGAGACACAGAATCGGAAACAGGCTCCAGGCTCCAAGCCATCAGCCCAGAGCCTGATGTGGGGCTTGAACTCACGGACCGTGAGATCGTGACCTGGCTAAAGTCGGACGCTTAACCGACTGCGCCACCCAGGCGCCCCGAAAGCAGGAATTTTAAAGAACAGGAGCAGAAAGTAATAAAGTGTAAAAAGAAAGAAACAACAAATCAGTAATCGGTTCTGGCCTTCTCCTCCTTTACCCCTTCAAAAAACCACCAGGCCAGATGATTTTCCATAGGTGGGAAAATCAAGCTTTCAAGGAGCATTTATTCTATCTTAAACCATTTCAGAAAAGAGAGAGAGATAGAAGTGAGCCAGCTAATTTTCTGAGGCCCATATAACCTTAGTGCCAAGACAGGATAAGGATAGTACAAGAAAAGAAAGTCACAGGCAAATTACATGTATGATTTAGATGTGAAAATCCTAATTGAAATACTAGCAAACCAAATTCAGAATAGTGTAGATCTAAGAGGCCAAAGTAGAAACTTGAGTGCTTTGTTGACCTCAGAAGTCACACGGGGCTGTTTGCTGTTGGCCTTGCACGGCAGCCCTGTTCAGTGCCCTTACACCAGGAGGTACCTCCTCCATTACAGCCGGAATCAAGGACCACTGGGGACCGGCTTGGGGGCTGGCTACCAAGTCCCCCCTGTTAGACATTAAAGGACTGGATAGTGTATTAGCTTCTCTAAGAAGTGCCACTGTGAAGTGTTTAATTTTTTTTTAAGTCCGGTATTTGTTTAATCCACATCTGTTTGACATGGAACCCTTGTATTCACCTAACACCTCCTAATTCCTCCGTAGTGAGTGCACTTTGGAAAATGCTGCTTTCAGCTGTTTACTTAAAGGGAGTACGATCAAACGACGCTTTGTGAACACTTGTGAACCTTTTGACTGTTCCATACGTAATTGAACATCTGATTTGTTTCTTGAGGCTCCGTAGTGAACACCCAATGGTAAGACATCTGGCTTCCCTTTCTGGGTGGGTTTGAGGCGGTTCCTCTCTTTTAACGTCGAGGTTGGGTATGATTCTCTGGCCTCCAAGGCTGGACGGAGCGCTGGGGGAAGCGTTCCCAGGGGGCTTCTGGAACTGGGTGGGAAGTAGAGTCAGAAGCTCCTAAGATCCTGTGATTCCAATGCAATGCCCCTGGGCTCCCCCTACCCATTCCCCTCTTGCATCTGCTTTAAAATATAGCAGCACTTTGAAGGACCAGCTGGGTGGTCCTCCCTTTACCACATGATGTCACTCTAAGAAAATTAATAACCCCAGTGAGGCCGGCCGTGCTTTTCATATGTGTAAGATACCCAGGAAACAACCCCTAAAATTAGCTGTCTCCAAGGTGGTGCACAGAGGACATGGTGAGGTCATCTTCGGGACCACGCCTACCAGGCTCCGGTGAGTCCCAACCCCTCCCAGGAAGACTTCCGGGAGGAGGGCAAGAACGGCCCGGGGTGAGGATTAGGGGATATCTCTGGGTCAAACCCGCAAGACAGCAAACACAAGGAAGGGCTGAAACCCGAACTTCCAAAATGCATTAAAAAAAAAAAAAAAAAAAGTCGCGTCATGATTAAAAAACGAAATCTTTTTGGAAGAATTTTTCTCCTGGAAAACCGTAGCCTGCCTCACCTGCTAAGGGAAAACAATGGGGATGCTGGGGTCTGCCCAGTACCTGGGTGGGAAGGAAGGGCAGCGGGAGCCCGACGGGACGGTACCTGCGGGACAGACTCCAAGGGGGAGAGGGAGGGACCGAGGAAGGAGACCAGCCTAACCAGACCCAGTTTGCGGCTTGGGCGGGTCCCTGGCGCGCGGTGAGAGGCGGTGCCGGGTGCATTTCAGCTAGCACGCTGCATTGCCCTCACAGGCCCTGGGGGCTCCGGGAGGAAGGGGGCAGAGGGAAAAAACCCGAAATCTGGAGCGCTTTAAAGTTGCATTGGCTTATTGTTTTTCGGGGGGGGGGGGGGGAGTCGGTGACCTGCAGCGGCGTTCAGGTCACCTGACTTGGGGGCTTGCCGCAAGAGGGGTAGGGGACGCCGGGTGCCCCCGGGGCTACTGGCGGGGTCCGGGGGTAGCGCTGAACCCTGGGGTTCCCGCCCTCGCTGCAGGCGGAGGCGGGGACTAGACGCCCGCAGGGCGGCTGCCGGAGCTAGACCAGAAGCTCTGGCAGTGATTCGGGAGCTACAGGTTGCTCTACAGGAGGGGCGGGGCACGGAGTGGCCTGATCGGGGGAAGGGGTGATACGTGCGATTGGAAAGAAAACAATCATCGTAAAAAGGAGAAGAGCGGGCCTATTGAAGAGACTAAGCTCCGCCTAGAGGGAGTGCTGGTTTCGTCCTCCGGGCTCCGCGCCTCCAGGAAGCCTTCCCGGATAGATCCCCTTCGCCGCGGGCCCCATCGCCGTCTGGGTCGATCGGGTCCCCAGGCGGCCTCGGCTCGGCGGGGCCCAGGCTGTCGCTTTTGCTCGGGGCGGCAGACCCAGGAGGTGACCGCGAAAGGGCGCGGGGACCTGGGCGCGGCGGCGGTGTCAGCGCGTTGGGGACCGGACGGCGCAGCTCGAGGGGCCGAGGAGAGCGCAGAGCGACCGCGGGGACCATCCCAACGGAGCGGGCCGGGGGGCGCACCCCGCCCGTCCCGTCGTGCCAGGGGTCGGCGACGGTGTCCCGCGGGGCCCGGGGAGGGGGTACCGGGAGGGCGCGGCCCGAACTGACCCGGGCGGGACCCCACCGCTCCGTGAGATCCCGGCGGGCGGGCTGCAGGCGGGCTGGGGACACCGGCCTGGCTTCGCCTCGGACCCCGGCCCGCGGGATGCGGGGTCGCCGGCTCTTTTTTTCCTTCCTCTCTGTCGCTGTCGCTGCGTCCGGGGTCTCTGGCCTTGTCTCACGGCCCATGTGATCCCGGTTTCTGAATCCTGACGCCCTCTCTTTGGCATCCCACTTTGAATTCCTTTGAGATCCATCCGCCCCCCTTAACCGCAGCCCCCATCTTTCACAGCATAAAGCGGTCACGTCGCGCCTTAACACGAACGCAGAGCCCTGCCCAGTCCCCGCCCCGACCCCTTCTCCGCGTCCATCACGCATAAGACTCGGTAGGAGAGTCAGACACCAGGTTCTCAGAGTGGTTCTCAAACTGCGCCCCATGGGGAGCCCCATCCGTCTTCTTTGGGTGAGAATTTGTGGGGTTCCACTATCCCTATTTTTTCCCATGCAGTTACAACTTTTCTCACGGATACAAAAAAACCCTTTTCCTTCTTTCCTCCCTTTGTACCAAAAGATGAGTGGGGATCCCGCGCTGTTGCAGCGTAAAAGTGAAAGAGGCAACCGAGGGTGGCTGGCTGGCTGAAGACGTGTGGCGGCAGGTGCATCACCTGGGCTGGAATAGAATCTGCGCTCCCGGGTAACTGCAGAATCCAGGGCGGCGTTTCTCCTCTCGCCTTTCTGCCTCGGGTTGATCAGGTGGTGTTGTATAAAGGCCACCCTGTTACAGGTTACTTATGTAATACGGAGGCAATGAGAAGAAAAATTCCAATGGTGACTTCGTCATCAGCGTACCAGAGTAATACCTTCCAGAAGAAAGGCTGAATTCGAGACGAACTGCCCCCAGAGGCCCACAGTGACTTTTGGGGGGTAGGAAGTAAACTGTAGGAGCAAAGAACAGCTGAGCCTTGGAATCCTGACACTTAATCAACAACCGTGGACTTCAAATGAGTGGGTTAAGTAGCTGGGGAATGTCAAATACAGCAGGCCCTTGGCAAGCGAACATAGCGCACATACGTTGTTACGTCGCAGCCTGAAGCTGAAGACGATTGGGCAAAAGAAAGAGAGAAGGGGGGGAACCCCAGAGCATCAAGAGTTGAATTGGGAAGTGGAGAAAGGCGATGTGGGGTAAAGATGATAAAGATGATTCAAGGATTACCACTTGAGTGGATTGAGGAGTTGCGTGCGAGACAGACGGGAAATGTTTGTGGCTTCAATACCCAATCGCACAAAAAATATTTTCTTCCCATTTCTCTCTTCTTTGGGATACAGCCTCGTAAGAGAACATAGCAGTTGGGGTAAAAAGAAAAATCAATTTAGTTCCTGATCATGCCTTTCCATGCTGCATGGGGGCAGGGAGAACTACTGACCTCCTCTCAGAGCCTCTGCTAAATAGGATTGTGCAAGAATGAAATGATACACGGTGCCTATATACACCTGGTGTTGCCATGAACACACACACAATTGTCTGTACCAAAATTAATGATTCGTAATGATAAGCTATCTTTGCAGCAATCAAGCTATAGGTTTAATAGGCACTCTAAAATAATAATAAAAACTAAATGAATGACCCTAATTCACAGGCTTCCTGTTTTTATACTAAGGGCAATATTACAACAAATTAAAATACTGGCCTTTTCTCAGTTTTGATTTGGCCTATTGAAGGATAATAGAAAAGTTGACAGACCAAGGCATAAACAAGCTGGTACAACTCTAGTCAAGCGTATAATCAGGTAAACAAAACAAAAGACTGAGAAGGGGGCAGCTTCTCCTTCAAAGTCTGCTTTGATTTCGGGTGCTTCCCAATTCTTGTCATTCTCAAGGTCAGTGTTGAGCCTTCCCAAAGTGCAGAAGTGCTTTGGAACATTAGAAAGAAGTGGAAAACATTCCTCCTGCCCCAGGAAACCCTACCTCCCAGGGGGTGTTGGGGAGTAGAGAGAATAATTAAGTAGTAAGTAAATTAAAATTGCTCTCCTTCTGCTTGGCGGGGGCCCTACAGTGGGATTTACATTACAAAGGTTGAATTTACATTATAAAGAAGCTCTTTAGGTATTTTATAACTAAATCCTCTTAGGCAAAGACTTGTAGAGACTTGCCTTGACTGAATGCTCTTTATAAAGCATCCCAGTTCTACATAAAATGAAGTGAACGGTGATATGATGGATGCTGTTTTGGAGTGAATTTCCAGGGATTTGGTAGGTGGTAGGAAGCCGTGTGGTCAGGGGTTTGCTGTAGGTAAGAGTAGTGACCTCTGGATCTATGCGACTGCTCCTGGAGGGGTGGCCGATGGGAGATTCTGCCCTGGGGATAAAAATTAGCGCCCAGGGGTGCCTGGATGGCTCAGTCTGTTAAGTGTCTGACTCTTGATTTTGGCTCAGATCATGATCCCAGGGTCGTGGGATCGAGCCCCGCGTCGGGCTCTGTACTGACAGCACAGCCTGCTTGGGATTCTCTCTCTCCCTATTTCTCTGCCCCTCCCCTGCTTGAGCTCCTCTCTCTCTCTCTCTCTCTCTCTCTCTCTCTCTCTCTGAAAATAAATAAACATTTAAAAATTTTGAGAAAAAATCAGCTCACAAATCAAAAGAGGGCAGGGGGAAAGGAAACGGGCTGCTGTGAATGAAACTTCAAGTCCTGGGCAGGATCATAGGGTAACACAAAGAGGGAAAAGCTGGAGAAGGGAGGCTTTGAGGGCGGCTCCAGAATTTCCAGAATTGGGGGGGGGGGGGCCGGGAATTTGGGGCAGGCACCTCCTTTGAAACCTAAGAAACCTAAATCTTTCTCTGGAAGATCTCTACAGGGCAAATGCTGATTTTACTTAGACTGCACATTTATTTGGAGTTGGTTGGTCTAGATTCAAGAGACGGGAGGAACTAATGTGCCATCCATCTCAACCTCCGCTTGGACTGTTTGGACTATTTTGATTGCCAAAAAAAGCCACTTTTATTATAAAGGTATTAGGGAACTTAGGGCCCTGGTTATCTCCCACAGAAACCCAGCAGCCTTCACAGAGATCATAAAAGAATCAAGGTCACTGGCAGAAAACGAAAAGGCCCAGGAACCAGGTTCCTGCAGGAGACTTGTATTATCTTCCACGGTAATAACATGGCGTCTTTTTTCTCTCTTCCCATGGTTGCTGCTTACAAAGGCCATCCATCTTCTTTCTGGAATCTCTCTGCATCAACTTTCTATCCCTATGTTGCCCACTTACACCTTCCTAGAAAGAATTCGCAACTGGTCCAATTTAGTCTCCATAAGGCCAGGAGGGGAGCTTTGTAGGGTGGGGAGTCATTTTGGAGGAACTGTCTGGGGCTGCTTCTCTAAGCGGTGTCTCTAGGAGGCACCTCCACAGAGGGGGCTGGGACTTTCCAGGAAATACGCCGTTTTCTGCTCTCCATGAGCTCAGATCAGGAGCATGAGGCCTAGGGAGGTCTAGAGAATGTGCCCCGGCTACCTTTGTCTCAGTACTCACTGAATACGTGGATGGGCAAAGGGCCATGTGAAACAATCTTCTTCAAGAACAATCACCCTTTACAACATTTCGGGTGAGTCATTCAGTCTTGCTTTGGAAATGACAATAGCAACAACACCCACTTGCATGGAGTGTTCGTTACCTGGCAGGTGTACAGGTCTGTGCTAAGCACTTTCCCTGCTCACAGAATCACACACACTCACTAGAACTCACCAGAGTGAGCAAGTACGTGCCATTGATATAACTGACCGCATTTTATGGATGAATCACATATTTCTATGTAACAAACTACTCCAAAACTTCGTGGACTTAACCATCATTGTATTTGTTCAGATCTGGTGGGTCAGAGATTCAGGTATGGTTCAGCAGGCCAGCACCTCTCTGCTCTGCGATGTTAGGGCCTCAGCTGAGTGGCTGGTAGGGATGTCTCTTCTTATGACGTTGGGGCCATTCACCTATTGGCTGGAAAATCCAAGATGTCGTCACTCACTAGTCTAGGGCCTTGGTGTAGGCTGTTGGCCAGGGGGCTTGGGTTCCCCTTTGGGTGATTGCCCCCCCCCCTTTCTCTCTCCTCATTATCCAGTAGCCTACCCTGACCTTCTTTACATGGCGGCTAGTTTCCAAAAGGGCAAATATGGAGGCTGCCGAGATTCCAAAAGGGAGAGGCTTGAGAGTCACATAGCGGGGCGCCTGGGTGGCGCAGTCGGTTAAGCGTCTGACTTCCGCTCAGGTCACAATCTCACACTTTGTGAGTTCGAGCCCTGCGTCAGGCTCTGTGCTGACAGCTCAGAGCCTGGAGCCTGCTTTGGATTCTGTGTCTTGTCCTGTCTCTGCCCCTCCCATGCTGGTGTTCTGTCCCTGTCTCTGTCTCTCAATAATAAATAAACATTTAAAAGAATTAAAAAAAAAAAAAAAAGAAAGTCACATAGCATCACTTGTGCAGCATCCATTAGGCAAAACAAGGCACAGAGACCGCCCAGATGCAAGGAGAGGGAGATGAGGCCACCCTCATCAAGGCCGCAGGGATGGGAGGAATGTTGTCGGCCATCTTTGTGGACCATTTACCCCAGGATATGCACTCCCTGAAAATGGCAGAGCCACCTTTTGAATTGAGACTGACCCTCAAGTCCATGCTTGAAATGAGCTCAAATTTCTAGCAACAGCCCAGTCAGCATTGGACTATTGTATTTACTAGAAATGTCTTCTATTTAACTGAAATCTCCTCCCTATTCCAGGGTGCTGGTCTGAGGTTAGGCTTTTTAAACCTTCTGAATGTTATGAAATGGACTATTTTTCCTTTTCAAGGATTAGCTGATGATGGTTCAGACAGAAGAGCTCAGCGGCAAAGGACTTCTATATTTTTCTGCTGTAAAGTGGTTCAGCCTGGGGCGGTCACAGGACAGGGGAGAATGTCACAAAGATTCTCAGTGAAAGCCCTTAGAATACCCTCTCTCCATGGCTTTGTCTCACATAAAATGGTGACGCTCACAGCACCAATTATGTTTCTTCTTATCTCTCACCCTTTCTAACAAGCCCCATTCCAACTATTTCCCTTTTTTTCTACCTGGATTCAGTTGATGACCTGTCACCCAGGAAAGAAATTTGACAGAGTGAATGCCTTTCTCATTTTTATAGAATACGGGCTGTGTACCGAGAAGCCTCTGGAAAGCCTTGGGCCGTCGGGATGCTCAGCAGTGCATTCCAGGGGCCTGCCATTTTCTGATTAACTGAATATTTTGCTTTCGTCATTTCGGCTCCTGTGGAAGATCTTCGAAAATGTATTAATTTCATTTACTGCCTTTGTAACTAGTGTGTGTGTGTGTGTGTGTGTGTGACACATTTGAATTTTGCGCTCACAAGTGAAAACCTCTAGGCTCCGTGTCCGCTTCCTGAACCTGATTTTCTGAGTCAGCTGTAGCAGGACAAAGTGCCCGAGCTGAGCACACAGTTCCCAAGAAGGGAGGGACTCTTGACCAGGTTTGATAGTTTTAGTATAACTTTCTTCTTTCTGAAACCATTCAAGGCAACCCCTCTCTTCAACAGCTGTTACCTCCGTGGAGATATCACCGTAAATTTAAACACTTTTTCAACCAAATGAAGGGGGACCATATTGTCATTTCGTCATGGGGAGTGTTAGTCTCGATTCCTCTGCCTCATCAAGAGGAAACCAGTAATCAGAATGGGATCGGTGCACGTCAGCGTGGGACCCAGTTCTGAGAGGAAGGCCTGAACGATAGGGGATGTGACGTTTTATTGGACTATTATTATAGAAATCAGGCGTGTCTGTCCAGGCACATTCTTTCTCGAACTTTCATATCTGTCAGGCCTTTTATCTCTCACACATTTTCCAGTCACACACCTGATGGCCTCTGCATGATAAGATTTTCCATTTAAACTATAAAAGTGGTTCCAGGGCTGGGTGATATTTTTATTTGAGTGAATAAAGCTTGACTTTGAAGAAGGGTTATTTGACTTTTTTTTATAATTTTTTTCTTCATGTTTATTTATTTTTGAGAGAGAGAGAGAGAGAGACAGAGAGACAGAGGACCTGAAGCAGATTCTGTGCTGACAGCCCAGAGCCCGATGCAAGGCTCGAATTCACATATTGCGAGATCCTGGCCTGAGCCAAAGTCAAATGCTTAACCGACGGAGCCACCCAGGCGCCCTGAGTTATTTGATTTTGATTTTTTTTTTAATTTTTTTTTAACGTTTATTTATTTTTGAGACAGAGAGAGACAGAGAATGAATGGGGGAGGGTCAGAGAGAGGGAGACACAGAATCTGAAACAGGCTCCAGGCTCTGAGCTGTCAGCACAGAGTCCGACGCGGGGCTCGAACTCACAGACCGCGGGATCATGACCTGAGCCGAAGTCGGCCACTTAACCGACTGAGCCACCCAGGGGCCCCTGATTTTGATTTTAAAAAGGAACCCCGTGGGGCGCCTGGGTGGCTCAGTTGGATAAGCATCGGACCCTTGGTTTCAGCTCAGTCCATAATCTCAGGGTTCGTGAGATGGAGCCTTCCATCAGGCTCTGTGCTGATAGTGCTGTTAGGACATTCTCTCTCTCCTTCTCTCTCTGCTCCTCCCCCGCTCGCTCTCTCTGTCTCCATCTCTCTTTCAAAATAAATAAATAATTTAAAAAAGGTTCTCTCTCTCCCTCTGCCTTCCCCAGCTCTCTCTCGCTCTCTAAAAAAAAAAAGGGACCCCTCCCAACATAATGACATCATTTGTCCACTCAAGTATGGTTTGGAGAATAAAAAGCCCATGTGCATACTCCAGCTCCGATATGTAATCAGGAAGTGTGATGAGCAGAGATGCTCTGTAGTTGCAGAAATTATAATTCTTGGGGCGCCTGGGTGGCTCAGTCGGTTAAGCGTCCGACTTCGGCTCAGGCCATGATCTCACGGTTTGTGAGTTCGAGCCCCGTGTCGGGCTCTGTGCTGACGGCTCAGAGCCTGGAGCCTGCTTCCAATTCTGTGTCTCCCTCTCTCTCTGCCCCTCCCCTCCTCGTTCTCTGTTTCTCTCCCTTTCTCTCAAAAATAAATAAACGTTAAAAAAAGGAAGTTAGAATTCTTTCTTTACTTAAAAATATGTATAGCGGGGGTGCCTGGGTGGCTCAGTGGGTTAAGCATCCGACTTCAGCTCAGGTCATGATCTCACAGTCTGTGAGTTCAAGCCCCGCGTTGGGCTCTGTGCTGACTGCTCAGAGCCTGGAGCCTGCTTTGGATTCTGTGTCTCCTTCTCTCTCTGCCCCTCCCCTGCTCATGCTCTGTCTCTCTCTGTCTCAAAAATAAATAAATAAATAAAATTAAATAAAATAAAAAATAAAAATATGTTTAGCGGGTGCTACCTCGCATTGTTGCCCACGGCCATCTCTGTTGCTTTCTTGGTACTTGCCTTCCACAAATTCCTTTATCTGTTTTTCCCTTATTTATATATTCACCAAGCTTTGAACAACCCAGAAGGTGTGAGGCACTGGGGGATCTAAAGATGAATGGAGCTGTGGCCCCTCCCCTCTGGGGACAGACACGTAAGGGGTGTGGGAGCTGCATGCCAAGTGCTGCCATAGGGGCATGGGCGTGGGTAAGCCTGGGGAGTCCAGGGAAGGCTTCTTGGAGGAAGAGACACTGATGCTGAATCTCTAAGAGAGTGAGAATTCACCAGGTACAACGTGGGGGCGGAGGTTGGAGAAGGTTATTGAAGATGGCGTTGGGGTGAAGAGGCAGAAAGAAAGGCGGCTTGTTGAGGAAGCTGTGAACAGCCAGGCGGAGCTGGGGGCCCTTCCCTTTGGGAAAAGTAACAGCCACTGGGCAGAGGTTGTCAGGAACCGGCCTGTGGGGCCCCTTTGGTGCCAAGACCAGGAATTGGGGCTCCAACCCGCAGGGCGGACAGTGAGAACCCTGAAGGGGTTTAAGTCTCTGTAAGGAAACGTGAAGGGGGGCGGGTAAAGGTGGGAGAAGCAGAAGCAGAAGCAAATCGCCAAGGGGTCAGAAGCTGGTTAGCGCTCCTTCGTACTTGCCGTGTGCACCTGCAACTTCATTCGCTCATCCTTAAACGAGGATAATTATAGAGCCTACCTTATCAAATTACTGGGACGTTTAAATGATGTAATAGATGAAGGGCATTTAGAACAGTGACCAGCCCATCATAATGAACGGGAGCCGTTATTAATAATAATAATTTGACGCGATCAAATGTGAACGCAGACAGCTTGCTTTGGTGGCACGGTCCAGAAAAGAGCCGATGGGAAGGTGTTTGAAGTTTACCAGAAGAGAGACCCCCGGGGCCAGCAGCGAAACCAGTCAGGGGACTGATTCACCAGATGCTGCAGGAGACGTTCTTCAGAACTTGGCCACTGGTAGGATGTGCAGGGGACGGTGATGAGCCGCGGGTGACCCCCGCCCACCCCCGCCCCCCAGGTTGTTGGCCTGGGAGTCTGGCTGGGGGGGTGAGGCGCTCATAACAAGAATAGGAGTCAGCGGGACGCCTGGGTGACTCTGTCGGCTCCGGTCGTGATCTCACGGCTCATGGGTTTGAGGCCTACGTTGGGCTCTGTGCTGACAGTGTGGAGCCTGCCTGGGGTTCTTTCTCTCTCATGCTCTCTCTGCCCTTCCCCCACTGGTGCTTTTTCTCTCTCTCTCAAATGAAATAAACTTAAAAATTAAAAAAGAAAAACAAAGAATAGGAATCTTTTCCTCGGGAGACTAAGGGCAGGGAGTAACGAGCTCAGTTTTGACACGTGTTCGAGGTGTTCGCGTGACATCAGAGCGGGGTGCTTGGGCGAATATATGGCTCGGGCCTAGGAATCTGGATGACACAGTAGGAGAAGGCAGGGGGCGGGCGAGCTGGCGCAGGCCACGCGTTCAGAGAGAGAAGGGGACACAGGGCAGAGACCTGGGCAGGACCCCACGAAGACCTGGGTCTTATGAACTCGAGACGTTTCTCTTCCGGGGTGTCGATGATGCTTTAATGAGTCTGAAGGTGTTCGACTGTGTTGGAGTGGCCCGTTGGGAGGCCAGCACATCTGAGGGGCATTGAGGAAGGCAGGAAGACCCCAGAAGTGACCGGAAGGGGTGGTTACAGATGAAAATCGGGTTTGAGAGGTTAGCAGTAGAACCCCTATATAAATGTCCCCAGGCAGAAGGGGGCAATGGTGGGATGGTCATTGACTGGCCGTGTTGGACTGATGACAATGAGTAGCAGTGGTGGGAACTAGGTCTGGGCTGGAGGGCAGCTGTTTCTTTTTTTGTCTTTTTTTTTTTTCTTTTAATGTTTCTTTAATAACTTTTGCTAGACAGAGAGGGGAGACAGAGGGGAGTGACAGAGAGAGAGAGGGAGACACAGAATCCGAAGCCGGCTCCAGGCTCCGAGCTGTCAGCACAGAGCCCGACGCCGGGGCTCGAACCCACGGACCGCGAGATCATGCCCTGAGCCGAAGTGGGACGCCCAGATGACTGAGCCTCCCCCCCCTCCCCCCCCCCCCCGCCCCAGGCGCCCCAGGGCAGCTGTTTCTACAGAGAACTGCCACTTCCTGTGTGCCCTACATCGTGCTAAGCCTCTCAGAGGGGGTGTGTTGACCCTCTCAGCCACCTTGGGTGGCGGCAACGACTGGCATCCTCACGCCACCAAGTAAGGGACAGTTGGAAAGAGATGGAATTCCTTGCCGCGTCACGTTGTAGTCAATGGCAGCGACAGGCTGTGTGGAGCCCCCGCGCGGCCGCCTCCCGCGGCTGCAGTTGTCCTCGGGGCCATAGGGGTCAAGGTTTTCAGCAGGAAACGGATGGTACCTTCAAAGCGGGTGTCTTGAGGTGAAATTGATAAAGGGACTATTTGGGGAGGTGTGGGCGGGGCTTACGGAAGCCAAGGGGAGAGTGCAGGACCTCAGGGCGAGGAGTCGGGAGGGTGAGGGCGGAGGGTGGAGGGCGGCGGTGGGCTCTCGGGAGGGGCCGTGAATGGGAGCCGTGACCGTCACCGGTGGCCAGCCTACGAGGACCCTGCAGGGAGGACCCCGAGGAAGCGTACCCTGCGCTCCCGGTCCCGCGGTGCTCAGAGCCCCTCACTGGCCTAACAGCCAGACGCCAAAGGGCGAGAGGTCAGCCTCGGGACCCAGAGCAGAGTGGAGAAGGGTGGACGGCGGATCTGGATGAACACGTAGAAGCTTCCAGCACAGGAGAGAAGATGAGGAGCAAGGCGAGGCTGGGCTCATGGTGCAGCAAGCCTGATTGTACCGCGAGGGCCAGCCAACCGAATTGGTGACATTAGGACTATCCCAGGAGATCAGGCTCAGGGCATCTTGGTGGCTCCTTTGGTACCACAAATGCCCCGGGCCTCTCCTCTCAGTTCCAGGACTCAGAGGACCGACCATGGAACAAAGCCCACCCCAGGGGATCAGTGAGGCTCCCCTCTCTAAGAAGCTCACCAACCCTCCCACCCCCACCTCTGGCCTGGCAGGATACTTCCTGGGGCACTTGGGTGGCTCTGTGGGTTAAGCATCCGACTTCAGCTCAGGTCATGATCTCGCGGTCTGTGGGTTCGAGCCCCTCCCGGCGTCGGGCTCTGTGCTGACAGCTCGGAGCCTGGAGCCTGCTTTGGATTCTGTGTCTCCCTCTCTCTCTGCCCCATCACCACTCATGCTCTGTCTCTCTGTGTCACAAAAATAAAAAAATCAAATATTAAAAATTTTTAACGTTTATTTACTTTTGAGAGACTGAGAGGGGCGCCTGGGTGGCGCAGTCGGTTAAGCGTCCGACTTCAGCCAGGTCAGGATCTCACGGTCCGTGAGTTCGAGCCCCGCGTCGGGCTCTGGGCTGATGGCTCAGAGCCAGGAGCCTGTTTCCGATTCTGTGTCTCCCTCTCTCTCTGCCCCTCCCCCGTTCATGCTCTGTCTCTCTCTGTCCCAAAAATAAATAAACGTTGAAAAAAAAAAAAGAGAGAGAGACTGAGAGAGACAGAGCACGAGCAGAGGAGGAGCAGAGAGAGAGGGAGACACAGAAACAAAGCAGGCTCCAGGCTCTGAGCTGTCAGCACAGGGCCCGACACAAGGCTTGAACCCATGAACCACGAGATCACGCCCCGAGCTGAAGTCGGATGCTCAACCGACTGAGCCACCCAGGCGCCCCCCCCCCCCCACCCCGTGCAATTTTATTGTGCCTGCTACCTGTTGCCAGGAGCACCCGAAGAAGTAGTATTTTTGAACGCTGATTCGGGCGGCTCTGAAATTACTTTCATGCATTTGTGAAAATTAACACGAGAGAGGGGTATTCATTCATGTCCTAACAGTGAGCAGGAAGCTAAATTAGATGCCAACGGGAAAGATCACTGCAGACACATTTTTGAGGGGGGCGGGGTGAGATCTGCAGTGAAGAGTTTTCCTCTGCTGACCACCAGCCATGTTCCTGCTGGCCACCCAGAGCACAGATGACACATGGTGCCTATGCCCCCAAGTTGGTTCTGGGATCACAAACTGGGTTTTCAATTTCCTTGAGTTTTGCCCTGGACGCCAGGAGGCTCAATACCAATTTCTATGTTATTTCTTCCTCCTGGAATATATTCCTCCCTTTTCATGATTTTGGTGTCTCCTTTGTCTCCAATGGTGTCATTATTTCACTTTATGCCTTTTATCGTAAGGACCCCCAAACTCGTGTGGAGGGAGATAGGAGGAAAAATAATTGTAAATGGAATAGAACGAAGGATTTAATTTGAGATGCAAATAACATACTGATTTTTTACAAATTAGTTTACTGCGAGAGACAGGGCGGGTGGGGAGAGAGAGAAAGAGAGAGAATATCAAGCGGGCTCCACGCTGCCAGCGAGGAGCCCGACATGGGGCTCAAACTCACAAACGGCGAGATCATGACCTGAGCCAAAACCAAGAGTTGGACGGTTCACCGACTGAGCCACCAGATGTCCCAACATACTGAATTTTTTTTTCGCACATTAGGCTTGGTTGATATAATATTACCTCTCAAATGAGATTATAAAACTAGATCATCAGAACCTACTTCTCGAGGACTGTCACAGCAGGTCGGGGTCCCAGCTTTGTCTGGCTTGCTAATCAGACTGGGGTTGTGTTGGATCCCAGAGCATGGGATGTGCTTTGACCCCGGTCTTCAGCATGTCACAACCGTCTATCCCTTCTCTGCATTCATACTTCGTTTCTGGATTCCTTCACAAGATGTGTTCTGTTTATTTCCCAAGCCCCTCACTAGCATGGCTGAGGAACAAGAATTTTTGTCTGTTTCATTCACACCTACAGCCTCACCTCCTAGAACAACACTTGGCACATAGTAGGAGCCCGATAAAGAGTGAATGTAGTGGTGTGTGGGTGGCTCAGTCATTTAAGCACCCGGTTCTTGATTTCAGCTCGGGTCATGATCTCATGGTTTGTGGGATCGAGCCCCGCCTCGGGGCTTGGGATTCTCTCTCTCCTCTCTCTGCCCCTCCCCTGCTCGCTCTCTCAAAATAAACAAATAAAAAAAAATTTTTTTTTTTTAAAAAGAGTGACTATAGAAGGAACCCAGTAAATAATCACTGAATGAACGAACGGTGGTATGGATTTTTTTAAGTTAAGAAAAAAAGAAGCAAATGCAGTAATGGGATGTTTTGAAAAGGGAAATAATTCTGAAATTTCTGAAGAGGGAGAATGTTCTGCAAAAAAAGGTTTTGCGGGCTCCTAACAAATAGCCATTCACACACGATCCTCATGCCTCCTTGCTGTGTATTCAGTTTCAAGCTAGCCATCCAGCTGTGCACAAAGCCTGTGGAACCAGATGAAGGCGGCAAAGGGCATTATATGGAATAGAAAATATATGTTTCTTGTTTCTGATATATTAGATGATTTCTCCCTATGGCGATGCTCGAACTGCACGTAATAGAAATCGTTTCTGTGGCACCTGAAATATTCTGTTCATTTAGAAGCTGTCCTTCCGTTGTCATTGAGGAGCTTGTACAGCTACGACAACCTGTTTTTAATAGTTTCCAAAATCTCTCAAAAGTATTTCATAAACAATAGTTATTTGGGCATACGGTGATTCGAGGATAATAACCCTTCTTGCTGAGTGTGGGAGGGGGTTGGTGCGAGTAGGGAGACGCAACGCATGAATCCTTTGTTCTAAATTGGCCTCGTTTTTTGTCCAGTCGGAGCTTGTGGGGTTTCCTACCTGAGGGGACAGCGCCTGTCCTGACCCCACATGCTTCCGCATTTTAACACTGGTGGGAGCGGGGAGTGTCTGCCGAGCCCAGCTTGGCGTAATGGCAGGCAAAAGGGTCGTGATCCGTAAATGTTTCCTGAACAAAACCAAATTCATCGACCGTTCCTAGGGGTCATACAGCCACGCCAGGCCTCGTGAGGAGCAGAGCAAGATCTTAAGACAGCATCTTCTCCAGGGAGGGGGTCCGGGGGGAGGGATGAGATAGGTGAAGGGGATGGAGAGGACACTTGTCGTGATGAGCCGTGAGTTGACATACGGGAGGGTTGGATCCCTCTGTTGTACTCCTGGCACTAATATGACCCTGTATGTTAACTACACTGGAATTAAAACGTGAAACAACATAGAATCTCTGCGGCTTGCAGGTTGACAGTCTCCCTAAGGCGACATTACTCCCAGGAAAATGACCAACCAGTGCGTGGTGGAGTTGAATGAGCATGTATGAACTACGGTATTGAGTCGTTGAGCTCTGCTCTGGGCCACCTCCTTACACTCACTCCCTTGGTGGTGTCACCCAGTGCTTTTCTTTTCTTTTCTTTTTTCTCTTCTTTTCTTTTTTCTTTTTTTCTTTTCTCTTCTCTTCTCTTTTTCTTTTCTTTTCTCTTTTCTCTTTTCTTTTTTAACATTTATTTATTTTTGAGGCCGAGAGCGACAGAGCATGAACGGGGGAGGGTCAGAGAGAGAGAGAGGGAGACACAGAATCTGAAATAGGCTCCAGGGTCCGGGCTGTCAGCACAGAGCCCGACGCGGGGCTTGAACTCATGGACCACAAGATCATGACCTGAGCCCAAGTCGGATGCTCAACCGACTGAGCCCCCCCGGGCGCCTCCCCAGGGCTTCTTAAAGTAAAATGATTTTATTACAATAAGTAAATTTATATTGCACGTTGGTGTTTTTTTTTTAACTTTTTTTAAACTTTATTTTTGACAGAGATAGAACGTGAGCGGGGTGGGGCAGAGAGAGAGAGACACACACACACACACAGAATCTGAAGTGGGCTCCGGGCTCTGGGCTGTCAGCACAGAGCTTGATGTGGGGCTCGAACCCATGAACCGAGAGATCGTGACCTGAGCTGAAGTCGGATGCTTAGCCGACGGAGCCACCCAGGCGCCCCATGTTGCGCGTTGTCGTAACTAAAAAGAAAAAAATCGAATATCACGCAGGGCTTACAATGGCTTTTGATGCTGTGTGGATGCTGCTGACTCTCACGTGTGTCCTCTGCCCAAAGAGGAGGTAGATGGCATCTCCAGCTCACATGCTTAAAGCAACGGTGCCCCAACCTGCTCCTTGACCAGACGTGCTCCTACTGGTAAATGACATTGCCGTCCTCCTGACTGTTCAAGCCAGAAACCCGGAGCATTTTATTTTCCCCTCTCCTCATCCCCTACATCCAGTTGATCTCAAGCTTGGTTGGCCCCAACTCTTCAACCCCCCCACATAGTTCCATCATTTTTTTCACTCTCTCTGCTGCCTCCACACTAGTGAGACCCACGACTGGCTCTCACGACGGAGAAGCAGCCTCCTAACGGGTGTGACCCAACCCGTTCTTTTCACAACCATTGGTGTCAAAAACAAGTCAGATTATATTTCTCATTTAAAATCCTTCGCTAGAATCTATGCACGGGATAAGATTGCATTGGACTATACACACATACAAGCGAAACTATACACACGCGCGCACACACACACACAATCCATAAAGCTGAATAAGATCTGTGGTCTAGTTAACAGTGTTGTACTTCCTGGTTTCGATTTTGTACGGCACTCATGTAAGATGCCACCGCTGAGGGAAGCCGGGTGAAGTATGGGAATCGATGAGCTATTTTTGCAATTTCCTGAGCATCTATAATTAGTTAAGGAGGCATCTGGGTGGCTCAGTCCCGTTGAACTGACTCTTGATTTTGGCTCAGGTCACGATCATGCGGTGGTGAGATCGAGCCCCGAGTTGGGCTCCGCACTGGGTGTGAAGCCTGCTTAAAATTCTCTCTCTCCCTCTGTCTCTCTCCCCCACTTGCATGCGTGTGCGCTCTCTCTGTCTTTCAAAAAAAAAAAAAAAAGAAAAAAGAACGAGGTTAAAAATGACTTGCATAACAATGAAGAGAATCATTGATGTTCCACTGCAACCAGTCCAACTCTACTCCAGCCTGTGGAAATCATTGACTTCGGTGATTCTTGCCAACCCCCTTTCCAATCCCACCCAATGTCATGCTTCCATCAGTTAATCTTCCTCAGCTACTCTGGCTTCCTGGTAGTTGCTTAAACATAGCAAACACCTTTCTGAACCAGGACATTTGCTGGTCCCATATGCCTAGAATGCTCTGTCCATGGCTGGTTTTCCCTCATTCATCAGAGAAGTCTTTTCTGACACGGGACACCTATATTGGACCCCCCACTTGGCTCTTTTTCTTAATACAACTGTTTGTCATCTGTTATGAATGTTTGCCTAATACGCACCGGAACATATAGCCTAGTGAGAGAACAGAGGTCACGTCTGTTTTATTTACTACTGTATCTTGCGTCCCTAGGGTGGCTCTTGGCCTAAAACCAGTGTTCAATAAGTTCTTTGTTGATAAAAAGGAAGAGGAAGCAAACATGATTAGGGGCTCAAAAAATGGGGATGCCAGTGTCAAAAGAAGCTTGAAGGAGAAGTTTCTTTTTTTAAGTAATTTATTTTGAGAGAGAGAGACAGAGACAGCATGAGTGGTGAGAGGGGCGGAGAGAATCCCAGGCAGGCTCTGTGCTGCCAGTGCAGAGCCCAACACGGAGCTCGAACCCATGAATTATGTGAGATCGTGACCTGAGCCGAAACCAAGAGTCAGACACTTAACCGACAGAGCCACCCAGGCGCCCCAAGGAAAAGTGTCCTATAAAAATGGGTATGTCCAATTCCATTTATTTACTTTGAAAGTTTTGCAATCTCTTTTAAAACCAACTCCAGAAACTACTCTAAGGTCTAATACTTTAAGCCTCCCCCAATATATTCAATAGTGAATTTATTTTAACTCATTTTACCTGATATTTTTTTGTGCAGGATAAAGGAGGGGGGTGCTGCATTTAAGTTACTTTATTAAAAAATATATACGTATTGGGGCACCTGGGTGGTTCAGTCAGTTAAGTGTCTGACTCCCGCTCAGGTCATGATCTCATGGTTCCTGAGTTCGAGCCCCCTGTCAGGATCTATGCAGACAGCTCAGAGCCTAGAACCTACTTTGGATTCTGTGTCTCCTCTCTTGCCCTTCCCCCCCTCCCCCAAATAAATAAACATTAAAAATAAATAAATAAATAAATAAATAAATAAATAAATAAACAAACATTAAAAAAAATATGTAGTTATTGTTTTCTTCTTATTAAAGTTCTAAGTGCCCATTTCAGATTACTTGGAAAATAAGAAAGTTAACAATGAAAAGAAGTATCACAGTTAACCGATTATCTGGAGATCACCACCATTCACACTTGCATTTTTTTGTACTGTTCTATGAATATTTCTCGACCATCTAGGAACACACTATAAGTGAAATATTATAAAATATTATAAAATATAAAATAAAACCCTTGCTTTTAAAATGTAACATTAACATAAGTGGTTTTATGTCGATAGGTATGATTGGAAAGAAGCTTTTCAAATGATAATGCCCTGATTTATTTCACTATACTCCTATTGTGTGGATACACTCCAGCTTATTATTAGCCTATTTGAAATGTAGGCTAATTTTCCCCTACTTTCACATATTTGCAATGTTGTGATTATCTCTGTCCACAAATGTTTGTCAACGTTTCTAATATTTACTTGGAATAGCTCTTTAGAAAGAGAATTACTGAGTCAGAAGGTATTCACATTTTTAAACCTCTTGCTAACGTATGGCCCAATTGTTTTTCAAAGAAACTGCAATTCCTATGGCTATTACTTTATTTTAGAGCCACTTTGGCATCCACTTTACCCTAGACCAAAGTGGGGATGACTCAGGCCCAGACTGGATCCCTTCCAAGAGGT
Organism: Herpailurus yagouaroundi; assembly: GCF_014898765.1. Taxonomy (NCBI): domain Eukaryota; kingdom Metazoa; phylum Chordata; class Mammalia; order Carnivora; family Felidae; genus Herpailurus; species Herpailurus yagouaroundi. The sequence goes on from NW_024412433.1 coordinate 14,159,892, forward strand.
GGATTACAAGGGACCAGCATGGCCTCCCTCTGGGGCGTCTTGCATTCACAATGGTCCCCTGCGTGGATACCCAAAGACCCAAAGACGGTCCTGAGTCTCCTGCATGTTTCTTCCTCATTATTCTAGGGAGAGATGTTAGCATTCGGGTCTGGTTTCCTGAGCTTTAATTTGGAGAGAAAGTGGAGGAAGTGGGTTAGTTTAAATTCCCAGAGCATTCCTTTGCATCAGTGAAAAGTTACAATGTTTGAATAGATACCTGTATTCCAGCTGGTCCCATGGTGCCTGAAGAATTTAGGGCATGATTAAAAGAGTTGAAAGGAAGCGGTGTCAAAAGACCCAGAAAATCTAGTGTGTCGAGTCTGAAAACAGGATTTCAAGCTTTTGAATTCCACCAACTCATTCACAGCTGCACATCCTGTCAGATTTGGGCCACTGGGTAAACATCTTTGGAAGAGAGCCTTTGACATTTAAGATAAAAATATTTTGAACCTGAAGGAAAATGAACAATTGCAATTACAAGGGGCTGACAAGTTTTCTGGAAAATAGTTCTTTTGATTCTTAATGAGGTAGGACATGACTGCTCTGAGGAACTCGAGTATTTTTGGCTCATCCATCTGTGTCTCAAGTATTTAGTTGCAAAATTGTGTTGACTGAACACAGGGAGGTTTTTTTTCACAGTTTTGATTGTGATTAATAACAAGTAAGTGACGTCTTTGTGTGTGTGTGTGTGTGCGCGCGCATGTGTGTGCCTACAGAGAGTGAATGCTAATGGAGACTTATGTATGCCTTAGATCACAGAATCCATCGTATCCACCTGGGTTGGAAGTTTCTGGTTAGACCTCAAGGGAGCCCATGTGGTGACTGATGAGCCTCAGTAGCCCCAGAACAACAAAGCTTGGCGTAAATACTCCTATCTTCAAAGCAGCAGTTCTAGCGAGGTTAAAGTCCTTTAACTCTATTTCCTTTCTGCCAGAGCTTACGTTGCTAACAGATATAAATCACTGTGCCTGTGTCACGCTTTCCTTTGAAGGTGTGCGAGGGTGTTACCTAATTACTGGGCAAATGAACAATTATTTGAAAGAGGTTTTTTTTTTTTTTTTTTTTTAAGCATGTTTGGTGATACTCGGGTGAGGCTATTTATAGTAATCTTTTCAAGCAGGTTCTGAGTCCCCGTAAAAGCAAACAGATAAAATTTATAGAGACGTGCAGTGGGGAGCAGTGATGTTAGCTCTTTTTGTAAGAATGTAGAGCTAACGCATCTCTGCTCTGTCAGCTCAGAGCCTCACAAATGGTGAGATCATGACCTGAGCCGAAATCAAGAGTCAGGTGCTTAACAGACTGAGCCACCCAGGCGCCCCAGTAATCCTTACTTTCATAGGATCCTAACTAATACACAAATGTAACATGGTTCGTTTCTTTTAAGGAATATAAAAGAAATACAGCTTCCATGGTACTAGATAGAAATAGCTATTATTTCTAGAAATAATAGAAATAGAAATAGCTATTATTTCCCCTAAGGAAATCGCGAGGTCTCTTAGCTAACGTATTCCATCTTTTACTTTTACTTAAATGTTTAAAAACTTTTATAGTACCGTGACATTTCTGCAGCTAAGGACTATGGATCTCTAAAAAGGAAGGACATTTTCCTACCTAACCATAATACCATTATCACACATAACAAAATGACTAGTAATTCCCTAGTTGTATTTAATACTCATCTTTTTCCCTCCAAAGTGCCCCAATTGTCTTTAAATGTTATTTACAGTTGGTTTATCTGAATCAGTCAAGGTCCACACTGGTTACGGTTGGTTCCTCAGTCTCTTTTAATCTAGAACAGTCCCTCCCACTCCCTCCACCTCAGTGACTTGATGAAGAAATCACCCACTGTTTTGTAACAATCAGTTTCAATTTACTCATTGGTCAACAATAAGCCAACCACGATGGCCAAGATCGTCTTGCCAACCCAATGGAACCAGGTGTCTTCATTCCATCACTGATACTTTTGATCTGACGTCTCCTGACGTTCAACCTCAAGAGCAAAGAAAACAAAAGCAAGACCGAAAGCAAACCCTGCCGCTGACTTGAATGTGACCATACGTACAGTCATTCTGGAATCTGAGTGATCTAGTTCCATGAGTCTCTGAGTCAGCGGCTGGTTTCGCGCCTCCTTTCTGTGAATGCATGCTGTGATTTCTTTCTACCTCCCCTGATTCTGAGGTCGGTTTTCAGACAGTCAACCATGTTTACCTGTGGGGTTGCCTGCCATACGGTATGCAGTCTCCCGCCAGCTCTGGGAAGCATCTCACGGACAGGGAGACCGTATGAAGTGGAAAGATGTTCCCTGAATTTCTCTTTTAGTTCGTTACACCCGACCTTCCTGTTTACCTTTTTCTTTTTTTTTATTATTTTAAAAATTTTCTATTTGTTTATTTTTGAGAGAGAGAAAGAGAAAGCACGTGTGTGCAAGTGGGAGAGAGAGGCAGAGGGAGAGAGAGGATGTTAAGCAGATTCCACTCTCAGTGCAGAGCCAGCCCTAGAGGGGGCCCGATCCCACGACCCCGGGGATCATGACCTGAGCCAAAATCAAGAGTTGGGCGCTCAACTGACTGAGTCACCCAGGAGCCCCTGCCTTTTTCTCATATGGAAACGAAAACCCCCAGGACAGAATGGTAATCAGGACTGGCAATCCCTCCAGTCACCAGGAACCTTAAACCTTAGAGTGCACATGTATTACAGGTGTGGGGGAAGGCTTTTTTACTCACAATGAAAGCAAACTGCCATTTAAAAACTCTGACTCCTGGGGCGCCTGGGTGGCTTGGTCGGTTGGGCGTCCGACTTCGGCTCAGGTCATGATCTCACGGTCTGTGAGTTCGAGCCTCGCGTCGGGCTCTGTGCTGACAGCTCAGAGCCTGGAGCCTGTTTCAGATTCTGTGTCTCCCTCTCTCTCTGCTCCTCCCCAGTTCATGCTCTGTCTCTGTGTCTCAAAAATAAATAAAAGTTAAAAAAAATAAAAATAAAAATAAAAATTCTGACTCCAACGGGAAGTATTCAGAAATGGTGACCCCCTGGTAAACTAGTATGGGTTAGAGGTTAGCCTTTCCTGCTACACTTGTGAAGCAGAGTGCCTCCATCAGGCCGTGTGCTTATTCCAGTTGGACCATATTAAACTGGGTGACCTCAGGTAACCCACCTATCTTCTGCAGCTGAATATTTGCTCTGTGAAAAGTCAGCAGAGCGAACTAGATGTCCCAGGTCCCATCCAGCACAGTCAAGCTTGGTGACCTAATCGTGCTAATAGCTACCTCAATGTTGTCTTTCCTCTTCTCCCATAAATAACCTGACAGGCACCTGCCTTTGTGTGTGTAGGAGCCTCTGTGATGGTTTGCCAGCCATGAGTCAGGAGGTTCCTGTTTTTAATCTTCAAGTATGACTTTGCCAAACAGGTTATTTTAGGTAGGTTTCCCACATATTGGAACCACTCACCTTTTAAATTAAGACCGGTGAATCCAAATACATTTATGTTGAAACGTGTGCCATCACAGGATTGCCTAGATCTGGTTGGATCAAGAAAATACAGAGCAAACAAATAGCCTCATACCGAGCAGAACAGTTGCAAACGCGCTGAACGCAGCGCCTGCTCGAAAAAAACAACGCGTTACTGGCCTTGACCCTGTGCCAGGCACACGCCGGCTGCTTATCTCAGTAACCCCCACAGGGGCCACGGATGGAGCCAGCCCCTTGTGGGAACGAGCAAAGAAACACCCTTGCCCACAAGGGAGTGAGGATTCCAACGCAGATCCTTCTCCCTCCTCAGACCGATTCTCTTCCTGGTGCCGCAACTCAGTTTTTTTTTTTTTTAAGTTGTGCAGGTGAGCAGTATTCTGGTTTATGCTTAGAGCGAGTGCAAGCGCTCTCCTTATTTTGCTCTGGTGTCATCCCACGGAATACATCCCGCAGACGAATCTGGAACCCTTCTCAGAATGATTCACACTCCGGGAGAAACGCAGCCCCGAGACCTCCGTCTCAGGTGGCCATAGAGACCGCAACCTCGGTTTGGGTCTTGTACAGGTTCTCTCACGAAGCTGAACGGGCCCCAAGTCCTGCTGCGTCGTTGGAAAACCGATCTGTTATTCATGTGCGTGGTTGTTTCCCCGTGTCTTCCGTTTCTGCCGTCCGGTCGGTACAGACGTGGCCCTTTGCGGCCGCTGGGATGAAGTGGGAAGGGCGGCCCGGTCGGAGGGGAGAAGGGCCGACCAGCACGGCGAGGCCCCGAGCCGGGCAGGGCGGCCGGGCGGGCCCAGGCTTGTCGATTTCGGTCCGCTCGCCTCCTCTGTCGGCTCTATGCTGAGCGAGCTTTAATGATTTCAAGGTTGGCACGGGAAGCGGTGTTTCTTGTCATGGGAGAGACGATCCATCTCCATTCGTACCCCACGTGGTGGTTAAGGCCACACATTTTGAGGGAGCTTCAGCTCTGGCAGAATTTGAGGCGTGGTATTACATTACCTGCCCGTTTCTAGCTTATTTTTAAAGGCTATACGTATACATATACTTATGCTTATGTCAGGGAAATGTTTAAAAATGATTTACAGTTCAGGGGCGCCTGGGTAGGTCAGTGGGTGAAGCGGCCCACTCTTGATTTCGGCTCAGGTCATGATGTCACGGTTGGTGGGTTTGAGCCCCGTGTCCGGCCCTGCGCAGGAGGCCTGGAGCCTGCTTGGGATTCTGTCTCCCTCTCTCTCTCTCTCTCTCTCTCTCTGCCCCTCCTCCGCTCGCACACGCACGCTCTCTCACTCTCTCAGAAACAAATAAAGTTAAAAAAATTATTTGTCGTCCCCCTTACCAGTTTATAGATGTGTCACTTCATGAACGTATGTCCTTCTGGAAAGAGACTTGTCCGAAACCAAGATGAGAGTTTGTAACTACATTCATGATCCCCTTCGCAAATGCCGGCAGGATTTTTGCTTGGTTTTGGGTCATTCCTGAAACTTCTAATGAGGACAGACTGCTTTTGCTTATTAATTACAGTCGGCTTACCACCCAAATTGTTGACAAATAGCTAACCTCTCTCAGAGGAGTAGAAATCGTGTGCAGCCTTCTCCATATACATTCAGCCAACAGCTTACTCTAGCAAACATTTGTGAAGCACCCACTACGTGTCAGGCATTGCTCTGGGCACAGTAGAAGGTCTGAGAGAAGTGATCTCAGTCCCTCAGGGGCACATAGCTAGTTTCCCCAGTTCAGTGATCCCCAAATTTCTGTAAAATTTTTCTATACATAGAAAAAGACACTTTTTTTTTCCTATTGCTATTGTAGCAAGAAGAAAAAAAGATGCCAAATAATTAAAGGTTGTTTGGGCTTTACATACCCAGGTGTTATTATGACAGAAAGTGCTCCATAAGTGGTAACAGTTACGACCATCTGTCCAGTGACTGTCTGGATTTGCTCCTTCTCTGGGTTGCTAGAATCATCCTGAATCAAATGACATTTTTCCGGTACTCATGTCTCAAAAACCTTTTAGCCACGTCCCAGCCAGACCTGCTCCTCTGGCAGAATTTTCTCTGTTGGCTTCTGGTACCACCAGCCCCATAAGCCAGTCCTTCCTCTGCCATGCTCCTGCCTACCACAGGGTCTTTGCATGTGCTGGTCCTTGCCCTAGAATGCCCTTCCCACTTCTCCATTTCAAAGGTCAGAGCTGCCTTCTGCGGAGGTGGCCTGTCTTATCTCCCTGAGCAGCTCAAATCCCGTGCACCACCCTTTAACACGGGTGCCACTTTCTATCTCATTGGGTGATTATGTGATTGATGTCTGTCCCTCCCACTGGGATATAAGCTCCGTGAGAACCAGGGAAGTATTAATTTTTGTTAGTCGTGGATCCCCACTGTCTAGCCTGAATTGCATAGCAGATACTTAGTAAACATCTGTTGAAAGAATGGACTAGAAGGCTGTAGTTCATGTGTTATTTGAATTGCTTCGTGGAGTATTTATTACTTAACTATAAAGGCAGTGCATGGTATTTGTGATAAATACAAATAATACAGACATTTATAAAATAAGAAATGACACTGTTTCTAACCCCTGTAATCCCATCTCCCAGTGGTGTCCACTATTGAGACTCTATTGATGCAAGCTTGATTATATCCTTCCAGACTGTTCCTGTGTCTACCAATCATAGACACAAACACATAGGCACATATATGGTTCTTATAGGAAAACAGAACCATATGCTACATATGTTTTTGTTTTGTTGAACAGTATACTGGAGCTACCTTTCTAGGTTGGTATATAATTGATCTCTCTCATTAAGATGGTTATGAAATATTTCAGAAAGTTGTAAAAATAATACAATGGGCACTCATGGACACGCCCGGGTTATTAAATAAAGATTACGAAGACATCGATCACGTCCCCCCCCCCCCCGCCGCCATGAGATGAGGCCACCACCATCTTGAATTTGATTGTTTCTTATTCCTGTGTATTTCTCTGTTCTTTGACTATAGACTACGTCTATATCTATAACCATTGGAGAGTCTTTGCATATTTCCAAATTTTATATAAATGGTATCATTCTGTATGCATTTTCTTGCAACGTTATGTTTGTGAGATTCATTCAGACTGAAATGAGTAGTTCAGGTTCATTCATTTCCCTTGATGTAGGGAATATACATTTTTATTTTACTGCAACAATATGTTACAATTTTACTGCAAGAATATGTTATTATAATTGGTTATCTATTCTTCTGTTGATGTGCATTTAGGTGCTTCCCTCTCCCCCCACTTTTTTTTTTTTTTTTGCTATGTCAAACAATGCAGCTATAAAACATTCCTCAATATGCCCCCTTTGTGCCTAAGTGAGACGATTTCTCCAGAGATTAAACCTGGGAGGGGAAATGCTAAGGCTATGTATCTCTTCAATTTTAGTAGCAGGTGCCCATCTACTTCTCCAAAGTTCTCTCGTTGTCTATTACAGCTGAACAGTAGCAGTCCATTAAAAAATGTACACCAATGTATTTGCCCATTCCTTACTGCATTTGCTGGATAGTATCGGGGCGGGGGGAGGTATTTAAAACAATATTAAATGTAAAATCTTTCCCATTGAGATGATCACTCTAGTAGGGCACTGGAGAGTTTGGAAGGTCCTCTGGGGCATTTTAGCTCATTTCATCTGCGGAGAGAGGTCAGTTACTACCATTGCTACTTTTTATTTTCAGTGGAGCCGATGAAACTAAACCTGAGACCTCAGGTCCTCGTGGGGGTGAACAGCAGAGCCAGGTGAAGCGGCCCGGTCCCGGGCCCCTGGCTTGGCCACCGGACTTCTCTGTCTCCTTACCCAGTGACTGAGCTGGTTCAGCCTAGAACCAGTACTGGTCAGAGCACGGGAAATGATGTCACAGCCGCCGACCGCAACAAAGAACAAGGAGGAAACACGCCTTCTTTACCGTACCTGTGAAAATGCAGGGTGTCAGCTCACAGGCTGTTGCTGGGCCGCATTGTCCTGGAAAAGGGGAAACAGATGGCAATTTAATAGAGGCCTGATAGCATTGTTTTGGGTTGGACAGGGGGGATCCTCTGGGGAACCAGGAGAGAGGCTTCCAGCTACGGGCACAACCGGTTGGAGAAGAGGCTTGCTGTGACCACTTCCTCCCTCCCACCCCTGCCCTAGGAGGGGCCCAGCGCCCAGAGTGGGTGGGGATGCATAGACCTCTGTTGTTTGCCTGCCGTGGGTGTGCACGAATGTGCGTGCACATGTGTGCGTGCATGTGTGGGAGTGCATGTGTGTGCTCACACACACACATGTGTGCACGTGTGTGTGTGTGTGTGTGTGTGTGTGTGTGTATGTGGGTGTTGGAGCAGGGCTGGGATGGTGAAAGCCAAGTACAGGAATGGCCTTGGGGCAGGAATACCTATAGCTGATGGGGGAAACGTGTTCACCGGTGATACCCACCCCTCTTACTTTCCTTTTTCCTTTTTATGTGCTAGCTGTGTGTCCGGAACTTGAATGTCTCTTCCCTCTCTTTTTTTTAAGTTTATTAATTAACTTATTTTTTTAATTAAAAAAATTGTTAATGTTTATATTTGAGAGAGAGAGAGAGAGAGCGCGATCACAAGCGGGGGAGGGGCAGAGAGAGAGAGAGGAGAAAGACTCCCCTGACAGCAGAACTCACGAGCCATGAGATCATGCATGACCTGAGCAGAAATCAAGAGTCGGCCGGTCAACCGACTGAGCCACCCAGGCGCCCCGAATGGCTCTTATGTGAATAGACACAGGTTAATACATGCTGCTGTGCGTTGCTCCCTTGGGGAAGCATAGTTGAAAAACCAGAAATCTGGGCACGGCCACCAGCCAGCGGGAGAGTCCCTTACCCTCCCTGAGATTCTTTTCTCTTCGGAGATGCCACATTCCTTCTTCACCACAGATCTTTCTAGTGCTGCTCTGCAAGAACAGGGTTGCAGGCTGCGGCCAGGGGTTAAAAGGCATGGCCCTTCGCAGGCTCCCTTCTCCGGCTCTCCGATGTCTAGCCCCTGGCTGGCCACCGAGTATCAGACGAGGCATCCGACTTAAGGTTGTTGGGGGAACAAGGCAAACAGAGGCTTGGATGGCTCCGAGATGTGCGTGGCGCCTCTTTGGAAGTCGCTTGACTGGGGAGGGAGAGGGATTCTGAAACTTGGAGCGAGGCTGTTCGCCCGGCCAACGCCACTTCCCGAAAGCCTTGAATCTAAGACACCCACGCAGGGTGCAGACAACGCGCTCGGCCTCCCACTTGACTCCGGATGCCGCTTACGTGTCGCGCCTCTCCTGAACTGGGCACCCCGGAGCCCTGTCTTCTTGCCTTTCCTGGCCTCCTCACGTGCTCTCCACGGGCACCCCTGCACTCCCGTTACCCAAAGGCCAGGGGCTCCGCAGCCCCTCTTCCTGGTCTGCTGTAAGCTGTCTGCCGCGCGGCCACTGGACGTCTCCCCTCCGATGTCCCACGGCCACGTCCACCCACCGTGTCTCATCTGCGCGCCCCACCCTCACTCCCGACTGCTCTCTCTCTCCGGGGTCCCTTTCATGGTGACTGGCAGCGGGACTCATCACCAAGGCTACCCGGGGAGGCCTTCCGGACGCGTCCCCGCAGCAGCTCTCTGCTCACACCCCGCCGACAATTTGCCCATGACTTTGCCTTTCCACGTATCGCTCCCGTCCGTGCCTTCCTCAGAGCACCGCTTCCTTTTTCAAGCCAACTTTTCTGTGGTGGGGTTCCCCGTCAGAAAAAAACCCAAGCCCTTCAGGGTGACCTGCGAGGCCTGGCTGCCTTTCCAGTCTCTGGCCACTCCCGCCATCTTGGTCCCCGTCCTCCAGCCACCTTGAACTGCTGGCGGTTTGGCCCATGGTTCACAGGGCCTCCACTCTTCTGCAGGTGCACCTTGCCCCCATTGGCTTCCTCTCCTCGGGACTCCTCCTCCTCAGCCAACCCAGCCTCCTCGCCTGCCTGGCTCCCTCCTTCTCACTCTTCGGGAGTTCAAGGGGTAGCATTTTCTCCTCTCTCTGGAGGCTTCCTTGGCCCTCTCATCTAGCTCCGTGGCTCCTCCTAGGGGTTTCGATGGCATCCTGCAGTGCCCTTTACCGCAGCCTTAATGACACCATTTAAGGTGCTTCTCCAGAGGGGGGCAAGGTGATTATCTAGTGTCTGCTCCTGGAACGTGCCTGGCTCTCCATACGTGGGATAAATAAACACATTTTACAAGTCAAAGAGAGAAACTTGCTCCGAGTTTTCTCAGAGTGGCAGGGGGAATCTCAGAGTCTCATCGCATCCCGCCATATTCACGCGACTTGCAGCAGGTACAAATCCCGGTGGCTGTCCCCAGGTTCCAACAAATCCTCACAACTAGCTGAGTTCTTACACTTCCTTGTGCCACCTGTCACCAGCTCCCCCACTTAGCCGTGAGGAGCTGACCGACTGGCTGCCATCCAGGAGCTGGTGACTGACAGGTAACCTGGGCATCTTTGCTAAGTTTAAGAGAAATGAGGTAGATGGCAGAGGGTCAGCTGTCCGGGTACTGGGAGTCAAAGCTGATGCCTTCCCCTCGTGTATTCATCTGTGCCTCCAGCGGAAGCAGCTTGCAAGAAGAAAGAGAACGGTGGCATGGGGTGAGGCCGAGAAGCCGGCCACGATGGCGATGGAAGGCAGTGAGGACGTGTGGACGAAGTGACTCTGAGGGGCGGTCCTTCCTTCAGGTTGTTCTGGAAAAATAGTTGCAGAGGCAACCAGTCAGAAAGGAGACTGGTGCCCACTCCACCCCCCCCCCCCCCGCCACGACCCTATATCTCTTGGCACTTTGGCTTCCATCAGATTAGCGAAATATTTCCAGTCCTGACAGAAATGACAGCCTCAAGAGGAAAAAAGTATGTTTTCGCACTGGATAAAAGATGAAAACAACTTGAAGAAGCAAACCCATTTATATGAGGGCTTGAGTACTTGCCTTGTGCAAAACGTTGTGAGTTAGTATCTTGGTCTCAGGGGTATACTCTTTCTCCTTGAATCTTTAGAGTTTTTTTTTTTTTTTCCAGAATTGCAAAGGACATTTCAGAAACCGTGTCTGAAGTCTCAAGTGCACGAGTACAGTCAGCTCTGTGAGCGGAAGAAAAGGGAAGGGTGTCTTACTGAGAGATGAGAAAGTTACTGCCTTCCAGGACGAATGTGCAACGTGAATTAAGGTTGTTTTTTGTTTTGTTTTGTTTTGTTTTGTTTTAAAGCTTGACAACTGTAATGCCTTAAAAAAAAACTCTAATGATTTTTGGAAAGTTGAAGCAAAGTGAATTTGATTACTCTGGTAATTAAAAAAGAATTCATTTGTTTAAACTGTATTTATATAGGGGCGCCTGGGTGGCGCAGTCGGTTGGGCGTCCGACTTCAGCCAGGTCACGATCTCGCGGTCCGTGAGTTCGAGCCCCGCGTCGGGCTCTGGGCTGATGGCTCAGAGCCTGGAGCCTGTTTCCGATTCTGTGTCTCCCTCTCTCTCTGCCCCTCCCCCGTTCATGCTCTGTCTCTCTCTGTCCCAAAGATAAATAAATGTTGAAAAAAAAAAAATTTAAAAAAAAATAAAAAAAATAAACTGTATTTATATATTTTTCCAGTGCAAAAAGTATAGGATTTATGAAGCAATAATGAGTGGCAGGTGTGGTTTAGAAAAGAAATCTGAATGGAAATCGTTCCTTTCCACAGATAACAATATTTGACTTTAAAGTTGGTTGTGACACTATTAAAGGAATCCACCCACATAAAGTAAAAGCTAAGTTATATCTCAAATCATAAAAGTGCTTTTTAATTTAAAAAAGATTGTCACAATGTGTTCCCTTGTAAGCATTAATAAGTAGCTTATTTTAAGAATTATGCTTAGGGGGCGCCTGGGTGGCGCAGTCGGTTAAGCGTCCGACTTCAGCCAGGTCACGATCTCGCGGTCCGTGAGTTCGAGCCCCGCGTCAGGCTCTGGGCTGATGGCTCGGAGCCTGGAGCCTGTTTCCGATTCTGTGTCTCCCTCTCTCTCTGCCCCTCCCCTGTTCATGCTCTGTCTCTCTCTGTCCCAAAAATAAATAAATGTTGAAAAAAAAAATTAAAAAAAAAAAGAATTATGCTTAGATGGGGCCCTTGGGTGGCTCAGTCGGTTGAGCGTCTGACTCTTGATTTTGGCTCAGGTCACGATCCCAGGGTTGTGGGATCGAGCCCTGCATTTGGCTCTGTGCTGAGTATGGAGCCTCCTTAAGATTGTCCCTCTCTCCGGGGCACCTGGGACTTTGGCTCAGGTCACGATCTCATGGTTCAGGTCATGATCTCCTGGTTCAGGTCATGATCTCACAGTTTATGAGTTCAAGCCCCCTCTTCTCCCCACCCCCCACCCCAGTCATATATAAACAGTAAAGAGAAAAAAGATTCTCTTCCTCTCTCTCCCTCTGCCCCTCTCCCCTGCTCACACACTCTCTCTCTCTTAAAAAAAATATTTTGGAAAAATGTGCTTGTCCACACCTTTTTAGGAGTGCAGCCATCCAAATAGCAAATGATTTTCAAACGGACGTTCAGAACACATTACAGTGGGTATTATGTTTAGAGCTTAGATATTCCTTTTTTTAATTTAATTTTTTAAATGTTTACTTTTTTTAAAATTTTTATTAATTTTTTTTTCAACCTTTATTTATTTTTGGGACAGAGAGAGACAGAGCATGAACGGGGGAGGGTCAGAGAGAGTGGGAGACACAGAATCGGAAACAGGCTCCAGGCTCTGAGCCATCAGCCCAGAGCCTGACGCGGGGCTCGAACTCACAGACCGCGAGATCGTGGCCTGGCTGAAGTCGGACGCTTAACCGACTGCGTCACCCAGGCGCCCCTTAAATGTTTACATTTTGAGAGACAGAGAAAGAGACAGACAGACAGACAGAGAATGAGAGGGGGAGGGGCAGAGAGAGAGGGAGACACAGAATTGGAAGCAGGCTCCAGGCTCTGAGCTGTCAGCACACAGCCCAACAAGGGGCTCGAACTCATGACCCGGGAGATCAGGACCTGAGCCGAAGTCGGACGCTTAACCGACTCAGCCACCCAGGTGCCCCTAGAGCTGGGATATTCTTATCGAAGATTATTCATTTTAAGATTCGACAGCACACAGAGTCCCTAAGATTAATACGTGTCCTCAGCTAGAATGTGCTTTCGTGTCCTTTCCGTATCCTTAGGAAGAAAAGCCAGGCCAGGACTTCCAGGTCCCCGCGAAGCATTTCCTCTTTGCTTCTCAAGAGCACCTCTCGGTTCCTGGGTTCCAATCTTCCTTCAGCCAGTTTTTAGCTGTGAGACCTTAGCTAGGTTGCTTAACTTTTCTGTGTCCCACCTTCATCCATCATTTGGGGCTAGTTTTTTCTTCGTAGGTGTGCTGGAGACTTAAACCTATTCATGTAAAGTTTTAGAAGGGCTGATGACTGGTGCCTGGTCGATCCTCAGTAGGTACGAGCAACCACCCTGGTCGATATTGGAAAGCTCTCACTCTTTTGTGAAGAATCACATGAATGGGGGGGGGGCTTAGTTTTGAAACATCTTTTTAGTACATGCCCTCAGACTCTGCGGTAGAGCAAATCCCTTTTGGTGAACAGTCAATATTATTTAGATAAAATATCCTCTCGTCTCTGCCCTAGGATCCGTGGTCCTGCAACAAAATAAAAAGACAAAGGAGGGGGGTGGAAATCCTGGCCAAGGGAAAAGTTGCAGAATTGTTTTAAAGCGGTCATTGTATTCAGGTGGCCTGGAGGGACGTAAGGAGGAAATCAGAGCCCATTGTGGGCCCATAAACTGTAAACCTAAACCCAGTGTCTTTTCAACTAAACAGATCGCTATCAGCTCGACAGAGCCGACTCCTGTTCCTTTTTTTTGCCCGGTCATTTCCTTTCCTGAGTGTCTGTAAGTACCACCCACTTGGGTGTTTCTCAGGATTGTAGGTTTTTAGGGCAAACAGAACCCCTGGGGAGTGCCTGGACGAGCCAAATGCGCAGTGACACTGTGCGCGCGAGTGACGCTGTGGCTGACATCGACCCCCGCTGCGGTTGTGCCCCGATTTGTGTGGATTGCCTCCCGTGTGGCCGCCGGCAGCCAGGGGCCCACGTTGGGAGCTCGGCTTGGAAGGGGGGCGGGGGTGCGGGTTTCCTGGTGGGCTGCAGGCTCTGCGTGAGAACCGCCCGCTGCTCCGTTCACCGCCGAAGCTTGCCCCGGGCCCCCCTCCCCTTGCTGCCTCTGTCCTGGGTCAGTCCAGAATGGACGAGACACCAGAGCCTCTGGCCATGACCGTCCACCTCCTGGCCAACTCTGGGCACGGCTCGCTTCTGCAGCAAACTCTCGACCGGCTCCTGGACTGCGTGTGCCCAGACGTCCGTCCCTTTCTGGTGTCAGAGCGGGTCCGGCCAGCGAAATACTACGACAGGGGCCACTCCAAGCGCTCACGGTTCCCGGGGATGTCTGTTTTGCTCTTCCTGCACGAGAGCCTCGGGGAGGAGCGGCTGTTCCGGGTCCTCGACTCCCTCCGGCGCTGGCCCTGGCAGTGCTACCCGGCCCCCAACGCTCCGGGGCGACCGTGTCCCTACGTTCTCGCCAAGCAGGAGTTCTACAGCCTGGACAGCCAGATGCCCGTCTGGGGCGTGAGGCAGGTGCACTGTGGGGCCGAGATCCTGCGAGTGACACTCTACTGCAGTTTTGACAACTACGAGGATGCCATCAGACTCTACGAGCTGATCCTGCAGAAGGACGCCACCTTGCAGAAGAGCAACTTCTGTTTCTTTGTGCTCTATGCCACCGAGAGCTTTGCTCTGCAGCTGTCCCTGAAGCAGCTGCCCCTCGGGATGTCAGTGGACCCCAAAGAGTCTTCAGTGCTGCAGTTTAAGGTCCAAGAGATTGGCCAGTTAGTGCCTCTTCTACCCCATCCGTGCGTCCCCATCAGCCGCACCAGGTGGCAAACACAGGACTATGACGGCAACCAGATTCTGCTTCAGGTATTCCTGTTTTGCCTCTGATCTTTGTAGACGCACATGGCACTGTGTGATTTTATGTCTGAGATGGGCCTTAGCGATGATCCGATGCAGTGGTTCTCAACCTTGGTGGCACGTCACAATCCCCCGGGGAGCTTGGCTTGGAAAACGTCTCCTGCCACAGCAGCACCCCAGGTCAGTGAGACTGGCGTCTCCGGGGGCGCCTTGGACGACTCAGATATGTAGCAAGTGTCAGGGTTGAGCGTCAGTGGGCTAATAAAATCCCCTCATCTGACAGATAAGGGAGTTCAAGCTCCGTGAGCTTGTAGCTTATACAAGATTGTCCTTTAAAACTGCGCGCAAATACTTGGCCCACTCTTGGTTCAGAAATAGTGTAAGCTCCTCCCATCCGACCTAAGGAAGCTCAAGCTGTAATTATAGTTGGGGATGTTAAGTTTGCAGTCCTGTGGACGTAATATTTTCCCTGTTGACTTATTTAGTTTTCTTTTTTATTTAATTTGAGAAAGAGAGAGAGTGTGTGCATGCGTGAGTAGGGGAGGGGCAGAAGGAGAGAGAACCTTAAGCAGGCTCCACATCCAGCATGGAGCCCGACCCGGGGTTCGATTCTACAACCCTGGTGATCATGATCTGAGCTGAAATCAAGAGTCCGATGCTCAACCGACTGAACCCTCCCAGGTGCCCCTTGAAAACGCTCCTTGAGAACACTTGACCTCATTTTCAAGCACCTTGTATCACTGTCAAATTCTACCCCAAATCAAGCTAGATGGTTCGAACTCCTTTAAAAAATAATCTTGATAGAAAAGCCTTCTGTAAGCATCCCCTATAAGCCAAGCACCATCCTGATAGCGCTCATGTGGCGTCTCTTGTGGAGTATTCTCTTCCGGGTGAGCCTGGCACCTAGAAGCTGCCTGGCTTAGTCTGGGTTTCTTCATTAGCACAACAAAGGTAATATCAACATCTTCCTAGAGTGTGGGTTGTTGTGCACACGAAATGCCTTAACACTTAACGCCCACAATGCAATTTTAACTATTATTATTGATTATGACCTAGACTAATGTATTACGTTGATTACTTCATTTAATTCTTATTTAAAAATTTTTTTACCGTTTATTTATTATTGAGAGACAGAGCATGAGCGGGGGAGGGGCTGAGAGACAGGAAGACACAGAATGTGAAGCCGACTCCGGGCTCCGAGCTGTCAGCACAGAGCCCGACGTGGGGCTCGAACTGACAAACTGTGAGATCATGACCTGAGCCGAAGTCGGACGCTCAACCGACTGAGCCACCCAGGCGCCCCATTCATTTAATTCTTATAACAACCTAGGAAATCACTATTTTTCCCATTTTGCAGATAACAAAACTGAGGGGGAGAGATTCTCAGTGAATTGCCTCATGCAATTCACTCATGTAATTCACTCATGCAATTCACTCAAGACAACTCATGCAATTCTCCATTCTTATCCAGTGCTCTGTGAGTGTGCATGCTTGTGTAAGTGTGTGCAGGCAGGGCATGATACTCACAGCAAAATGTTCTATGGCTTCTGTCCTTGAGAAATGGTCAGAAACCCCTTTAAGGCCGATTGGGTACAGTAATAACAGGACAGAAGACAAAAAGTCTTTCCCTTTGATTAATGTTGTTGTCATCAGCTTTGAGCTATTAATAACATATGAATCATAGTGATTCTGTGTTAAAAGATTTCT
Source organism: Herpailurus yagouaroundi (assembly GCF_014898765.1). Taxonomy (NCBI): domain Eukaryota; kingdom Metazoa; phylum Chordata; class Mammalia; order Carnivora; family Felidae; genus Herpailurus; species Herpailurus yagouaroundi. The sequence continues at coordinate 14,176,087 of NW_024412433.1, forward strand.
AAATTATTTACTTCTTGTTCACCTAAGGTGGACAGGTACTCTTTCTGTCGGTTGCCTTGTAATTACCCCAGCAATTTCCAAGGCATCTAAAGTTTCTGCTTCAGCCCCGGTTAATCTCTGGAATTTATAATCAACCTCACTGCCAAACAAACATTTAATATGTGTGTGCAGCAGGGGGCACATTTTTTAAACTGTTCTTATTTTCAAGATTAAGCCAACCAACTCGGATCTAAACCAATTTCTCTAACCAATTCTCTTCTCTAAACCAGTTTTTGCATCCAAGGGAATGGGATCATGGGGGTTAGTATACTTCTCAGGCAGAGGCTGATTTTCTGTGAAGTCAGACCCTCCTGGGACTCACAGGGGAGGGTCCGGGACTCACAGGGGAGGGTCAGGGACCCCCAGTGAAGATCGTAGGGAAACAAATGCCCGGCGGCCCAGATGACTGATGTTGACCAAAAGAAAGAAAATAATACGTATTCAGTGGAAAACCATAACTACGGATTCACCTCTCCACAAATAACCCTTCCTCAGCGCCGGAATGGATGTGAGTGTGTGGGCGGGTGATGGGCAAAGCTTCCTGAGGAGTGATACCTGGGCCTCCTGAAGCTGGACAGCCCGGAAGGAAGGAGCCAGATGGAGAAGGGAGGAAGGTGTTATAAAGAGGAGAGACCGTGGGTGACAATGTGTGATGTGGCATTTCCTTGGCAGGGCATGTAAAAAAACACACACAAAAAACAAACAAAAAAAACTGCCCGAGGTTCTGTGTGGCTGGGGTGAAGAGAGTGGGGTCACGGGAAGAAGATGAGAGGTAGGTGGGACCACATCATCAGGAAAATGGTCAGCCTCTGGAAGGTAAGCACCATGAGAGCAGGAACCTCTGTCCTCCCAGTACCTAGGACGGCCTGGTGCATGGTAGGCAAATACATTCTCGTGCGGACGAACAAGCGTCTCGCTAAGGAGCTTCTATTTTATCCTTATTGTAATCAGCAGTCACTGATGGAGCCCGTGCGTGGTACTGACTGGTACAATTAGGTATGAGGATCAACAGAGAGAAAATAGAAATGGAGGTGCTCTGTAAAGTGGACGCTGTAGGAGATTGTGCAGAAGCAATGCAATTCTTGTGTGTGTGTGTGTGTGTGTGTGTGTGTGTGTAAGAAAGCCACCAGCTGTCCTGCCAGAGGCACACAGTGAACAGTTGTTTTCCCAGCTGACCTGCCAGTGCAGAATGTCTGAATGCGCATTTTTGCGGAGAGTGACATTAGGGTTCATAGTAGGTGCTCAGTAAATGAATGGATGTGTCAATAAACGATCGACTATGTCCAGGTTGATTCACCCACAAATACTTTTTTATTTTTTTTAAAGTTTATTTATTTTGAGTGAGAGAGAGAGAGAGAGAGAGAGAGAGCGAGAGCACGAGCAGGTGGGGGGCAGGTAGAGAGAGAGGGGCACAGAGAATCCTAAGCAAGCTCTGTGCGGTACCGTGCACGGAACCCAATGAGGGACTTAAACCTACGAAGCCGTGAGATCAGAACCTGAGCCTAAGTTAAGAGTCGGATGGTGAACCCACTGAGCCACCCAGGTGCCCCTCGTTCACCAAATACTCGTATTGATTGTCTACCCTGCACCGGAACCTGTTTAGGCCCCGCTCTCCATTTGTCTTAGTCCTTTTATTATTTATTTATGTAAAAGAAATTTTTTAATGTTTCTTTGTTTTTGAGGGAGAAAGACAGAGCCTGAGTGGGGGAGGAGCAGAGAAAGAGGGAGACACAGAATCCGAACGCCGGCTCCGGGCTCCGAGCTGTCAGCACAGAGCCCGACGCCGGGGGTTGAACTCACGGGCCATGAGATCACGACTGAGCCGAAGTCGGAGGCCCAACCAACTGAGCCACCCAGGCGCCCCTGTCTTAGTTCTTAACGGCTGCCAATGTACGGTGGCTTGATTCTCCCCTTCCCCCTTTAGCGGTGCTTTGTCCTTGCATTTTTCCGTGGTTGCCCTGTGGGAGACAAGACAGCCGTCCCTCTTACCCTGTGGTTGGGTCTTCTTTGCCATGACACGTTGCCTTTCCTGGCGGATGGGGGGGGGCTGTATTCTCCCCCAGGAGCTTGCGATACGAGGAGCCTGCTCTGGTAGGGCTGCAGCCCACCCCCCTCACCCCCCGCCCCTGCCTTGGGTATAGGGACAGAAAGGGTTGATTTGACCAAGATTGGAGCATGTGTGACTTGGAGGATGACCGAACCGGGCTGTGGTAGGGGGTAGGGGTAGGGCTGGAGAGTTCAGATGAGTTTTTGGGGAAAGATTGTGGCCCGCTGAGTATAGGTGCAGGGGGATCTACGACAGGCAGCAGAGAGGCGTTTAGTAAGGTTGTTAGAGAAGAAGCAGACACGGTAGGTCCCTGTAAGATTCAGTTTAGATGATGACGCCGGCACCATCAGGGCGGGTAGATTGGATGAGTGCCAGATGGACCGATCCAGAGGTGACTTCGACGGCCCAATCAGGGACTAGCAAAGTTTTAAGTAAGGGAAAGCACGATGGAAGCATGAGGTTAAACATGAACTGTGTTTAAAAGAGAAGGGAGGTGACGATGGGTCTGGACACCTCGGGGCTTGAGATGCCTGCAGGTCATTCGGGTGATATTCCGGAGTCAGGTGGCCCCTGAGGGCAGGAGCTTGGGGTAGGGACACGAGCGGGGTGGGGTTTGGGGGGGAGATGGCTGAAGCCCTGTGCAGAAGTGGTGGTAACCGAGGAAGCGTGTGTAGAATTTGAAGAGAAGGAAACAGAACCTACGAAGCGTCCACACTCCGGGAGATGAGAGAGAGAAGAAGAACTGGGGAACGAAAGGGAGAAGCAGGCACAGACCGTGATGTCGTCAAAGCCAGTGTGTACTCGGTGGCGTGAATTTTCTCGGGTGCGCTAGAACGGGCCCCTGAGGTTCTTCCAGCCTCCTCTCCTCATCGGGCCGCTGCTCTCTGGTTGTGTTGCCAATAACCCCGGGGAGATCAGCACCAGCTACAGGGCCGTCCCACCTCCATGGGTAGCTGCTGCGACCACCATGGGCATGTCCTTGCCAATGTCTCCATAGCACTACTGAAGCCAGGCTCTAATTTCCAACAAGGTCTTTGTGAAAGGTTGAGGCCAAAAGGGGAAAACAACAGAACATTCTTTACAGGAGAGGTAACTTACAAGCACCTCTGGGTGTCACCATTCAGAGCTCCATGGCCAAGACGTGACCTTGAGGTCCTCTCACACGTCTCCGTGTGTGCTGCACATGTGTCACCAGGAGGTGCTCCAGGACAAGCACACAGCGAGAGCAGGAAGGTTCCCTCTTATCTCTTGGAGGCCCACCTTCCAGGTCTTCTTTCTTGACAAGAGTTGACTGCTTCCCAAGACGAATGAAATGGGGAAGTTCACACTCGTCTCCACCACCTGCCCCACCGTGGTGGTGTCTCATTCGTGGACCCAGGCAGGGGGTTTGCTTACATCAGCACATGAATCGAACGTCAGTACAATCTGGGATGCTGAGTCTCAACAACAGATGTGGGTCATTAGACATCCTTTCTGGTGGCTTCTCTCAGTTTATTCCGCTGCATGAGCGGGCAATCATGCCTGTGTGAGCTTCGTCCAGTCCCTGGGCTCGCCTCTTGATCCTCTACAAGTAGCGCTTGAGTTCTCCAAGAACCAGTTTTTTATTTCATTGATTTTCTCTACTGATTTCCTGTTTTCAAGTGCATTGATTTCTGCTCTAATTCTTATCATCTTCCGCTTACTTCAGATTTTTTTTAAAGGATATTCTTTTCTTGATTATTTTTTAACGTTTATTTATTTTTTGAGAGAGAGAGAGTGCAGGTGGGGGAAGGGCAGAGAGAGAGAGGGACAGAGGATCTGAAGCAGGCTCTGCGTTGACAGCGGACAGCCCGATGTGGGGCTCGAACCCATGAACCGTGAGATCATGACCTGAGCCAAAGTCAGACACTTAACGGACTGACTCACTCAGGCGCCCCTTACTTTGGAGTTAATATGCTTTTCTTTTTCGAGTTTCCTAAGGTGGAAACTTAGATTGTTGATTTGAGGTCTTTCTTCTTTTCTAATATATGCATTCAATGCTATATATTATATATATATATATATATATATATATATATATATACACACACACATAATTAAATACATTGTTGGTATTATCATTAAATTTTTTTACAAAGTCTTTATTTATTTTTGACAGAGAGAGAGAGAGAAACAGAGAGAGAGGAGACACAGAATCCCAAGCAGGTTCCAGGCTCTGAACTGTCAGTACCCAGCCCGACATGGGGCTTGAACTCACCAATGGGGAGTTCATGACCTGAGCCAGTTAGATGCTTGACCGACTGAGCCACCCAGGCACCCTTGGTATTATTATTTTAAACACACTTTTTTGTTAGATCAACTAAGAATGAGAAAAATGAAAGTTGACCTTCATTTACTCCTTCTTCAATGTTCTTCCTTCCAAGTTTCTGATCTTTATTACTTTGCTTCTCTCCAAAGAGCTTTTAATGTTTCTTGCAAGGCAGGCCTACTGACATACAAATTCCTTCAATCTCTGTTTGTTTGAGAAAGACTTTATTTCTGCTTCACGTTTGTAGGAGAATTTCATAGGGTATAGAATTCTAGCTTGGTGGCTATTTTTTTCTCTTCACACTTTAAATATTTCACTCCATTCTCTTCTTGCTAGCATGGCTTTTGAAAAGTGGGATGTGACCCTTATCTTTTTTCTTTTTTTTCTGACATCTGTTGGGATTTTTTTTCTTTATCTCTGACTTCTGTAGTTTGGAAAACGGTGTGTTTAGGTGTAGCTTTGGGGGGATTTTTGCGGTGGTGTTCTCTGAGCTTCCTGGATTTGTGTTCTTGTGTCGGACATTAATTTGGGGGAAGTTCTCAGGCGCGGTTATTTCAAATATTTTTTCTGTTCCTTTCTCTGTTTCTTGCCTTCTGGTGTTCCTCCCATGCAAATGTGACACTTTTTGTAGCTGCCTCACAGTCCTTGGATATTCCGTTCTGGTTTTTTGTCTTTGTTCTCTTTGATTTTTAGCTTTGTCTTGTTTTTTTAAAGTTTGTTTGTTTGTTTGTTTATTTTGAGAGAGAGGGGAGAGGGCATGCCCGCAATTAAGAGAGAGGCAGAGAGAGAGGGAGAGAAAGAAACCCAGGCAGGCCCCGTGCTGCGGGTGAACTCACGAAACCATGAGATCATGATCTGAACCGAAACCAAGAGTCAGATGCTCAACCACTGGGCCACCCAGGTGCCCCCGATTTTTAGTGTTGAAAGTTTCTTCTGAGGTTCGCTCTAGTTCAGTGATTCTTTGCTCAACCGTGTCCAGTCTACTAGTAAGCCCATCGAAGGTGTTCTTTATTTCTGTTACAGTGTTGGTTTTGTTTTGTTTTGTTTTGTTTTTTAAATCTCTAGTGTTTCTTTCTGGTTCTTTCTTAGGATTTCTGTCTCTGTTTACATTGCTCACCTGTCCTTGCTTGCGGTCTGCTTTATCCATTAGAGCTTCTAGGACATTCATCAACTTATTTCAAATTCCTGGCCTGATAATCCCAACAGCGCTGCCATGCCTGGCTCTGATGTTTACCGTCTCTTCAAATTGTATTTTTTAGGGGCATCCGGGGGGCTCAGTCAGTTAACCATTTGAATCTTGATTTCGGCTCAGGTCATAAGCTCATGGTAGTGGGCTGGAGCCTTGAGGTATGGAGCCTGCTTCAGATTCTCTTTCTCCCTCTCCCACTGCCCCTCTCCTACTCACGCTTTCTCTCTCCCTCCCTCTCCCTCTCTCTCAAAAAAAAAAGAAAAAAAAAAAAAAGAAGAAGAAGAAAAAAAAAAGAAAAAAAATGGTTTCTTTTCTCCTTCCCCTTCCAGAAGCACAAGGAGAAGTTTCTCCCATATTTATTGTGAGAGTCTAGTCAGGCTCCTGGAGGTAAATCTCACAAGCTTGTGGGGCCCCTCTGACTGGGTCCCCCCTGGAGTTTTTCACTCTCAGAGTTGTCCACACGAAGCCTTCTGCCATTCCTTAGTCAGAGTTCAGGTTTTCCTCATCTGGCCCTGCTTCCTGCTGGCATTTCCCCTTAGGAGTCTCTGCTCCGAGAAGCCATGATTCCCTGCATTTATCTGTCTCTCCGGTCCTGGGGCTGCTATTTGTCCCTCATCCTCTCTTCTTGTACAAATGCTGGGAGAGTTTCGCCATAAGGCCACAAGCATCATGCACATTGACCACTCCTGCCTCAAAAGTCTGTGCTCTGTGGGTTTCCATAACCCAGCTCTTTAAGTTTGTCTTCTCTTTCCATCTTTTTTTTCAAGGACTCACCTCTTTCTTCCTGTCCCTAAACCAGGTTCTCTCAGCCTTGGCGGTATTGACATTTTGGACTAGATGATTCTTGGTCGTGGAGGACTGTCCTGTGCCTTGCTGATGTGAGCAGCACCGTTGGCTCTGTCGCTAGAGGCTAGTAGTACCGACCCCCGCACCCCAGTTGCGACAACCAAAACGTCTCCAGACCTTGTCAAACGCCTCTGGGGGTGAAGGTTCCCCCAGCTGAGAACCACTGTCCTTGGCCAAAGGTTTCCTTAAGGTTAAGAAATATAGACCATCCTGTGGACTTAGCCTCATCTTTGTTGACCTTACTGCTGTGTGAGAATCTCTGGCTCTCGAGCTTTAGTTTCTTTCCGGCTCCCTGGAAGACCACGGGACCATCATGTCTCATTCGCACCTCGCATTCAGTCCGAGCGAAACCTAAGACACCATCGACAGCCTCCCCCAACCTCTCCAGCTCTGGTCACTCTCTCCCCATTTGCAGTGGTTTTGAAATACTGTCATTTTTAAAGCCTCTTTTCCCAGATGCCCCTCATTCAGTCACACCTAGTGAATGTAGGTGAATAGAAAACTGTGATAGTTTTCTACTGGGGTCATTCTTTTTCCCCCTTCCTTCTTTAAGCCCGCGTAGCTTTAAAGGTGCGTTATTATTATTATTATGACATTCTAACTCTTCACTCCGGCTCTAGGCATCCTATTTTACCCAGCACACCACAGTTGAACACATTTTTAAATGGCGGCTAACTTTGTGGCTAGCCCAACTTTCTTTCCAGAAGTCTAGGCTCACCCCTGCACCCAGATATGTTTTTTTATTGTCCTAAAATACACAGAACACAACATTTGTTCACCTGAGCCCTTTTTAAGTGTCGGGTTCAGTGCCATTAAGTACATTTACAATGTTACACTACCATCACCACAGTCTGTTTCTAGAACTTTCTCATCACGCCACATAGAAACTCTGTACCTATTAAACTATAACTCCCTCTTCCGTCCTCCCCTAGTCCCTGGTAACCTTGGTTCTTTCTGTCTCTATAAACTTGCCTATTCTAGGCACGTCACCTATGTGATGTGACACATAGCATATAATACTTGTCCTTACGTATGGCTTAGTTCACTCAGTATAATGTTTTCTAGGTTTATCCATGTAACAGGTGTCAGAACTTCATTCCTTTTTGAGTTGAAAAATTTCCATTTTATGGATATCTGGCATCTCTGCATTGCCTAAGCTGTTTCTTGTCCAGAGATGTCTTTCTCTGCTTCTTCACTTCTCCACCCCTCAAGGCTCTGCTCGAATGGCAATTTGCCTCCAAAACCTGCCCTGAAGCTCCAATGCACATTAGCTTCCATTTGGTGCACGTTTTACATGGAAATTTTTGTAACCCACAACTGATTACGTATTTTCTTATTCTTGTACCATATAATTTGGAAGTCTATGACGCTCCGCTTCCTTTTCAGTATTTTGTTGTAAATGTCTATTTCCAGTAGACTAGTGGGTAGACAGCTGCTTCTGCACCACCGGTTGATTGACTGCTTGTTTTCAGGAAATAAGCCTGTCTCTTCGGAAAAGGTGTGTGTTCCAGAAGCTAGTTTGGTGTAAGCAAGCACGTGGTTCTTTTCACTCGATCAACATTTGGCTAAGTCCGTCGTTGTGTTCTGTCTTAGCCGTTGGAAAAAAATCAAAGAACGTGGTCTGTCATAGAGAAAGTAATTCATTTTCTTCGGTAGCATTTCTCGAGGGTCCTTTCCCATTTCCGAATCTCTCCGCTGTGTGCACTTCCACTCTATTCCTCCCTCTTTGTCACTCTCTTCGTTTCTTATTCATTCTCCATCCCTACCCCAAATGTGCCCCACACAACCACACAACACACATACACACACACACACACACACACACACACACTGCCTTCCTTACCCTTCTGCTCACTAAATACTTGGGTTTATGCTTCCCTGAAGGAACACTTCGAGGCATTGCTCAGGTTTTCACTCTTACAGAAAAGCAGTTAACATCAGTGGTTGTGATTAATCAGTTAAAGTAAGTGCCTTTCTTTTTTCTTTTTGTAAAAAAATTTATTTATTTTTGGGGGGTGAGGGGTGTGTTGGGGAGGGGCAGAGAGAGAGGCAGACAGGAGATCTGCTCTCTGAGAGCAGAGAGCCTGACACGGGGCTTGAACTCACAAACTGTCAGATCATGACCTGAGCTGAAGTCAGAGGCTTAACTGACTGAGCCCCCCAGACGGCCCCCACTTTTTTTTTTTTTTTTTTGGTAAGTACCTTTACTTTAAAGGACAATTAATCGGAAGACAGTGGTTTCAACTCTTAAGTAAGCAAGTTTGGCATTGTTCGGGGGGTTCTTATTATCTGCGTCATTTGTTTCCATTTAATTTTTTTTTTTCAGTGTAGGAGAAATTCTCTTATCTCTTGCAATCACGTTTAGTAAGAGACAATCTTATTTTCCCTTCATGGGATGAATCTGTCCTTTAACAGCTTAATCATTTTTTAATGATGCATATTCTCTTGTTTCTCAGGTATTTAGAATCAAATGAGTGACACACGATAGTCCTATTCATCAAGATAACTGCCAAGGTTCCCTGAAACTTGAAAAAGCTCGTTCTCAATTCGTAACATTTTACAAATATTTCTTGGAAAGATGAGCTCTAAATGATCAGAATTCCTACAAATGCATTTCAATTTGTGTTCTGGCAAGAGAAGCCTTCTCCCCCAAGGGATTTCTCTCAATCACTCAGCATTATGTTTCTCCTGGAAATTCTTCACCGTAACTGCACACGTCTGCATTTCTACATTAATAATAATTGCACTCAATTGTGGTCTGTGGTCTAAGGATCTTAGACCTCACTTTGAGAATGAGAAGTTGACATTTCCTTCTCTTAAAATGTTTGCAGAAATGGCCAACCATACGATGAAAGTCATTCTGACTTTTCTTTAAAAGGCTTGAGATCGGGGCGCCTGGGTGGCGCAGTCGGTTAAGCGTCCGACTTCAGCCAGGTCACGATCTCGCGGTCCGTGAGTTCGAGCCCCGCGTCAGGCTCTGGGCTGATGGCTCAGAGCCTGGAGCCTGTTTCCGATTCTGTGTCTCCCTCTCTCTCTGCCCCTCCCCCGTTCATGCTCTGTCTCTCTCTGTCCCAAAAATAAATAAACGTTGAAAAAAAAATTAAAAAAAAAAATAAAATAAAGTAAAAGGCTTGAGATCTACCTAGTGTCAAATAATTAGGGGCCCAATAGGATTTTACATCTCCATACCTTTATACATGTAAAAATGTACATTTTGTTAGGTGCTAAGCTTTACGTATGTATCCAAAAGACATCTAGTTGATTACTTACCATGTGCTGGGCACGATGCGAGGGACTGGAGATACAATAATGAAGAAGATGAATATACCCCTTGCTCAAGATGGCAAATTCAGAGAAAGACACAGAGATGTAAGTGGACAAGTGCATAACACTGATAACTACTACGATATGGAATTACAGGCTGCGAAGAGATCTAGTAATAATGCTAATTACTACGATACTAACCAACTCATATTTAGCAGAGCTATGTCCCAGCCACTGTTATCATTTAATCCTTTCAACAACTCTATGATGCTGGTACTCAGGATTATTTCCTTTCATAGGTGAAGAAACTGAGGCATAGGAAGATTAGGTAACTTCTCTAAAGTCCAACAACTAAGTGGCAGAGCCAATATTTAGGGGACCTAACCCAGAGTCAGGGACATTAAGAAAGCTTCCAAGAGGAAGTGATGTGGAAGCCGGGGCTGATCATGGGTTTTTAGGGAGAGGGGTTAGAAGAGACATATCCCAGACCGAGGAAATAATATACACAAACACTGGCACTGGGAAAGAGCAAATCATGTCCAAAGAAGCTCGAGTTTGGCAAGTGGAGGCTGGAAGGGAGGAAGTGGTGAATGACCAGGCTGGAGGAAGAGGGGGCAGACTGTGGAGGGTGTGATCGGTCATATTAAAAGGACTTAGATTCTTATCTCAAGAAGAATAGGGAGCCATCTGAAGTAGGAGGGTGACATGATGAAAGCTGTTTCTGAAGCTCCTCTTGTAGAGGAGTACAGGAGGGATCGGAGGGACTTGAAGGCATCGACGGGGGCCTCATCCCATAGCTGTGGCAGTAATTCAGATGAGAGATGGCAAGAGCCTGCCCTAGGGTTAAGGACATTGGACACGGAGAGCCAGGAAGATCGGAGAGATCTTTGGGCGACAGAGTCCACGGGAGTGGATGACATGGGGACGAAGAAGGGGAAATGATGTTCTTGCTTTGCTAACACGGGGCTAACGCATTTGAAGAAAGGGAAAAGACTAAACAGAATGGAATTAGCATGAGTAGGGAAATGAGTTCAATTTTGAACATGTTGAGTTTGAGGAGCTGGTGCCTGGAAGGCAGTTGGATAGACAAGTGGGAGGCTTATAAGACAGATCTGAGCTGTAGTTACGCTTTGGGGAGCCTTCATCATTTACACAGTAATTGAAGCTTTAAAAAAAAAAAAAAAGACTTCAAATGTAAAGGAGAAAGGTCAGCCTTGTAAAATTCAACCGGAGCTCATGTAACAATGAATGACAAGGAAGCTGATTGAGGATGATCTCTGGCAAGGGCAATTTCAGTGGATTGGTAGCGGGGAGAGTCAGTGCCTTGGGTAGAGGAAATAAGGGGAGGTTAGTAGGATAAATGAGTGTGGATACATTTAATAGACAGGCCTGACTGTGGAGGAGAGGAGAGAGAGAGCCGGAGGGCAAGAGGGTGAAGGAATGTGTTTATTCAAGATAGACCTGAGCAGGTTTAATTGTTGTGGAAAAAGAGAGGGCAGAGCATGGGGTAGAGAGAAGGAGGGGAGAAACAAGATAGCAAAGTGGGAGGAAGTGAATCATCCATAAGTTGGCGGTGGCCAGGAAGGCAGGAGGCATTGGAATTCACGGAGCGGAGACTGGTCCCATTTCTTGTGGGGAGGATGATGATGTTGCAGGTACATTGGATGGCAGGCAGCCGAGAGGTGCTAGCTGCTGATGGCTTTCGTTTTCTCCTTAATCTAGATGGCGAGATCCTTCTGCCTGGGGAGGGGGTGTGGTGGCCCCACTGACGGTTTGAGGACAGCTCGGAAGGTCTGAAGCAGCTGAGAGTTGGCTAAGGAAACAGGACCTACGGGGAGCCTGGGCCCAGTTGGAAAGAGCACCTTCATGGTGATGTCACGCTGAACAGTCGTGTGCTTTTCTGCAGCCTGCAGCTCAAGGCACAAGTTCAGAGCCTGTGGGCACGCAGATGGAACCCGGAGTTGGGAGGTCTCGAGGGAGGCTTTGGCAGAAGGAAAGGGAGTGGTGGAGAGGAGTGGGAGGTTTGGGTGGGGAAGTGGTTGAAGCCATGAGGGTCTTTGGACTCCAGTTGACATGGAAGGAGGTGTTGATGGGGAAGAGCTGATCTAACAGGAGAACTGAGTGTTGGAACAGGAAAGACTGCTCAGGGGTCCCTGGGAGGTAGAACATTGGAGGGGGGCGAGGGGGGCGAGGCCCAGGGGAGGGGCCATGGGCTGAGCAGAGCTGAGAGGAGGGGCGACTACAGAGCCTGCCCTGAGAGGCACTTCCTGGTTGCTCTGAGGCTTCTCCTTCTCTTCAGGATTGGTAGAAAATTCAATAGGACCTCAGAACCAAACCAGTGGATTTCCTCATCCAGACTGGATAGTCTAATACCAACCCTGAATGATCTCTGAGTATGGGAATCCCTATGCCAATTTCCATTTCCGGAAGAAAAAGACTTCACTGGGTCACGTAAAAAGGTAGATTATAACGTCAAACGATTCTCCAGGAGGCTAGGCTGGCGGCTCAGCCCTCTGAGGGGACTTGGGGAGTTTGTTCTCCCAGGAGAGGAGACCCCAGCTTGCATCCGGGAGAGAGTCTATTTCCCTCTGATTTGGAAAGAATGAACGAATAGTGTTCTCGGAGAGGGAGAATTTGGGGTCACTTGAGGTTGGAGTTGGGGAGAAGCCTTTCCTTTTTATTTTACACAATTGTTCAATGGGCTTTACAGTGAGCCGTCACTGCCTTTGCCATGTTTTTCTTATGAGAAGTTATTAGATGAATATAATTTTTTAACGTTTATTTATTTTTGAGAGAAAGCCAGAGTGTAAGTAAGCTGGGGAGGGGGGGGAGAGAGGGAGAGACAGAAGCCCAAGTAGGCTCCAGGCTCTGAGCTGTCAGCACAGAGCCGGATGTGGGGCTTGAACCCATGAGCTGCAAGATCATGCCCTGAGCGGAAGTTGGACGCTCAACCAACTGAGCCACCCAGGTGCCCCAGAAATTATTAGATGGATATTATTAGAAGGTAACACTGGGTGAAAGGAAAAATGAAAAGGGACAGAAAGCCAGGAAGGGCAAGGGAGGCAGGAGGAATTAGAGAGAGGCAAAGGCAAATCCCACTCCAGAAATGTGGAGTGGGAGGTCAGCCTGACACGCTGAGACTCACGGTGACCACGTGATAGCATGCTGCCGGAGGACCACCTTTTCTGGGTCTGTGGCTGTACTTTCCAACTTTTGTTGTGCCATTAGAATCACCCCCCCCCCCCCCCCGGGCGGGGGGAGATTTAAAAATTCCTCAGGCCCAGGTGGCTCCCAGCCCAATGACATTAAAACGTCCGCAGGTGGGAGCCTGGTGTCAGTGTTTTAAAGCTCCCCAGGGGGCCCCAGTGTGCAGCCAAGTTTGAGGACAGAAGTTTCTCCTCTGGGTTCGCACACAGGGACACATCCCGGCATGTAGTGGCCATCCCTTTGACAGTGTCCCCGCTAGAGGGGGCTGGGATGTTGGTGGAGGCTCCCCCTGCGTGGACGGGTGGGGGGGGGGGGAGTAGGAGGGGGGAGAGGGAGAGTGGGGGAGAAGGGGAGAGGGAGAGTGGGGGGGGAAGGGGAGGGGAGGGGAGGGGGGCGCGGCTCAGGGGAAGCACACCTGTGGGGGAGATTTCAGGGTAAGTGGCTTGGTCCAGACTGCAGAATACCGGTTTTCAAAGTGTGTTCCGGGGAGCCTTAGGGACCTGGTGAGTGGGGTCAGCACCCCAGCGGGCGGGTGTGGGGGTGGGGGAACAAAGGGAGGCCCAGCAGCCTTCAACCAGGGCCGCTCTGCAGAGAGCACCTCATTATCTAGTGATTCCAGAAAAGTTTCTGCTTGAAAAAAGTGTTGGGATGTGGGGGAGGGGCAGTTGGGGAGTGAGAAGTCGTGCTTTTTTTTCTATAGCGGTGATCAGCCAACCACGGGCCCCCGGGAGCTAAGAATAGTTTTTCCACTTTTAAATGGTTGGGGGCGGGGGGAACGTCATGACACATGAAAATTGCACAAGATTGAAACCCAGCCACACCCATTTATCTCATTGTCTGAGGCTGCTTTGCAGCAGAGTCGAGTAATTGCAATGAAGACCTTGGGTCCACGGGGCCTCAGATACATTATACGGCTCTTTACAGAGAATATTTGCCAAAGGAGTTGATGGAAACAACTTTCTCGCTTTTTGCAGTTTGATCACGGTCACTATACCGTTTCTATCAGAGAGAAAATTGGGGGCTGGGCCTACATGAGTGTGACATAAGTAAGCAACTACCGGACGCTCGTGCGTGGTGATTTGGTCGTTTCTAGACCTGCTTTCTTACTGTTCTGATTTCTTCCTTCTTGCCTGGGGAGATAAATATGGACCAGTCTTTTTTATTTTCTTTTAACAAACCTAAAAACAATTTTTTTTTTTTAGATCAGTGTTAAGTTCACAGCAAACTGGAGAATCCCATATGCTCCCCTGCCCCTCGCAGGTACCGCCTCCCCCTCTGTCAGCATCCCGCCATCCCACAATGAACCTGCATAGACACATCATTATCGCGGAAAGTCCACGGTTTATATTAGGTTTCACTCCTGGTGTTGCACGAACTGTTTTGACAAAGGTATAATGACGTGTGCCACCCCCCCCCCCTCCCACGGTATCGTACAGAGTACTTTCACTGCCTTAAAAATCCTCTGAGCTCTGCCTGTTCATCCCTCTCTCCCCTCTAACCCCTGGAAACCACTAACTTTTTTTTTTTTTTTTAATGTTTATTCATTGTTTTGAGAGACAGGGAGAGACAGAGTGTGAGCAGGAGAGGGGCAGAGAGAGAGAGAGAGAGAGAGAGGCACAGAATCCTAAGCAGGCTCCAGGCTCCGATCTGTCGGCACAGAGCCCAACGCAGGATTCAAACTCATTAAGTGCAAGATCGTGACCTGAGCCGAAGTCGGCCACATAACCGACTGAGGCGTGCAGGTGCCCCCCACTTATTTTTTTTTTTCCTTTTTATGGTCTCCATAGCTTTGCCTTTTCCAGAATGTCATATAGTCACAATCATACAGTATGTAGACTTTTCAGATGGGTTTCTTTCACTTAGAAAATGTATTTACGGTTGTGACATTCTTTTCCATATTTGATTAAGGGCAGGGCCAGGCAGGGGTAGGCCCTAGATGCCAATTTCTAAGGGCTACTGACAAGAGAGAGAACATTATCTTTTCCAGAAATCTTCTTGGTCAGAGTGCAGTGTAACGAGTAGGGGATGAGGCTCCCAAGAGTCCAAGGATGGGAGATGGGCCAGTGAACTCCATTCTGCAGAAGGAGACAGCAGTAAACCCTAGGCTGGGAGCTCTGCTGAGTAGGGCCTGTACGTTTGGAACCAGAATGGAATTGCTAGGGATTAAGAGAACACAGCTCCCTCCTTTCTTTGTTTCCCACATGACACTAGGTCTGTGCTATAAACAAATGGCACCCCCCCCAATTTAAAGAATATTGGCTTAAAAGGTGTCGAATTATTAGTCTGGCTGGAGTGCCCACATGTCTTGCAATAGCTCAAGATATATATCATTGGCCTGATCTAAAAGAACTTACCAACTTTGGAGGACTGAATTCTTATTCCAGGCTTTATCTTGACTATGGCCACGTGTTTGGGTGGCTTTTTATTGTGATTTTGATTGCATAGTTGGTGATACATTGTTTGCATCAGCAAGTGAGGCCGCCAGATGACATCTTCGAACATCTTTGTGTCATTTGAACAACATGATCTACAAGAACCGTGCTGTTGTCAAGCGGTCATTTGATTCTCAGATTCGTAGCCTTGTCATACGTTGGTTTAGGGAGTCTGAGAGAAAGATGTGTGGAGCTGAATACTGATAGAGCTCATAATTAGATTGGACTTATGACTTCAATTCAACTGGCTCTGTTGCAAGTCTGCTGTGGGCACAGCATGGCGGAGGATGAATGGAACATCGTCTGCTCTCGGCACTTAGTTAATGGAAAACGTCTGTTGAATTTGTTTCTTTTTCCCTTGTCCCTTAGGTCCAACTGAATCCAGGACTTGGTGTGAGGAATGGCGAGCTTTCCTTTCTGAACGGCACCTCGGGAGCTAACACGCTTCCCCAGGGCTCCAGGCTGATCCCTGTCTCCACAAGGAGGACCCTAGAGCCCAGAGGCCGAAGAAGCCGGGCCAGGAGGCTCAAGGTGGGCTCTCCGGAGTGCCCAGCGCCCGGCGGATGCCCAGCGTCAGACAGCTATAGTGGTACTTTGTGGAAAAACCCTGGTTGCCCATCCCAGGACCGCAGCGCAGCCACGGGTGCCCGGATGCAGCTGCCTTCTCCCCACCTTCAGCCTGGGGCCACAGCAAAGGTCCTCAGCGCGGAAAACAGCTTTGAGAAGCTGGAGGCAGAAACTAATGTTGACACAGGGCGCACCACGGTCAACTGTGAACCCAGGCAATCTGTTCTGAGCAAATTTCCAAGGGATCTCCGGGCCAGCCAGCCACCATCCTGCTTGCCAGACTCCTCCTTAGGGGCAACTGCCTCCAAGAACAATAAAATCTCTAAGGAAAGGATCCATGGTTTGTCCCTTGCTGGCCAGAGGGATCTTGGTGCAAGGAAGACGGTGTCAAAATGTCTCCTTCACCTGCCAGTCCAGGGTGAAGAAAAAGAAGAAGAAGAATTCTTTATATAGCACCAAACAAGTGGGGGTTCCTAAAACACGAGATCAGATACAGTGTTCTAGGAATGGAGCCCTCTGACCTAGAATCGGGCCTGTTTCTTGTTCACGTGAGGGGCCCCGAAGGCTAGCCATGCAGAGATCAGTATAGCGCTTATTTCAACTGTTCCCAGTCTCACGGTGCTGTGAACGGTTATTTGCGATCATGGCCAGGAGGGAACACAGCCAACGTGCAGGGGAAAAAAGCCCTTGGAGACACAGCTAACCCAGCTGGGTGTGTTGAGTTCAGCACCTATCAGAAATAATTGCATTGTATGCAAATGAGTCAGCTGTGTTATGCAATGCTGATGAGCGTATGCACTTTGGTTTTAATTTTCACTTGGGTTGCATAGTTCATCCCCCTGGACGACACGGACTATTTGTTCTTTAGTGTTTTTTAATTTTATGTGGCCTCCTTTGGTATCTATGCTCTGTATACTACATAGCCGCTGGTGATTTTGCCTTTAAAGTTGTTTGCATCTAGAATGAGTTACCATGCAAGTGTTTTGAAAATTAGAAACAATTTAGTTTTTTCCTGTTTAATGAGCAGAAACACAGGGAGCCAAGAAATCCGGTGAAAAATGAAAGCTAGGCTCTGGGATTTCCCAGCCCCTCCATTTCTCATTTGTTTCTGGGCTACTCCAAAGGGGCCAAGTGGTTCATGTTTCTAACCAGAGAGGAACATGACATGATCCGTTGATTCCAGATCTCTACTTAACGCGGCAGGAAGATTGGATTGGATGGGTCGTTGGAGCAGGACTTACGTTCTTCTGGCCAGGTTCAAATTCCTAAATTTCTTTGCAATACTCATTCACTCATTTATACATTCATTCACTCATTCAGCACGTAATTTATGGAGCACCCATGTTTGAATAAGACAGACATTGACATATGGTCCTCATACATTCTGGGGCCATCCAACCACCAAAAGTTTATGGTCCCACCGGTACAGATTCATTGTAGCAACACTTGAGAATATGTTGAAGTGTTAATTCCTCTGGAACCCTTTTCCACAACTGATGTTCACACTTGCTGCACAAGGCTGTAGTAACCATTCGCCACCTGCAGGTGGAGACCGGCGCATATTATAAGTTGCAATTATAACCATAATGGACGAATTCTCGGTTGCTCATAGACGACGGTATTTTTTTGTTGGGTCTATAATACAGGTTTTTAAAACTTCTGAGGTCTGTGTGTTGTAGTCAATTTATGACGTTATCGGACTCCATGAACCTTATTCTCCAAATCCATGCTGATTGGCCCGATCTTCGTGACAACCCGACACTTAGTATACCCACGTGGAGAGAAGATGTGTTCGGGCTCAAGCACGAGTCTCAGGGAAGAGACACCTGGCTGAGTTTGGGTGCTCTGCTGACCTTGAAGAGTAGAAATGAAGACGAGTCGCAAATAGACAAAGATAAGACTTCGAGGTTGATTTTCTTTTTCTAAGCGCGTGACGTCAATATATTCTCATTCTCATTTTCCTTCCCTCCCCCAGACTAAAGTTAGATTTTAGGAAATGGGATGAAGAACTTAATTTCGGTATGATTTTCTATAATAAGAGTTTAAAGTAATGAAAGTCTCATTTAAATTGAGCTCTTGAGCTGCCTTGGAAAGCGCGGCAGGCGGGCAATTCTGAAATTTCCTTCCTGCTTCTTTTGAGGTTACCTGAATTCTTTAACATAATACATGGGCAAGAATATAAGTACATGGAAATCAGGAAGACTACTGATAAACGTGAAGGAGTACCTTACAAAATTGATTTGTAAAATAACACACTCTTAAAGTGACACTGACTAGATCCTTCTCAACACAGGAATCCCATTTATAACGCGATGGGACGGATATTCCAGTGCACCAGGGTGCTAAAGTCCCCGCTTTGGGCCCCAGCTTTTAAATGTACTATTTATGGGGCCTTGAACGGTCAGCCTCTTTGATCCTCCGTTGCCTTACCTACTGTAACCAAAAGTTAAGAGAATCAAGATTATGCACCTGAAGGTATTTGGATATTGTTAAGCACAATAAATACGTAAAATAGTAGTATTATTACAAATGGTCCTTCAGACCCATGTTTTTTTAAAATGTCATGACAACGAAAGTTTTTTTTTCTTTTGAAACAACTTTTAGTAAAATCAATGATTCAGTTAAAAAAAAAAATCAAACCCAGGGGCACCTGGGTGGCTCAGTTTGTTAAGCGTCCAACTCTTGATTTCGGCTCAAATCGTGATCTCATGGTTCCTGGGTTCGAGCCCTGAATCCGCTGACAGTGTGGAGCCTGCTTGGGATTCTCTCTCTCTCTCCCCATCCTTCTCTGCCCCTCCCCTGCTTGTGGTGCCTGATCTCTCTCTCTTTCTCCAAAATAAATAAATAAATAAATAAATAAATAAATGCTAAAAGCAAAAAACAAAAACCCCAGCTCTCTAAGATTTTTGTTATATGTGCCATTTGTTGACATTCATGTTTCTAGGAGGGAAATTATGGATGAGAAGAAATCAAATACATCTTAAGGTTCAAAAGAGATTGTATGTAACATCGATAAAGTGGCAACTAGTTTAATCGAATTTATCACATTAACCGGACTCTTTACTTGCTTATGCTGTATTTTTTAATGTAAAATGTATCACTTTTATTTTAATTCATTTTATTTATTTATTTATTTTTTTTTTTAAATTTTTTTTTCAACGTTTATTTATTTTTGGGACAGAGAGAGACAGAGCATGAACGGGGGAGGGGCAGAGAGAGGGAGACACAGAATCGGAAACAGGCTCCAGGCTCTGAGCCATCAGCCCAGAGCCTGACGCGGGGCTCGAACTCACGGACCGCGAGATCGTGACCTGGCTGAAGTCGGACGCTTAACAGACTGCGCCACCCAGGCGCCCCTTATTTATTTATTTTTTAATGTTTATTTTTGAGAGAGAGAGAGAGAGAGAGAGAGAGAGAGTGTGGGGGAGGGGCAGAGAGAGAGGCGGGGAGAGAGGATCTGAAGTGGGCTCCGAGCTGAGAGTGGAGAGCCCAACACAGGGCTCAAACTCAGGAGCCAGGAGATCATGACCTGAGCCGAAGTTGGACGCTTAACTGACGGAGCCACCCAGGGGCCCCCTTCCCCTTTTTAAATCAGAGGGACTCTTGAGAATCCGATTACTTTATGTTTCTTTATAGGCACATTAAAGATCAGTCGCATTGCACTTCTTTACCTGGTTTTAACCTCATCAATAGTATATCATACTTTTTTGCAACTGTTCTTTGCACGTCGCTAAACATTACTGGAAACGGTAGCCTTTGGAAGCTTTCGAATGAGTTTGTTCATTAGAGGAAGTAGAGCAGGGGATTTGGGGGTGGAGAAGGGGAAGGGTGGGACACCCCTCGATTGCCAAAGGGAGGTGGGCAGGAGCCTCGGCTCCTTCCTTCCAGAGAAAGTCAGGAAAAGGGGAAGGGAAGCCAAAGAGAAAAGAAGGGAGCCCATTTTCTGTGCATTGGAAACTCTTAAATTTCATCTCCATGTCATAAAATCTATTCAGGAAGTCCTGAGATACCTAATACTGTCTGCCTTTCTTGAATCTTTTCTAAGCCCTCATGCTTGGGCTTTCTCTCCCTTTTCCTTTCCTTTCCTTCTTTTCTCTTCCCTCCTTCTTGTCCTCCCTCCTTTCCGCTCACCCTCTATGCATGGATTTGATACTCTCTTCATTCTGTTTTAACAGACTCTGTCTTGGGGGCGCCCGGGTGGCTCAGTTGGATAAGCATCTGACTTCGGTTCAGGTCATGCATGATCTCACGGTTGGTGGGTTCGAGCCCCACGTCGGTTTCTGTGCCCCTTTTGGAGCGCTGTGCTGACAGCCAGGACCCGGCTTGGGAATCTCTCTCTGCCCTTTTCCCGTTCCCTCTCTCTCTTTCTCAGTATAAATAAATATTAAAAAACAGAACTCTGTCTTGGTGGCATCTCCCAGGATTCCTGAAGAGGACCTGTTGGCTAAGCTCCAGGACAATGGGAAAGACAAGGCCGCTCCTGCTCTGGGGGAGTGCTCCCCACTTTCCAGCTCACGTTCAGGACTCTCCCTGGGACCGGTAGGCCCACGCCACTGAGGAGAATGGTGGTCTCTCTACCCACATTGCTCTCCTCTCTGGAGAGCACTGGACCCTTCTCGGAGGTCTGAGATGTTTCTGGAACATTTCTCACAACTAGCAATTTTAAAAATTGGCTGTAGTATATGATGGCCAACCAGCAGGTGCCGACGGCCCTAGAGAGCACATCGTTAGGATCTACGTTATCAAGAACTCAGTCCTCATAAACTTTCTTTTCAAATGTGTCATTTCAAAGTCGAGTTATCCCAGAGAACCTGTCTGGGCTACTGGACACACGACAAGGTCTCTGCTGAGCATGGGAAGAAATGTGTGGTTTTTACGAGTCCCACGTCTGCCGGAGATGTTTCTAAGGTGTTTCTTTTAAGGACAATAATTCTCGGGGCGCCTGGGTGGCGCAGTCGGTTAAGCGTCCGACTTCAGCCAGGTCACGATCTCGCGGTCCGTGAGTTCGAGCCCCGCGTCGGGCTCTGGGCTGATGGCTCAGAGCCTGGAGCCTGTTTCCGATTCTGTGTCTCCCTCTCTCTCTGCCCCTCGCCCGTTCATGCTCTGTCTCTCTCTGTCCCAAAATAAATAAATAAATAAACGTTGAAAAAAAAATTAAAAAAAAAGGATAATAATTCTCAAGACGGCCAATGACATTAAATCTGACAATGAGGGCTGACCTGTGCAGTCCTTCCCACACGCGAGGTGCTCTCCTAAGTATTTCAATCTTAACACCAATCCTTTGAGATAATGATCCCCGTTTTACAAGTGAGTAAACCGAGGCACAGAGAGGCCGAGAGAGAACCTAATCCAGAATTGCACGATGAGTTAGTGGCACGGCTGGGATTAGAACACAGGCTGTCCGGCTGCAGTCTGTGCCCATCCATAGCCACTCCAACATCCTGCCCCTCACAGCGGGGGCGCAAGAGGGGAGACCTCAGCTCCTGCACGGTGCCCACACCCTCCACACCATGCACCTGGACAATGGCATGCCGCCTCAGTTTCCTTTCTGCCCCTCAAGCACATCCTACTTGTTCTGTCTGCACCAGACCCGCCCTGGCGGGGGAGGGGGTGCTCCTTCTCGTCATTTCGAGTTCAAGCTAAAATTCCTTGTGCAGGGGACCTGACCAGATAGCACCCTGTTGAAGCGCTTCTGGAACCCAGGCCCTAGGCCAGGGCCAGGACCGGAGCAGATGCTTTTGCAAATATTTAGTTCAATGAATGCACGTTGAGGGGCAGGGACACAGACGAGGCGAGGCCTCTATTCTCTAGACGCCAGAGGTAAGAGATTGTCCTAGTCAGCTAGGACGCCTATGACAAAGTACCACACACTGGGTGGCTTCAGCCACAGACATTTATATCTCACTGCGGGGAGAAGGGAGGTCTCCTGTGGTTCTTAAAATCTTTTTAATGTGTTTTTTATTTTTATTTTTGAGAGAAAAATAGAGCAATCAGGGAAGGGGCAGAGAGAGAGGGAGAGGGAGGAAGACACAGAATCCGAAGCAGGCTCCAGGCTCCGAGCTGTCAGCACACAGGCCAACTGGGGGCTTGAACCCATGAACCGTGAGATCATGACCTGAGCCGAAGGGGGATGCGTAATTGACTGAGCCACCCAGGTGCCCTGAGCAGGTCTTGACCGTAAGAGATGTGGCCACACGGGAGGGTTACAGCGGAAGTGATATTGTTGCTTTTAGCACAGGCTGAATTCCTGCGGGCACAGACTGCGGTCGATTCCAGCTAACCTCCCTTATAAACTACGGTCCCTTTGTTTATGTATTTCTTTTTATTTTTTAATGCTTATTTATTTTTGAGAGAGAGAGAGAGACAGAACATGAGCAGGGGAAGGGCAGAGAGAGAGAGAGAGAGAGAGAGAGAAAGGGAGACACAGCATCTGAAACAGGCTCCAGGTTCTGAGCTGTCAGCACAGAGCATGACGTGCGGCTTGAACTCAGGGACCACGAGATCATGACCTGAGCCGAAGTCGGAAGCCCAACAGACTGAGCCACCTAGGCGTCCCAGTTATGGCCCTTTTGATCTCTTCTCACAAGAGAGCGTTTGCATCTTGGAATCTTCTCTTGCTTTGCCCAAGGGTCTGATTCACAGAACCAGAATGTGGTTGAATTTCAGCAGGACATTTTAATGAGGTGTGTGAAGATTTACCTGGTTTCCACCCTCTCACGAGTCTGTCACTAGAGAGCACTCCTGGGACAATCTAATCTCTGTGGGGGCAGCTCCAACCTTTCTCCCCTCTGCTTCACCCCAAGAGAGGACAAATAGATCTTTTCAGATTAACTTGTGTTCAGGAAATTTCCCCATGGGTGTCTCGGTAGGAGGCAAACTTACCAGAAGCACGACCCATGTTTTGTGGGTCATTGTTTGTTTGTTTTTGTTAATTTTTCAGCGTTTGTTGAAGGAAATAAACTTGAACTGCACAGCGATACCTCACAGCATAACAAGGTGGCCACACGCCCGGCCAGGACCCCTATCACAGCAGGAGCAATACCACAAAGCCAGCGGGTGGTAGCAAACGTCCCCAACACCCAGTACGAGCATTTCCACACGCACAGCCTTGGCCATGCTTTGTAAAAACGGGGTCCCTTCACACCTGGCAGAGGGAGGAGCATGCTCCATAGATCTGGCCTGGGGAGAAGCGATGTCTGGTGTTTGGCTGAGCCCTTGTCCCAGATTGGTCCTGGGACCTGATTTTCGTCATTCTGCCTGTTCATCTTCTTACTGTTCTCCAGCCTTCTGAGAAATTAATTCTCGGCTTAAATCAGCCAGAATCAGTTCTGTTTATGCACCAAATAGCTGAGATTGATACAGAGTGAAACGTTAATAGGGGTTAAGGCCAAGTACAAAATTGGGGCACTGTATTCGGGAATTGAATTTTCAAAGGGATAAAGAGAGATGTTTAAAACCGTACATTGGGGGGGGGGGGTTCCGTGTCTCTTTGAAGTTTTCTTAGCTTTGATGCTTTTGACCCTTTTTCTTTTCGATTGCTTCTTTCTTCTCCCTTGTGGGGGGGGAGAAGACCTCCCCTGAGGCCCGAACCGTAGCTTCTAGTAAAGTGTGAAGACCTGCCCCCTCCCCTTTCCCACGCTAAGAGGGAAGTAGGATGGGATCCACAGAAGCGGGGCAGGGGCCCTTTTGAGATGTACTTCTGCCTCCAGACTTTTGTCCAGGCTAGACAGAAAGAATCCTATGGGCTGCGTGTGGTCTGGCAGAGGTCACCACGATGGCGCCTTGAATCACAACCCTTTCATTCACAAGCAAGAGAGACTGAGAACTAATTTCAACAAACAGTGAGGAAAAGGAAAGCTATTGGGCCATGCATCGAAAAGGTTTCGTCGGTGTACTAAAGCATCAGGGCCACGGCCCCTCAGCGAACCCCCCTAGAGAAGCGCTCCGGAAGAAAATTCCCAGAAGGGCCTCTGATTGGCCTACCCCGAGTCACATGCTCATCCTGAGCCAATCACAGCACCCAGAGGATGTCCAGAAGGAAATTCCCAGAGAGGCCTCTGATTGGCCTGACCTGAGTCATGTGCTCAGCCCTGAACCAATGAGGGCACAGCTGTTGATGGCAGATGACAGCAGATGATTGGTGAGGCCACAGTTCTGGGTCTGTTTGTGTGAATGGGCGTTTGGAGGGACAAGAGGAAGGGGAGGTCGCCCCACCCGAACAACGTGGGAAGGGTCCCACGGGAGAGACTTTGTATCAGAGGAAGTGAGAAGACATGTTAGCAGGCAACAAAAACAGGTGTCCACTCCTGGCCTGAACCGTAGCTTCTAGTAAAGGAAGAGCACCCTCCGTGAGCAGGACTGTGGGCGTGGCTCCCGGACACCTGTTTCTTACAAAGAACATGCTTTTTTGACAACGTGAGACTTTCCAGCATCGGCCTTCATCAGTTTTGTTTTCTTTAGAGCCTGCGTTAGTTTCCTGGAGCTGTTGTACAAACGACCACAAACGTCGTGGCTCAAAACAAACAGAAAGGTGTACTGTCCCAGTTCTGGAGGCCACAAGTCCAAAGTCAATCAGGGTGTTGAAGGGGTCACCCCACCTCTGGGGGCCCGAGTGGAGAATCCTTTCTTGCCTCTTATGGCTTCTCCCCGTGTTCCGTGGCTTGTGGCTGCAAAATGCCAATCGTTGCCTCCACCTTTAGGTTACCTTCTCCTCCTCTTTATGTCTCTATCTCTTATGATCACACCTGTCCTTGGATTCAGGGCTCACCAGAATAATCCAGGATGATCTCATCTCAAGATCCTTAACTGCATTCCATTTGCAAAGACCCTTTTACCAAATAAGGTCACATTTTTTATTCGTATTGTCTGTCACCCTTCCTTAGCCCACCCTACTTCTCGCTGTCTGTCTGTCTGTCTGTCTCTCTCTCTCTCTCTCTCTCACACACACACACACACGCACACACACACACACACACACACACACAAAACCTCCATCAAAGTTAGGACGTGCCTATCATTTTCGTATCTGCATCCAGAAAGCCTAAAACAGTGCCTGAACCAGAGTAGACCCTCCGTGCATGTTGGTTGATGGAATAAAAGAATGAAAGGGTTGAGCTCCTTGGAGTGTTTCTCTTAGTACTTCATCCACACACTGAGGACTGCTCCAAACCCGTTCTTAATGTTGAGCATGTCTCTGCCTCTGTGCCTCGTTAAAATGCATGCTCTCTGAGCCCCCTTTTTCCTTTCTGGGTGATCATTTGTGCCCTTTAATTCAGAGCAATGAAATCTATGCGCTAAATATTGTGCCAGATGCACCCGAGGAATTAGTGGTTGATAAAGACAGATATAAATACGTATCGCATAGGTTTGGTTTTACTTTCATTGGCTGTCCAGCTGTAAATAAACCATTTTGGCTTTTCTCTCTCCTCCTGATGATATGCTTCTTTACAGATGGAGCCAGCAGTCACTGGACCCTGTGTGCCAGAGCCGTTAACTACTTTTGCAATCTACCTCTCCTTTTTCAAGCCAGTCACCTTCCTCGAGTTTTATTTCCTTAACTTGGCCCTGGACGTGGACAACTGAGGCATGAAAAGGAAGCCTCAGATGGACACTAAACAGATCCCAACAGGCTAAGGAGCAGGAGGCTGACACTTGACGTTGACCGCCTTAAATCTAATTAAAAAAAACCATAATTAACACGCTCTGCTTCCCGAGCAGCTGCCTTGTCAGTCTGAAACACCCACTGGGAAAGAAGTATTAATGGAGTAATTTCTATCGGGACACTTCGCAGCCACAAAGATAATTAAACGATAGCAGTGATTTTCCCACAGCTTTGAGGGCTGGTGGGTGACCACCCATGTGTGTGGGGGAGCTTCCTAACCCCTGTCAACAAGACTTTCTTGAACCCTTCCCACCGAGCAGCACAGGGTTCGACACTTAGGAGACATGTGCCCGGTTTGGGGCCAGAGAGGTTTAAATTGATTCTGGCAGCTTCCTCACGAGAGACAAGTTCTGGCATCCTTACAGAAAGTAATCCGCGTGCCCCAGAGAACCAGGTTTCAATTACTTTGCACATTGCTGTGCTAAATGAGCAAGCTTTAAAGGGGCCCTGTGGACACCACAAAAGTGTTCCCCAAGTGCAAAAGCATAAAAACATAATGGTCTTGTTGTAGCTGCTGCCCTACGAGACCTAACACGGGGCTCCTAAGGAATGAAAACCAGACTGGGAAATCACCCCCTTAAATGGTTCCTCACTGGTTTTGACCGCACCGGTGCAGGTCACGGTTGGCTTTTGGTCATACTCGTGAAAGTCTGGGTGAGGCTAAGTCAACACAGAATTTGGCTTTGGGAATATTTGCAGCCCGCATATAAAAAGGAGATACGTCGAGAAGGTGACTGAAGGCGACCTCATGAGACGTTTTTCATTATGTCGGGGGAGCATAATTTAGGAAAGAGGTGAACAAGTAGAACTGTGTCCTTGGTAGTCTTTGTGAAGTCTGAAATGTGTCCCCGTGAATTTAGTATGTTAAATTTAATATGTTGGGCACCATTCAGTTACGCTACAGGCGTATTTCTGTTCTACGTTGTGCTAAAATTAAGACGGTAATTTCTGTGCCTCTGTTAGGTTCTGTAAGGTTACTTCTGCAGAAAGCTTACAGAGCTGGATGAAAATGGTGACATAAATGAATATCCTCTTGGCTGTCACAAGAGTGACACTCTTGGAGTGGTGCGGAGGGGGTCCAGGACTGGGTCAAAATGAGAGGTATTTTTAAATTCATTAAGAAAGAGGTGCCAGGACCTCAGCTTTTACGCAAAGGTGAAGGCTTTGCCTCTCTGAGTCAGTGGGTCTGTAGTTTCTGCCTAATTATCCCTGGGTCACCATCACACAAAGATCCAGAGAGGTCTGCTATTACAAGGTGAGGGAGCGGCTCGGGGAGCCGGGGGAGACCGTGGGTGCAGTTGTCTCCCATGAGGAAGAATGATAGAAGAAAGGAGTGTGTGTCGCTGCTCAGGGACGAGGGACAGCCGGGGGAGAAGCAAGGACGAGTCTGCTGGCACATAGGCGGCCAGATGCAGGAGCATGACTAAGGCAGGGACCAGTCCAGGATCTTGCTGTCAGTTGCTGATGGCCACGGCAACATGACCTTCTATTTAGTGTGACAAGAGCTGAACCAAGTTCCCCGATGCCCCGTGGGTGAGTTGCCGTGAGAGGCGTAGGACCCTGAACATCATAGCTATGAGGCTTCAGCCAACATGGGGTCAGTGCCAGAGCCCATGGCTTTGGGCATGGAAGGCAGGTAAGGCCCTTGGAAAAAAGGGAAAGAGAAAGTCAAATGGGTGTGTGCGTGTGTGCGTGCCTGCGGGACATTCGGGTCTTTAGAAGGATTGATAATAATCGTCATGAGTGCACAATATGTCCGAGGCGCTAAGATTTCTTTTTTAAGTGTACAATTCAAGTTCTAAGATTTTTACGTATAGTCACTCATTTAATTCTCACAACGACCCCATGAGAGAGGTACTATTATTATCTCCATTTAACAAATCAGGAAACGGAAGCAAACAGAGTCTAAGTAAGGGGTACAGCCAGTTGGTGGAGCCCAGGTCGGAGCACTCCAAAGTCCCGACCCCTCATTACCTCACTGGATGTGGTCTGCCCCAGAGATGTCCAGTCCCCAGTCCCTGGAATCTATGACTGTTACTGCACGTGGCGAAAGGGTCTGTGCAGCTGTAATTAGGTTGGGGTCCTGAGAGGGGGAGATTATTCTGGATTGTCCGGGTGGACCCTAAATGCAATCACAAGCGTCCCTTACGAGAGGGAGGCACAAGGAGACTTGACCACGGGGGAGGCAGAAAGTGTCATGACAGTGGAGACCAGGTGAAGTAATGTGAGGAAGGAGTCGGGAGCCAAGGAGTGCAGGCACCTTCCATAAGGTACAAAGGCAAAGAAACGGACTCTCCCTTCGTGCCCCCCAGGAGGAGCCAACCTTGCCAATGTCTCGGTTCTAGCCCTGTCATACCCATTTTGGACTCTGGCCACTAGAATTGTAAGATAATACATTTGTGTTGTTTTAAGCCACTGCGTTTGTGGAAATTTGTTATAGCAGCCATAGGAAACTAATACACCATAGTCCTCAACTCTTTTCATAGAAACACATAGAGATGATGTCCTCTGGGGAGACATGGGTTTATACACATGCTTACATTTCGACCCCAACAGCTCCCACCAAATTAAGTAGAGTATGTGTGTGTGTGTGTGTGTGTGTGTGTGGGCAAGGCAAAATAAACATGTGTAAATCTGTGATTCAGTAATAGATAAATATAAAGTTCATAGATAAAAATAGATATAGAATAAAATTTGTTAAAGAAAATGTTAATATTATAAATCTAATACACTCTTTTAATCCTTATTACTCAGACTCCACAAAGAATATTAACTAGTAGGTAGTACCGAAGAATAAACCTTATTTGATTCATACCCAGTGTTAATGGAGGTAGGAAGGTACATTTCTCTTTTACGAACATAAGCGGGGTCACATCGTATGGTACACAGGTGTTGTGTGTTTGTTAGGACAGATCCCTGCAGGCAGCCCTGAGAGTTGAGAGCGAAGGTACCATGGGTCTCATTCACTGGGGGCACCAGATGAGTTAGCAGGGACCTCAGGAGTATTGGCATGGGTGCAGAAGGAAGGGGTCAATGGATGGAGAGTCATGCCTGTCAGGGTTATTTTGACCTCAAAGGGGTGAAGACAGCACTCGGGAAAAGGCAGGAAGAACACTTAGTGTTGGGAGTGAGCCTCAAGAAGAAGTCTTAGTGGGCCACCTGGAGATCCTATTCTGGAAATCTCCGTGGTCCTCTTATGTGAGATGTAGGTGGCTTCCCGACATCACGGGACAGGCGGATGCTTGGCTGATACAAATGTTAAGTGAATGCTCACACCTGCGTACTATTTTATTCACCATAAAAATCACCCTTAAGTGAAAAGAGAGATAACCTAAGGAAGCAGTCAAATGATATAACAGAAGGGTTAAAAAAATTTTTTTTCTAAATCCTTCTGCTAATTTTCATTGCTAGATAAACTTCCTGCTGAACCGATAGGCCATCTATGAAGTTGTCACTAGGCCTGGTGAGTTGGTAACCAAATCCGAGTTGCTCACGTATATAATTGAGTTTTCCATGTATAAACAAGTTCTGACGCTTCATTTCTGTCTTAGAAGGAGTTGTATGCAGTAAAGAGTCATAATTTGCTTTGTAGCAACATAAAAATCTTGTCAGGTAACCTTGGTATACTTGAATTAATCAAGAAAGTGCTCGTCTTTTTTTTTTTTTTTTTTAACTTGAATTCAAGTTAGTTAACATACAGTGTAGTACTGGTTTCGGGGGTAGAATTTAGCGATGCATCATTTCCATATAACACCCAATGCTCATCCCAACAAGAGTCCTCCTTAATGCCCATCCCCCATTTAGCCCACCCCCCTCCTGCCCCTCCAGCAACCCTCAGTTTGTTCTCTGTATTTGAGAGTCTTTTACGCTCTGCCTTCCTCTCTGTTTTTATCTTATTTTCCCTTCCCTTCCCCTATGTTCATCTGTTTAGTTCTTAAATTGTGTGAGTCTTCGTTAAAGAGCGGTTTTTAAGTCTAGCCATGGTCACGTTAGCATTGAAAAGGCTGCGTGGGGGCGCCTGGGTGGCGCAGTCGGTTGAGCGTCCGACTTCAGCCAGGTCACGATCTCGCCGTCCGTGAGTTCGAGCCCCGCGTAGGGCTCTGGGCTGATGGCTCGGAGCCTGGAGCCTGTTTCCGATTCTGTGTCTCCCTCTCTCTCTGCCCCTCCCCCGTTCATGCTCTGTCTCTCTCTGTCCCAAAAATAAATAAAAAACGTTGAAAAAAAATTTAAAAAAAAAAAAAAAAGGCTGCATGGAATCAAGAAATGTGGAATATATTAGGGAAAATAAAAATGTTGGATTCCATCCACAATGGCAATCTCGTTCTAGAATAAACCTTCACGTTTACAGCTCTCTCATGATTTCCTGGTGACTCTATAATTGCAGTGACTGTGGTCTGTCCTGTGATTTCTGTTATTTCTGTTACACTCGTATCTGGTTCCTCTAAGTGGTGGTGAAATCAGGAAAGCAAAAGATTGTCTGTCCGAAATTGTATGCCCCAAATCGCACAATAGGGTGTTTATTTCACAGTAGATATTAAATAGTAATTCTATGCATTTTATTGGCAATTGTGTCTATAGGGAGAATTTTATTCTAACAGCATTGAAAGTCATCACTATTTCAAGGCTGCCTTGAACTGTGTTAAAATGGTATTTTTTTTAAGTTTATTTATTCTGAGAGAGAGAGAGAGAGAGAGAGAGAATCCCAAGCAGGCTCTGCCCTGTCAGCGCAGAGCCTGATGGCGGGGCTTGAACTCACGAGCCATGAGATCATGACCTGAGCCCAAACCAGGAGTCAGACGCTCAACCGACTGAACCACCCAGGCGCCCCTATAATATTTGCAATGTAGGCTTTATCATCATCAGGGGATGCCTGCTACTGAATAGTTTGTTACAGTCCCCAAGAGGAGGGGACATGCCGGGCAATTGAGGGCCCCGTGGCGACGCACCAGAGTCAGTCAGGAGGCAGAGAGAGCCCGGGAAAGCGTGAGCAGGAGCCTTTCCTGTTGTCTATCCGGGAAGGAACGGGCAGGGCAGGGTGTGCAGATTTCGGACTGGCAAGTTTGAATGATTTCGGCAGGCTGCATCCAGCCGTCTAGTACCTGTCTCTGGGGTAAATAGGGCCGCAGGGGCCGGGTGGGGGGAACGGAACCCCCTTCAACCCAGCAAGGAGGTAGCTGGGATGTGGGCTCTGGGCCGGTTGGTTTGCATGTGCAAGGCATGCTCTCAGGGGAGTCTTTACCTCTAGGAATCAGCTGACCCTGGAGAGGCGCAGTCTCTCCAGGGTCAGCAAGGCCCCCGATGTCAAGGCATCAGAATAAAAAGACTCGCTTAATACGTTTGGAGGAACCACTGTCAGAAGTACAGAACCGTAAGAACGTGAACGGCGGACACGTTTTGCGCTTGGCCTGTGCCACAGGCTTTGCGTGTTCGAACTCAGAGCCTTCAGACCCGCCGCTGTTTTAGCTAGGTTAGTCACGGGCCTGAGAACGTTCATTCTGCCGGTCAATTTCTGAATTAGGATCACCAACGAATCTGGCTCCCCAGAACCACAAAAGGGCCCGGTACTTTTTTAAGGGAGGTGGCGTGGGGCACTTAAAAGAACATAGCAGTGCTAGAGAGAATGAGCTTGGTGAGAAGGTGGGTGCAGAATGGTTTATAGATTCTTCTCGTCGGAGGGAATAATGAAAGATTGTGCACTGAATGAATAAAAAGTACCAGCACACAACGTTTCATCGAGCTGAAAGACATATGTACTCTGTTTTCGTTGAAAAATTTTTTAGGGGCGCCTGGGTGGCTCAGTCGGTTAAGCGTCTAACTTCGGCTCAGGTCATGATCTCATGATTCATGGGTTTGAGCCCTGCGTCGGGCTCTGTGCTGACAGCTCGGAGCCTGGAACCTGCTTCAGATTCTGTGTCTCCTTCTCTCTCTGCCCCTCCCCTGCTCACGCTTAGTCTCACTCTGTTTCTCAAAAATAAATAAATGTAAAAAAAATTAAAAAAAAATAAAAATTTTTAAAACGTTTCTTTATTTTTGAGAGAGGGAGAGAGAGAAAGACAGAATGCTAGTGGGGGAGGGAGCCGAGAGAGGGGGAGACACAGAATCCCAAGCAGGCTCCCGGCTCTGAGCTGTCAGCACAGAGCCCGAGGCGGGGCTCGAACGCACAAGCCGTGACACTGTGACCTGAGCCGAAGTCAGACACTCAACCGACTGAGCCCCCCAGGTGCCCCAAGAAATATACACTCTTAAAACTTATTTATTTAGTTTGACACAGAGAGAGAGAGAGAGAGAGCACAGGAGCAGAGGAGAGACAAAAAGGGAGGGAGAGAGAGAGAGAATCCCAAGCAGGCTCCACACTGTCAACACAGAGCCCAACACAGGGTTCAAACTCGCAAACTGTGAGATCATGACCTGAGCCGAAACTTCACTGACTGAGCCACCCAGGCGCCCCTACTCTTAATGATCCTCTATACTGGTGTTTGTTCACATGGCTCACATTAATTGCCTCACGTTGAAATGTACTTTTTTTTTTTTTAAACATTTATTTATTTTTGAGACAGAGAGAGACAGAGCATGAACGGGGGAGGGGCAGAGAGAGAGGGAGACACAGAATCGGAAACAGGCTCCAGGCTCTGAGCCGTCAGCCCAGAGCCCGACGCAGGGCTCGAACTCACAGACCGTGAGATCGTGACCTGGGCTGAAGTTGGACGCTTAACCGACTGAGCCACCCAGGCGCCCCGAAATGTACTTTTTAAAGAAAGATGGAATTAAGGCTTGGCTTCAACAAGTGGGTGGGCTATGCCAGCATCCCCACCCAACGAGCAGGCCGGGCGCAGAAAGAGACAGGCCAGAGAGCAAGCATGAATGACGTTAAGGGAGGTGGGTAAGGAGCTACCCCCCAGAGAGAATAGGGCTGGCAGTCCCAAACCATTCTCCAAGTATGACAGCCACTTACACGTCAGGGAGGATATCCAGTGAAGGGTCAAAGAAGGGACCACATGGAGGCAGTGTGATTGGAGGGGAAGACTGGGTTCAAGTCGGGCCAGCCTGCGTTCTGTCATCATCTGCAACAGGAGAGAATGAGGCTGGCTTGAAAGAAACCCGGTCATTCTGGTAATTTGCCACCGACTGCCAATGTTAGATTATTCTTATCTGGGAAGCTTCCAGAAACCATGCCTGATTGGAGCTCTCCAAGCCCGAACAGCCCCAGACGATGCCAGGGACTCAAGATTCCATCTCGTTCTGGAAGCCTAGACTGTGTGTTGAAGTAATCCGGAAGGTCAACACTGAAGCCAAGAATCCTCAGGCTTCCTTTAGAGTAACGTGCGGCGAAGATTCATCCAGTTGATTCAATTTCATTGGAACAATCTTGGCCTGAACTGGGAAAAGGTGTCCTGCACCCGCAATATACACCGTCACCTTTTTAACGAGTGCAAATTCCTTGAGCCTTGACGGCATCTGTATGAAATGAGTAGGGTGCGACTGCCACCTTGTGATCAGAGACAGAAGTGTTTTTATGCTGGGAGTTGATTATGTCATGCCTCACTTAAACATGGATTAGCTTCCCTTTGGTGTCTCCTCTTTCTGCCCCTCCCTGCTCGCACTCTCTCTGTCTCTCTCAAAAATAAATAAACATTAAAAAAAAAATAAAATCATGCTAAATATTTTGTAAATCTTATCCAGAGAGAGCATTCCCAACCATTAGAAATTCAAGTAAGCAAAATATTACTGGCAGGAAAAACTTCACATTGATTCTAAGCGAACATGAACCATTTTTTATGCTTCCGAAACCAGTTCCCCGCCGCCCCCCCCCAACCACCCACAATAGGAAGATCATGGATTTAAATGCTATTTACCTCCTGTGCGATTTTCATTCATTTCTTTCTTGTCAGTTGCCCCTGTAATTTGTCTGCTCCTTTAATTTTTTTTTAATGTTTATTTATTTGAGAGAGAGAAGGGGACAGAGGACCTGAAGTGGGCTCCATGCTAACAGCAGAGAGCCTGGTGCCGGGCTTGAACTCATGAACGGTGAGATCAGGACCTGAGCCGAAGTTGGATGCTTAACCGACTGAGCCACCCAGGGGCTCCTAATTTGTCAGCTTCTTGAAGGCTGTCCGTGGGTGTCTTCATGAAAGTCTGTTGTCCTTATAACAGTCCTTCCTGGTCTATTATTAGCTCTGATTTGAGCCCTGTCCTCACCCTCTGTCCTTCATCTCCAGCACCCATAACTTTTCATGCTGTTATCTAATTTTGAGCAGGAACATTCTTTGCCAAGCATGGAAGGGGTGTGCCTTTGGAGGAGGCAAATCCAGCTCTTTTTGTTTTTATTGGTTAGAAAGAAGAATCTAGGTCTCAGCAATAACTGAGATAAGTAAAGAATACACCAGGGACCTAAAATATACAAGCTACCTGGCATTTAAAACAAAGAGCTGCCTAATCCCAGGAGGGCATCTGAACTGTTAGTTTGAATGGCATCCTAAGCAGCTACCTACTAGCCCTCGTCTTCTGGGGAGAAACATTCGGGACTCAGTCCAGAAATTACATCCTGAGACTCATATTAAAATGACTACCGTCTGTTTTCGCGTGACTCGTCGGCACTTGTGTGGGAGCAAGACTGGGACGATGGTATTTGGATACCACCTTCATTAGCGCTTCCTGGGGATGTGGTATCCGTGTTGCTGTCTGTCCAGCATATCCCTCCCTCAGAGCAAGGTTGATTTCTTGGGGATACTTATTTCTGGGTTAGTGCCGGGATAGCACGTCTAAGGCTCTCCCTGAAATCATACCCTCTTATTCCATATAACTACAGCCCTGAAACCTTCAGCTCTGAAAAAATGCTAGCGATTGAATGGCCAAAAGGAAAGAATCCTTGCATCATTAAAAGCTTCCATGACCACCTTGACCTCTGAGCCTTCCCAATGACGTTTCAACTTCCCTGAAGCCCAGGGCTGAGTTCCAGCTGGTTAGGTGATGGACAACTGTCTCCACCACTGTCCAAGGAGGCTACGAATGCCCTAAGATTTAGGTGTCCCTCAGGGGTTCTACCCAACTTTCACCTGATGCTCAGCACATGTTCACTTGTTGCCTGACAACTTTTCATGGGGTTCTTATTCTCCCGACGAAATTGGAAGATCTTTCAGAAGCAGGGGATCGTCAACTGTCTGTAGCTTGCAGGGAAGCCCTGGAAATGTCTATGGCTGCGGCATGTGTGTGCGTGTGATTGACAATCAGATAGATGATGGCGAGTAAGAGGAGAAGGAGGAGAAGTCAGCGGGAGATAGATATCAATAGAACCAACGGAATCTGAAGAGTGACACAAAGATCCAAGGTTCGGGAGCCCTGCACTCAAGCAGGACATGGAACCTACCGTAATCCTGGGCTAATGGTGCCGTCGTTTGTGTCTTGTTGTTTGATGTTTGGAGTCTTGGGATATCTATCCGGAGGCAACAAAAAGTGAGGCAAGATTGTTCAGAGGCTACGAAAAAAGCCAAGGAAACTGTTCAGTGGAGGGCGGCGGCGAAGTTTCTTTTCACCTCCCTCTCTCACCCTGGCTGCCACCCTCAAGGGCTCCCGCAGCCTGTGGAACCACAGACGGCATCTCCTCCAGGCAGAACTAGGACAGAGGCTGCTCTCAGGCAGATTTGGCTCTTGCTGGTGGTCAAGTTCCATTTGAGCCCTTTTACTAGAACGTCCCAAGAATCACAGCAGGGGGAGGGGGAGGGGAGGGGGCCAGAGGCATCTTAAACTGCCGACATCAGGAAGTCCCAGGGGCCAGGAACAAAGTGCAGATGCCTGGGGCACCTGCCTCAAAGCGGTCAGTAGCAGTTGCAGTGGGAGTGGCAATGGGGTCAACCCTGTTCCAGGGGATGGGGGACAACCAGGACCCAGCTCCTGGGTGCCTGCTGCCATTGGTGCCGCTTCTTGTCTGTTCTTCCTCCCGGAGCTTCAACCCCAGATGGATAGGTCTGCTCCGCCATCCGCTGAGAAGGATGAAAATGGCCAAGGGTTCCAGCAAGAGCTTGACCATTTGAGCAATGGCAGCGGGGCAAGACCGGTGGCAGGTAAAAGGCAACGAGCAGGGCAGGGAGCGAGAGGGGGTGACAGGTGAGAGAGGACGTATGCTTGAGGCCTCCGGGAAGGTGCCACGGAGATCCAGGAGGAATAAAAGCATGGATGGAGAAAGGAACCAGAGTGTTCTGCGTGGCTCCTCCAGGCCAGGTTCCTGAGCTCAGCAATCTGCATTTTTATCACGCTGATTTATTTTTGCTTTTGATTACGAAATATTTCAAATTCGCAGAAGGGTACAGAAAATGACATTGTGGCTACGCATGTAAGTGCATCTAGCTAGAGCAGGTGTCAACATGTTGTCGCCTTTCTTCCCATCCCTTCCGAGGTCTTTCTCAGCATCGGGACCTTCAATACTTGAAGGGATTGCTTGGAGACCTGTGGTAGAAGGCCAGCTAGCACACTTTTGAAACCAAATAAGCAAGCAACTCAAAACAAACATTTGGCTTCCAAGAAGGCCGATTGTGATGTGCTTCTTGTTTTTATTTCTTTTAATGTGTGTGTGTGTTTTTAATTTTAATTTATTTAAGGAATCTCTACTCCCAACATGGGTCTTGAACTCGTGACCTCACTGAGATCAAGAGTCGCGTGGTCTTCCGACTGAGCCAGCCAGGCGCCCCGGATTCTTGCTTTTAGTATCAAAAATATTTTAATTTCAAAAATTATTTTCAAAAATATTTTAACAATTTTTTTTATTATAGGGAATTTCACTCCTTTATCCCCCTCTTTACACGACTGTTTCTGTTTCCTCGTGCTCTCGTGCATTTTCCTCCTTTTTATGAAGTTGCAATCATAGTTTTTTATGTAATTCTGAGTTCTATTTCCCCTGTGTCATGGCCACAAAATATTATTTCATAAACTTCTATTTTACTCCACGGTTAGCATCCACGGTAAATAGTAATGCTTGCTGGCCATTCCGTTGAGCTTATGTGCCCAAATTTCCTTTGGGGGAAATATCATTTCCATTGGCTTTCAATTCACTCCTCTTTCAATTCCACATTATGATCATGAAGATCTATTAGATACATAGAATCGAGCCGATCATGCTCCTAATTTCATGGCACGTAATCACCATCATTCTCTGCTGAAGCCCCCTCTTTTATTATTTTGTTTTATTTTGTTTTATTTTATTTTATTTTATTTTATTTTATTTTATTTTATTTTATTTTATTTTTTTATTTTCCTGTCTTTTCACTCCTGGTCGCCAGTCTCATTCTTTTCCTTGCCTCTGGTAGATTCACTATATGCTTTCCTAAATGACTTTCAGTAAGTTTCTTTATATGTGTGTCCATGACAAACGTATAGTATTGCTTTCTGTTTTAGAAAATGTATTTAATAGGTATTGTGCCCCAAATCAATTCTGTTTCTTACTTTTTTTTCCAGCCAGCCCATAGTTTTGAGATCAGTCCATGTTGCCGTATGTACAGCCGACTCCCTCCTTCCCCTGTGCTTTGTTCTGCTATCTACTGTATGGGTGGGGTGCGTTTTCCTTAACTTTACTTTCACATTTTTTTAACGTTCACTCATTTTTGAGGGACAGAGAGAGACAGAGCGTGAATGGGGGAAGGGCAGAGAGAGAGGGGGACACAGAATCCGAAGTAGACTACAGGCTCTGAGCCATCAGCACAGAGCCTGATGCGGGGCTCAAACCTACAAACAGTGAGATCATGACCTGAGCTGAAGTCGAACGCTTAACTGAATGAGCCACCCAGGGGCCCCTTTTCTTTCACAGTTTTTGATGGACAAATTCATGGTTTCTAACTTCTGGAACCCCCAACGCTGTACTCAACACACTACTATATGGTCTCTTGGGCATCTGAGAGAGAATATTTGGAGGATATAGACTCAGGAGTAGAAAAACTGCGTCTGAGGGCAATGGTGTGCTCAGTTTTACAAAATCCTGCCAAATTGCTCTCCAAATGAGCACACATGGTTCCATGAGCAATGCATGAGAGTTCGTGTTTTTCTACATCCTCACCAACAAATGATTTTATCAAAGTTCTGAAACTTTTGACAATCCGATGGGTTAAGATAGTATTTCAGGGTTGTTTACCTTTGCCTTTCTCTGATGCTAGTGAGGGGTCAGTTTTCTGTGAATTGCATAGAATTCAAGTCCATTTTCCTACTGGGTGTCCTATCTTTTTTATCCTCTCAATTGTAGGAGCTCCACTGACACGCTAAAAGTGCGAAACTTGCCTGATCCTTTTCTAGTCACATTAAAAATGAACTGTGAACAATTTACCTATGTCCGGAAAAACTGACCCATAAGGTCAAGTATTTGTTGCCGTAATATCACCTGTCAATGTCAAAGCCGGGAGAAGAGAAAAGGTCACAAGAGGGGAGGCTCTCGGAGCTGCAAACACTTGAGCTTTTATTTGCAAGTGAGAAAAACTGAACTCATATTTAAGCATAAAGGAGAATTGTATTGACTCACAAAAATTCAGGGCCGTCAGACTTCAGGCAATGGTGGGATAGAGGGGTTTAAACACATCATGTTTTCATCTCTGGGTTCTGCCTTCTGCATTGATTGACCTTACTCCTGGACAGACTTCCTGGCTTGTACAAATGGGCCCGGGGGCCCTTCAGGCTGGTGCTTGTGTTCTCTGCAGCAAGGGGAGTGTTTTGATCCCATTAAGGGCTGAGGGGGAGTTTGTACTCAAACAAGATTACTGAGACCCCAATCAGCAAAACAAAATCAAAATGTGACTGTAGTAAAATTCATAACTCTAATTTATAAATTCTTTTCTAGTCACATTAGTGACTGTAGTAAGTTACAAATTCTATATTCTATGAAGCCCAATTCTTCTTTATGCTTTACAAATTAAATTACAAGTCTTATCATCTATTTATAAACCTAGCAAATTTCAGCAGTCACTTTTAAGAGTGCTTGTATAAGCTAATAAAATTCCCTTAAACATTTAAACTGCATTAATAAATTTAATATATTTAATTTCCTTTGAAGTCCTTCAAATGTCTGATTAACAAACAAACCTTCCCAAGTTCTTAGATACTATTCTGATAAATCACGTACATTAAAACGGTAACATTTGGGGAATCATAAATTCTCCTAAGTGTTCTTACACTGTTCACAACAGGAGTCAACTTCTCTTGTTCCTTTCATCCTAAAAACACAAGTCTAAATCAATTACCCAAATGCCTTTTTACTTTGGAGTGACTAGATTCATCTGTTCAGTACTCAGATTCTCTTATGCCTTACCAATGCTTCAAATATCCAATGAGTACAGATTGCTTTTTTTTTTTTTTCCATATTTAATGAGGTTGTAGGGGCGCCTGGGTGGCGCAGTCGGTTAAGCGTCCGACTTCAGCCGGGTCACGATCTCGCGGTCCGGGAGTTCGAGCCCCGCGTCGGGCTCTGGGCTGATGGCTCAGAGCCTGGAGCCTGTTTCCGATTCTGTGTCTCCCTCTCTCTCTGCCCCTCCCCCGTTCATGCTCTGTCTCTCTCTGTCCCAAAAATAAATAAACGTTGAAAAAAAAAATTAAAAAAAAAAAATGAGGTTGTATATAACCTGAAGTCTTGGTCAGGGCGTAAGATGGCGTAGCATGCTGGAGGTATGTTTCTCACCATCCAGACAGGCAAACAGAGCCCTCTTTGATGACCGTTAAACCAAGAGAGACTTCCAATCCGTGTGTGCCAATGGGATGGCCTTAGAGCCCTCTTCAAATTATACATTATTTAATTCTGAAATGAGATTAGAGATACAAACCCCTACCCAGATGCTTTCAACATTTGATTGGGTTCAGTGAACTATTAACTTTGATTCTGTTCTGAATTCTTTACGTATCCTTCTGATTTAGCAGGACCAAAACTCTAACAATTTTTCGTAAATACATTCCATTGGATTCTGCACACCTCTAGAGTTTCGGTCAGGCTCTGTAGTCACAAATCTAAGGTCATACTAATGACATTCCACAGAAGAAAAAGCCTCTTTCCAAGTGGAACTCACAATTGTAGGTGAGAGCACTTGCTTGGTTCCGTTTGAGTCACGTGCCCACAGAAATAATTTCTGTACCGTAGGCTATGAGATATTTGGAATAGCCTATCTTGAGAAAGAGAATTTCTTTTCCTTATGTTCACATTAGGAGAAAAACGTATATTTAATACATACATTCATAATTAACTGATCATAACTATATACAAATGTGTCTATGTGTATCTTGTAGGGAGTTTTATGGTAGGTAAAATCATGATACGAAAATATCTACATGTTCTTTTTTTTTAAAGGACAGATGTTGAATTTTTTCTCAGATTGTGAATTTTGACAATTGCCTTTCAGAAATCATAAAGATGATCATACTATTTTTCCATGATTTATTAAAGCGCTAAGTTAGATTTCAAAATGGTAAATTATATTAGATTCTCTAATATTGAAACTTTCATCACTAGTATGAATCCCACCTAAAATCACATGTTATTGCTTTCAAGTCCTGACAGAATCTTCTGGCTACTATTTTCTTCTATTAGATTGATAATTATAATTGAGATTCCCCTATAATTGTCTTTTCCATGCATTTTCTTTGTCAGGTTTGGGTATTATTTGTTAACTCTGATTTTCAAAAAAAAAGACAAAGAAAAAAAGGAAGATTTTCTCCTTACTCTATGCTCTGGAACAATTTAAACTAAATTGGGACCATCTGTTCCTTAAAATGTTGATAGAATTATTTCCCTTTCATTCTCTCACTGTCTTTTCTTGCAACTTTCTCTATTTCTTCCATGATAATTGGCTTAGAAGCTCTGTGCTGTCTACACTGTCTTTTGGTAATTCTCACTTTCTGATAAAGTCATTAGTTACATACAGATTCTCAAAATTATTGGCTCAGATTTGAGCAGAGTGTTCCGTAATTTGTCAAATATCTTTGAGCCAGATCATTTGTGCATCTTCCTTATGCCTATGTAATTCCTACCCCTTTCACTGATTCGATCAGACCAGGGTTGATCAGCCTTGGCACCACTGATGTTTTGGGCCAAACAGGCCTCTGTCGTGGGGCCTGTCCTGGTGTTGTAGTAGAGGCCCAGGCAAGCATAAGGTCCTCCTCCTTCTCCTCCAGCTTTACTCCTTCCTATCCTGGCATTGGAGTCTGTTTTGCAACAGCCCTACCTCTACCCGCCAGATACCAGTAACACCAGCTGTTACCCTGTTGCGACAACCAAAAATATCTCCAGACATTGTCAAATGTCCCCTAGGGAAGGGGACGGGCAAAATCACCCACGTTGAGAACTCCCGGTTTAGACAATCGTTTTTCTAAATTTTTAAAATTTCATTTTGTATTTAAAGAAACAACCATTGGATCCCTTAAACTTACAAGTAGGGAAACATGATGACTTCGGATGATGCCTGAATCATCACTGCTTATGTGACACAAATTTTTGAGTGGGTAAAGGTTGCCTCTGGGGTGACCCGCCTGCTTTGCGGGGTGCCTTGGAGTTGGTGATCTGCCTGTCAGTCTTTAACCCTGAAAGAGTAG
The DNA here is from genome assembly GCF_014898765.1 of Herpailurus yagouaroundi. Lineage (NCBI taxonomy): Eukaryota > Metazoa > Chordata > Mammalia > Carnivora > Felidae > Herpailurus > Herpailurus yagouaroundi. Next base: position 14,217,172 of record NW_024412433.1, read on the forward strand.
ACTGGTATGAAGGTAATACACGAGGTGGAGAAGGGAAAAAAAAAAGCCCTTGGATTCATTCTTTTGGTTCTATCAGTCTTTAGTCTCCTGATGTATTAATTTCTACTTTTATCTTTATTATTTTTGTTGGGCTTTCTTTGGATCTTTTTTTTTTTTCTCCTAAATACCTGGATTGACTGCTTCATTTATTTATTACCATTCTTACCTGTTTCACTCCATGGAGTGAAGTGGGTTGCCAGGGGGTGTCTGTATCCCCAGCCCAGCCATGCACAGGGATCTTCTTGTTCCACACTAATGGTCACTGGCTCATTCATGGATGTTTCATCGCCAGGTAGAAATCTGTGTTTTGCCAGCTCTTCCCAAAGTTCCCAGTTCTCTCCATGATTTGCATTTTTAGTGTTCTTGATTTTCCTTGAGGACTGAGTTGCCATTATTATTTATTTTCCTGTGTGCATTTGGTTCATTTCAGAGTGGAAAAAAGGGCAGACTTGCCTTTGATCCACCATATAATCCAAATCCAATGTACTAATTATGTAGGGTTTGATTTGGGCAAACTATATTGTGGGCTGCTGATTTCAACAATTACGCGCAATTCGGAGGAACGGTTACTTGTCATGTCACTTGCTTAGACCAGTCCTCAGAACCATGAAACAAAGCTTTATTTTGACGCACTAAATTGCCCTACCCCTCTGCCATTAGAAATGGCAAACAGACAAATCCCAGTTTGATGCATTAATGATTTAAAATAATGCTTTTCTCTCCACAGAGGCATTTCGTGAGTGATGAGTTCTATATACCTGGTGGCTCAGTGTTTCTCATGATTGGAGGTGAAAGTGCCACCAGCAAAACGTGGATGTCAAGGAGCATTACCTGGATGGAAAACAGTGAGAGATGAGAGCCCTCTGCTTCCCTGTGGAAGCAAAGACTTTATGGACAAAGCCAGCCAACCTCACACACTTAACAAGTTGTTTGTACGCTTTTGTAAACAGGACAATACTCTTCGTGTCTTTCAACTACAATATCACGTTCAGAATTTAAACTTTCAACGATAGATATGCTGTCAGTCTCAAAATTCTCTCCCGTTAGGCTGGGAAGACTTGGAATTAATGAAATTTAAACTCTGAAAACGACCCGCCACTCGGAGGCAGTAGCGACCATTTTATTAAAAACAGTTTGTCACTGTTAAGTGAAATGTCAAATTTTAGCTTTCGGTGGCAACACGGGGACAGAGTAAAAAGATCTAGTTGTTTTTCAGGATCTTATTCTTCCCACTTAGTCTTGTTGTGTTTCGTGCAGTGGAAACATGATTTTTTTTTTTTTTTACCTACTTATAATTACTACATATACAATCAGACCAAATGAATTATAAGGTGCTCTAAAAGTTTGAAAGACACCAAATTTTGGGGCCAAGAGTTTGACTCTCTTTTTATTTTTTTAATGTTTTATTTTTATTTTTGACAGAGACAGAGACAGAGCATGAGCGGGGGAGGGGCAGAGAGAGAGGGAGACACAGAATCAGAAGCAGGCTCCAGGCTCCGAGCTGTCAGCACAGAGCCCGACGCGGGGCTCGAACTCACAGACTGTGAGATCATGACCTGAGCCGAAGTCGGACGCTCAACCGACTGAGCCACCCAGGCGCCCCTTGACTCTCTTTTTAAAGGGAACATGCATTGCCTTTTTACAGCCCTGAGCGTGCCATTAATGTCAGTGAAATGATATCTTTATTATATGAGTCATAATTCTTGGTACCGTTTAACAGTGGAAAACTATTAATAACTTCAGGTTAATAGCATAGGTCTCTTCCTACCTTCAAAAAAAGTGATTTTGGAATTCGAAGTCGCTGACTCTTTTATGATGTGGTGACAGTCCAGTATTTTCGCGGGCTCTGCATTTCTTCCTTAGAAACTGTGATTTGGGTGTGGGTGTTGTCAGAATTTTGTTATTCCATAAAAGGCTTCAAGGCTAGGTTTTCTGTATTGTCCTGCGACATTTTGTTTTTCAAAAATGGAAGTACTTGACCAAATTCACAGCTTGCAATGATGAAGTCAGAAACAGTGGTTGACTAATACTCTCCATGTAATTAATCTGTAACCCATCAAAGGGATCCAATCACAACCCATTGGCGGTGTGGAGTTGCCTGTTCCTGGGACAAAACTCATTAGCCTTAAGTGTTTACAGTACCCCACCTTCCCCTATTTGCTCCAGAAAATCCTTTATGAGCCGGGTCCCTTCCCCACCTCCCGCGCCTGCTCTACCTTCTAATCATGAAGGATGAGAACACCCTGATGGCTGGGAGGGAGATGAGATTTAACCACACAAGGAAAAAATTCTGGCAAGAGTGAAACAATGATGCTTGAGTTGGTGTTAAGAGAGTAAGAGTTTGGTGTTTGAGAGTTTCCTCAACAGAATTAGGAAGGGACAGAAGCTTCCTCAACAGAAGCAGAAGGGACTGAGGCGGGTTATGACCTCTAACCCTTTTGATGTGCTTTGAGGTGCACCTGCTAAGAATAAAGTTCCCTTTTCATTACTATTGGTTGTTGGGTTGTGCTTCTTTATTTTTGTTTATTTATTTTGTAAAAGTTTATTTATTTATTTTGAGAGAGAGAGAGAAAGAGAGAGAGAGTGAACAAGCACAAGCAAGGGGAGGGGCGGTGCAGAGACAGAGGGAGATAGAGGGTCCCAAGCAGGCTCCCCGCTGTCAGAGCAGAGACCGACATAAACCCTCATAAACCCTGAGATCATGACCTGAACTGAAGTCAAGAGTTGGAAGTTTAACTGACTGAACCACCCAGGTGCCCCTGGACTGTGCTTCTTTAAACGTGACTTCATAGAGTGGACCCTAAGCAACATGAAACCCCTCCTCATCATTTATTCAGGGTATCTCCTTATCTAGAATGCCAAGTTTAAGTTGATAGCAATTAAGAGATCACTATTCTATTAACTTTGAAACAATGATTTTTAAAATAAATATTTAAAAAGCAAATATTTTTTATCATGCATTACTTCATCCTGGACTTCTATTTGTCATGCTGTTATGGTATATGATTATCATGTAATATAATAAGGACTGTATTAATACTTGTATAACATATGTGAGTCATATAAGCCTCTGTTTTAAGTTTATTTATTTATTTTGAGAGCGTGTGCATGCACACACATGAGCGGGGGAGGGACAGAGAGAGAGAGGGAGAGAGAATCCCAAGCAGGCTCCGTGCTGTCAGCACAGAGCCCGATGTGCGACTCAATCTAACAAACCAGGAGATCATGACCTGGGCTGAAGTCAAGAGTCAGACGCTTAACCTACTGAGCCACCCAGGTGCCCCAAACCTCTGTTTTTTAGTGGCATTTTTTGATAACTTTTTTTTTCTAGTTTTGAAACTGGCATTTTGGGGGAAAGTATAGAAGATTACAGAGAAAGACATGTTATTCATAGTCTGACCTATTAAATTGTTGCTAAAATCTTGGCTTTCAAAACAAAATGTATCTAAGGTTTTATATCTTATTTTTTTTTCTTCTGTAATAACATTGCTATGGCTGGGAAAGGTAGTTTTATTTATTTGTTTAAAAAAATTTTTTTTTCAACGTTTATTTATTTTTGGGACAGAGAGAGACAGAGCATGAACGGGGGAGGGGCAGAGAGAGAGGGAGACACAGAATCGGAAACAGGCTCCAGGCTCTGAGCCATCAGCCCAGAGCCCGACGCGGGGCTCGAACTCACGGAGCACGAGATCGTGACCTGGCTGAAGTCGGACGCTTAACCGACTGCGCCACCCAGGCGCCCCAGGGAAAGGTAGTTTTAATTCTATAAGCCTAGCTGATTTTTTTTTCTAAGAGAAAGAAATGGAGAATGGATATTTGGGGACAGCCAGCGTTCTCTGTCACAGGTTTCTAGTAGTGAAATATTGGGTCAAAAGTTCCTTTGCCTTCGGAAGATCCTGATATAGGTCCCAGAGTGTTGCCCAGAAATGTTCTCCTACTTTATTCTGTCCAGTAGTCACTGGAGTGCCTGCTTTATCTAGCTTTTGGTAACATTTAGTATTATCATCGACACAGGTATTTGACAGTTTGATAGGTGAAGAAAATAAACCATTACCAAATTTGCACTTTTCTGATTAGTAGGACTAAATTTCTTTTTCATGTGTTCATTGGCCATGTGTATTTCTTCTATGTGAAGTGTTTTTTTTAAATGTCTTTAGCCCCTATTTGATGTTTACACTCAGCCACGTGGGGCATTATTCTACTTGAAATTAGTATCTCCAGCAAGGAGATAGGGGTTAAATTTTTGTTGTTGTTGTTCTTTGGTGTTGAAGATTAAAAACAACCTTAACACACACAATAGACTTCCTTAGCCTTACCGAAAACCCTACTGAAAAACAACAGAACGGTAAAGTGTTACTTGCTCCCTTATAACTTAGGAAATTCAAGCCCATATTGGCTTTCTCTGGATGCAGCAGGCAACCCAAAAAGACTAGAAAATATCCTCCACTTGATTAACCATGGATCCTCTAAAGTCTCAGAAAAGTAGCGAAGCAATGCCAGCCTATCTCTTTCCACTAAGGGCTACGTTTGGAGTCCTGCCGATAACTTATTGCGAGGGGCGCCCAGTGCCTGAGGGAAGGCCATCTTGCGATGGAGGGGAGTCTGGAGCTCCCATCAGGTGTGCCCAGGTCGGGAAGGACAAATGCAAATGAGACTTGAGAAATAGAAACTCCTCCTCCTCCTGCTGCCTGCCTTTGTGTGTAACTATTCACCAGAATGTCCTTCTGCCCATTCTCATTCAAGTGTTTCAAGTGGAATGGGGGTAAAAATCTCAATGTGTTTTCAACATTTGCATTTTGGCCTCCTGGTCAAGCAGGTTTAAGTGCCATGTTATTTTGCCCTAACAGTTGTCATAAGGAAGTGTGATTGCGTTTTAATTATAGAGACCTACGTACTTATAGCCTCCTCTATCTCCGCAGCAGCCAAGCCCTGCCAACTTCCAAAACATCATGGCAGAGAAAATGGCATTTGCCAACAATACATGGGTGTCATTTGGTGGTTCTCAGGCAGGGTTCCCTGCAGTGTGGTTGAGAATAAATACCCCAATCTGTTTGCTGCAGCTGTGGGCAACAGTGGAATGATCCAAGCAAAAGCTGACCTTTCTGATGAGTACACATTTGACAGAGAAAGATACTTCTGTAAGTGGGTGAACCACTTCCTACGTCAGTTGATCACTCACAGGGCCATCCAATTTGAGCTGTGTCTACCCCAACCCCACCGTTGGCTACAACTTCGCGAGAGACACCCAGGCTACAACCAGCTGATAGTTATTTTATCCATTTCTAAAGGCAGCCGACCGGCTTGGCTTTAAATGGGTGACCTCAATTGTGACGTGAATAGCGAAGTAAATCATCATCTAGAATTTCCGAAGAAGTCAAAGTAAAGCTCTTATTTTTGATGGGTAGAATTTTCAAATTTCCGAGTTGCCTTTTAGTTCTTCTCTTTTCAATAACCTGCAAGAGTTAACTATTTCATGGTAAATTATATATAATTACCGTCTTGGGATTTGGGGCACCCATTATTCACATGAAACTGAGAAAGGCATTAAACTTCTTCTAATCAGATAAATACTTCGGAAGCAAATAATCTCAGATTGCACGTTAGGTGGGACTTATTATGATATTTAAATGTTAAATATCCAATGGTGAACAAGTATTGAATTTCTAGCTTCCCTAGCCTTACTACATGCTTATTCTCCTCTAAGCCTATAATGCCCCCAAATTGCATTTCTATTCTCTTGCCTCTTTTAGACAGCAGGGCTGTGTCCCAGTTGATTAATAGATCAAGACTTGCAGAATATGGCTATACTTCTCTGCTCTAATATTGATTTTTTGTTCCATCCTGACAAAAGTCATTTGATTTTTCCGTTTCTAGATCTCTATATAGGAAGGAGGTCACAGAGCACTTACAAGAATTGCTTTGTTCTGGTGTTCTGGTGCTTGAATTATCAAAATTCAATCATAGTAAATGACCTTGAGTCATTTTTTTTCTATATCCTAGAATACCTTGAAGCCACTCAAAATTCTCTGGCTGCACATTATAGGAACCCCAAGAAACGGTGACACAGGCTTCCGAGGTTATGGTGGAGATGCCAGAAAGCCTGGAGCACGATGGTAAACTGATTAAAGTTTTCAAGTAAGTGAAGGTTTGCGCACGGGACTACAGAGTTTCAGTCCTGAAAGCTTGACATGAACTTGAATTTTCCAGTATCACCAACATTTCTCTTAGCTAAGGCCTATTGCTTTGAGGCAACTTACTGAGGTATTGCACTACTAAACAATTTGGAGAATTTATCACCATCATGTAAGGTCCTAGCCTTAATAGATACTTTTCATCTGGGTGGGGATGAAGATTGGAGAGAGAGATGTCGGATTCCACAGCAGGAAGCTCAAAGTGGGCAGGTGAGAGAAGGTACAAAGGACGGGCACCTGTAAGTCCCTTAGAGAAGGAGCAAGGACCATGAGGGAAGGGGACATCCCTGGTCACCAGCCACACAGTATTTCTCTTGTATTAAACATGAGGACTTTGGGCTGTTGAAACCACAATTGGTTCTAGGAGTCTCTCAGGGGCTGAGCACAAGTGTCTTTTCCACGGGAGATGGTGTCTCCTGTAACACAGGAAAGTCTTGCATATGATTGCTGGCTTTGAGTGTGGCTTTAAATGAGAGTAAAAGAGGTTCTCCTCAGAAAATAGAATTCTATTGAAGAGAAGAATGTGGGAGAAGAAAATCAGATCTAATCACAGGATAGAAAGTAGCGATTCTCAATGTGTCCTTGAAGGATGATCACATGTCTGTCTTGTGAGGTACTCTTCAAAGGCTACACATAGTTGTACACTTTCATGGGTTGCAGGATTAAGAAAAAAAGGGGGACGTGGTTTCTCATTTCAGATGCTAAGGAAAGGCAAGAAGCACTTCGGAAACTGTCTGGGGACCTATTTTGGAAAATGAGAATTTTGCTAGCTAGGGAAGGGCCTGAGACATAGAAACCTCGTGTTCAGACCTTATCAACTATTACTCACAGTTTTGTCCCTCCCTTGGTTTCCCAAGGGTTAATTTTCATAACCAGATCCACTCTGTGGAGGGTGAGAAATTCGAGTCAGGGGAGGTCATTTCCTCAAATATTGCTTTCTAGGTGGCAAAGGTCACCTGACAGTTAACCAAGGGCCAAATCGAAGGTTCTGGAACTTAGCAGAACAAACAGTGGGAGGTGGATGGATATATTTTGGGGGAGGCTCATGACGTAACCTGGCTTCTGTGATCAGCTCGCTTTGATGGTATAAGTTAGGGGTCACTGAAAAACTCACAAAATTTCGGGAAGAAAGTCTACATCGAGGGAAGGGGGACCCCAGTGCACTAGAGCATTCTCAAGGCACTTCACAGCTGTTCTAAACCAATAGCTGCAGCATTTAACACGGCAGAGATAGCATTCTCTTTTAATCAGATGAAGTTCCTTGCTATTTTGTTTTTAAATTTCTATAAACTTTAAAACAGTATCGTGACCAATTAAAACTCCCTAGGTGATGGGGTGCCTGGGTGGCGCAGTCAGTTAAGCGTCCGACTTCAGCCAGGTCACGATCTCGCGGTCCGTGAGTTGTGAGTTCGAGCCCCGCGTCAGGCTCTGGGCTGACGGCTCAGAGCCTGGAGCCTGTTTCCGATTCTGTGTCTCCCTCTCTCTCTGCCCCTCCCCCGTTCATGCTCTGTCTCTCTCTGTCTCAAAAATAAATAAACGTTGAAAAAAAAAAAACCACCTCCCTAGGTGGAAGCCATTTTTAACTTATATTGGTATTTAAACCATAGATTCTAGTTACCTTTTTTGGAATTCCTTAACACTTGACTTGATATTTTAGAAACCAGGGTCCTATGGAGCCTGTAAGAGGCTCAACCTAATGAGATTCGGAGCACGAGAGATGGTCTGTTTTGTGCCACAAAAGAACTTCTAGCCCCATCAACTATGCATGCAATGGTGTAAATATAGCACCTCTAATGAGAAGTTAGCTTAAAATACACAGCCTGCCAATGGTGAATCACCAGCAGCAGCCGAAGAACATACCAGAACAGTGTGTGTGGGAGTGGAGGGATGAAGGCTTTTGGTAGAAGCTAACCAAGTCCTTCAGGTGTGGGGGAACCATCCTGAGTCCTGACGGTTGCTTCCTGAAGGTCATAACCACCCCTCGGCCCCCTGGTCTCTTCTGTCCCACTCCATGGCCAATGCCCCACGGAATCCTAGAAGTCAGACCTGACCAGAGAATATTTTGTCTGGTTTGGAACTAAGGAAACTGAAGCCCAAAGATGTTTAACCATAAGGTTCCAATATGGCCAATTGGAGGGAAGAATTTAGTCGGAAGCCAAGGGACGTTTTGTTCCACTGTAGGAAGGACATGACATCAAGGCCATAACTAGGTCATGTTCACCACAACCAAACCTGCATTTTTAAATGTGTATTTATTTTTGAGAGAGAGAGCACAAGCTGGGGAGGGGCAGAGAGAGAGGGGGACAGAGGATCTGAAGGAGGCTCCACACTGACAGAAGAGAGCCTGAGGCAGATCTCGAACTCACGAACCAGGAGATCATGACCTGAGCTGGAGTCGGACACTTAACCGACTGAGCCACCCAGGTGCCCCAAACCTGCATTTAGTATGGCAAATCCACAATGAATAAAGAAACCCATGACAGTAAACACAGCTTCTAAAAGATAATTTCTACCGGGCGCCTGGGTGGCTCAGTCGGTTAAATGTCCCACTTCGGTCAGGTCATGATCTCGTGGTTTGTGAGTGAATCCCTGCTTGGGATTCTCTCCCCCGCTCTCTCTGCTCCCCCTGCTCCCTGCCACTTACACTGTCTCTGTCTCTCTCAAAATAAATAAATAAACTTTAAAGACCCTTAGCCTATAATTCTGACCTATTTTATTTGTTTGGTTCATTTTGGTACAAGCTGTTTCTCCACACCATTCAGATATTTGCTAAAAAATGTTTGCCACTTTAGCCTTTATTCAAAGGGTTAGGCCTCTTGAATTCTAATGTTTCGTATCTATAGCTTGAAGGTATCCTGACATAGAATGCTTTCGTTTCATATTCCAAAGAAACATTTAGGAACGATCTTATGCCTAGGAGCCAAAGCAATGTTCTATTATTAAAAAATAGACTTTCCTACCAAACTGTTATAGAAAGAAATTGTAACTACAGTGATTATCCGGCTATCAGACCCCTAGTTTCAGACAATAGATTGTGGTTCTTTGGAAAATGTTTTATAACCTCAAAGCACCTGCAATATTAAACAGGAGATTTATATCTGGAATAGAAGTATGCTTCTTTTTCTTCTATAAAAATTTACTGGGCAAAACAAAGGGATTAACAAAGAGTCAATCCTTGAAATTAAAAACAAAATCTGAAAAAAAAAGAGAATTTTGCCTTTGGTTGTACTTGTAGTACTCCCAATACCATTACCACCGTATTTATCTAGTACTTTTTTTCTTTTTTTTTTTTAATTTACATCCAAGTTCGTTAGCATCTAGTGCAACAATGATCTCAGGAGTAGATTCCTTAATGCCCCTTATCCATTCAGCCCATCCCCACTCCCACAAAACCTCCAGTAACCCTCTGTTTGTTCTCCATATTTAAGAGTCTCTTATGTTTTGTCCCTCTCCCTGTTTTTATATTATTTTTGCTTCCTTTCCTTTGTGTTCATCTGTTTTGTGTCTTAAAGTCCTCCTATGAGTGAAGTCACATGATATTTGTCTTTCTCTGACTGACTCATTTCGCTCAGCATAATACCCTCCAGTTCCATTCATGTAGTTGCAAATGGCAAGATTTCATTCTTTCGATTGCCAAGTAATACTTCATTGTATGTATATATCACATCTTCTTTATCCATTCATCTATCGATGGCCATTGGGCTCTTTCCATACGTTGGTTATTGTTTATCTAGTACTTTTGACATACAGGACCTCTCCTTATTTACTTTGCACATTGGATATTGGATGAGTTTACTGGGACCACCATAACAACATAGCACACAATGGGTGCCTTAAGCAGCAGAAAAGGATTTTCTCAGTTTGGGAAGCTGGAAGTCCTAGATCAAGGTACAGACACAGTTGGCTTCCTCTGAGGGCCTCTCTCCTTGACTTGCCAATGGCTACCTCTTGTCACTTTGTCCTCATGTCCTTCTTGCAAGAGCACCCTGGTGTCTCTTCCACTTATAAGGACACTACTCAGCATGGATTGGGGTCCCACCCTAACATTTAACGTCACTTAACTTAATCACCTCTTTAGCTGTTATCTGTAACATGCTTAAGTACTGGGAGTAGAGATTTCAACATCTGAATTTGGGGGGCGGGGACAATTCAGCCCATGACAGGTGCTAGCTCCATTTTACAGAGGAGGAAATGGAGGTCCAGGGAAATGAGTCACCAAATTCTCACTACACCAATTCTACCTAAATATGTAAGAAATGTAGAAACTTGTGTGACCACGAAAAATGTTAGGCTCAGTCTCCTATTTCAAATCACCTAGAATCTTTTTTTTTTTTTTTCTGAGAAAGAGAAAGAGAGTGGGGGACGGGCAGAGGGAAGGAAAGCGAGAATCTTGAGTAGGCTCCATGCCCAGCTAGAATTGGGGCTCGATCTCACAACTGTGAAATCATGACCTGAGCTGAGATCAAGAGTCTGCCACTTAACCGACTGAGCCACCCAGGCACCCGACATAGCATCTACTTTTAAACCAATACTGGAAATTAGCTACAACCCTACCTTCCATAGTTATTGAGTTTATAGGTTTTTAAATTATTTAGGATAAAAGAACCTGAGGCTTTAATTCATCAAAGATAACTTACCTTCAAACTATAGAATTCACTTAAGGTATAAAATAAATGATTTAAAATATTAACATTTCTAATATTGTATGTTCTAAAATTCTAGGACTTAGTGTGTGTATATAAAAATATAGTTTCTTTCTTCTATGCTTATAAAGCCATAATGACTCTTGTTCTGCCACTTACTAGCTGTGTGAACTGGGGCAAGTTATTTAATAACTTGGTGTGTCAGCCTTTTCATTCATAGAATAGTGATATTAATAATTCCTGCATTTGAGGTTAATATAAAAAATTTTTTAATGTTTTTATTTATTTTTGAGAGAGAGACAGAGACAGTGTAAGCAGGGGAGGGGCAGAGAGAGAGGGAGACACGGAATCCAGAGCAGGCTCCAGGCTCCAAGCTGTCAGCACAGAGCCCGACGCGGGGCTTGAACCCATGAGCTGTGAGATCATGACCTGAACTGAAGTCGGATGCCTAACCGACTGAGCCACCCCAGCACCCTGCAGACCCTTAGCTAAAAAGAACAAACCGATGGTTATTGGAGGGGAGTTGGGTGGGGGGATGGGCTAGATGGGTGATGGGAGTTAAGGAGGGCACTTGATATGAGGAGCACCGAGTATGGTCCCTAAAGTTCTACACTGGAAACTAATAGTACCCTGGATGTTAACTAACCGGAATTTAAATAAAAACTTGAAAAAAAAAAATAGGAAAGGCACAGCTGCCAGGGGCTTGCAGAAGACTGGTGCTTACTCTCCAGAGAGTTCTGTGGGCACCCCAGTGGCAGCCTCTTGCTCACCAGCCCCCACTTGCTGCCCGCAGACAAGCCCCCGACTTACGATACCCCAGTGAACTTGCCCACCATCAGCGGGAACAGCCACATCTTCTTCAGCCAGATCCGATTCCCAGCCTTGGTGTGGCGGTGGGGAGAGGGGTCTCAAATGTGTTCCTTCCTTGGGTACAAATAAAATATACTTTTTACGAACGTATATTGGTTTCCTATCACGGCTGTAACAAAGTACCACCGACTTAGCGGCTGAATGCAACACGAATTTCTTATCTTACAGTTCTGGAGGCGAGATGACCAGAATTCATGTCACTGGGCTGAAAGCAAGGTGTCGGTGGGGCTCCCTTCCTCCTTTGTGGGGGCTGCGGGGAAAATCGGTTTGCTTGCTTTTTCCAGCGGCCAGGGGCTGCCCCGTTCCTTGTGGCCTTGCCTATCTTCCAATCCAGCAATGCCAGGCTGGTCCCTCTTACACTGGTGTCTCTCTGGGTCTGTCTGGTCCACCTGTTCCCTTCACTTACAAGGACGGTTGTGGTTACCTTGGACCCACCTGGATAATCCAGGATATTCTCCTCACCTTAGAGAGCAGCCTCCATTCCAAGGCCACCTTCATGCCCCTTTGCCAGGGACCCTAACGCACTATGTTTTCTGGGGATTAGGACATGGGCATCTTTGGGAGCTGACTATTCTGCTACCACGGCTTTTCGGTTTCCTTCATCTGTCCTGTTCCCTTTTGGGTGTGTCTGCCGTTTCCCCTTTGCAGTCTCCTCGGAATGGTAGTCTTCAGCTGGTTTCTAATCCTGGCTATGTTTATGGGTCTATGCGAACATGGCTTTTATGGAGGTTGATATTTCATTAAATATTGAAGTGGACCATCCTGCTATTTTCCTAGAAATTAAGATGGAAATTAAGACGGAAATGCCAACTAAGGACATTTTTTTTTTTGACATGAGAAAAGCCCAAGATAAATTTTTAATGGGAAAAACCGATTGCAGGACAGTTAGAAACACAGCTGAGAAAAGTGAAATTATTTATTGCTTCGGCTTAGAGACAGGGATCTTGCCTCATCACCTTCTGTGACATTTGTTAAATGTCTACCTCCAGCTGAACCTGAATATTGATTTTTTTTTACTGCTGCAAAACCAAATATTCTTCCATTATAGTTACACGGGAAAAGCTGTCCAAACGAGCTGAAATAGCTCAGTTGGGAGAGCGTTAGACTGAAGATCTAAAGGTCCCTGGTTCAATCCCGGGTTTCAGCAGTGTTTTTGATGTTTATGCTAAGTCTACTTTGTGGCAGTCTTAACCAACATATAAGCTGTAAGGGGAATATTAGGTTCTCATGCCTTGGGTGGATCATTGGCTTTTCAGGGAGGGGTGATGTCCGATGTCTTGGGGGGCCCTTTTATGTAAACCCACAAGCAACATTGTACTTCCTGACTGTAATAATAATAGCTGACGTGTATAAGGTACTTACTATATGTCCAGCTTTCTTCTAAGCTCTATGTAGTCACTTATTTAAAATGGCCACTAAAATACGCCATAACTACTCGTTAAATCAGTGAAGCTTGTGCTTGGGGCCTGGGATGTGGTAGATACACAGTTAATGATTTTTATTTCGACTGTCATTATTATTCCTATTGGCTAGGAACTTCCCAAGCTAGAGCTATGAGATGTGAGTTATTTCTAAGGACCTTTCACCCCACTGTCTGATAAGGCAGTATGCAAGGTCATCATGTCCCTCCTGATTATTTCCAAATTCTGCATTAACAATTCCTTGCTTTTATATGGTCAGCACGAAAGGATATTTTCCCACTTTGCAGAAGGGGATTTAGCTTGTTTTCCAAAGGCTTCACCTGAATTCATAGGAGTGGGGGTAGGGGGTGTCTTCAAAGTCTCCGAAACTGAATGCAAACTTGAGTGTTCGTGTGCCTGTTTCTCTGGGAAGGAGGTCAATGGGGATCAGATTCTAGGTTTGTGACCTAGAAAAGATTTAGAAAGTTTGGTTGTAAAAGATTTCCTCGTCACAAACGCTTGCTAGTAATTTACGACCTGGCCTTTTGACTTTGCCAACGTGCTGAGTGATAGGACTTTTCCTTATTGTGTTTGTCCCTCGCTCAATGCTGTATCTACCGTGTGGTGGGTTTCAGGAGGGAGCCCAGATTGTCAGCAAACTTTCCTTTGTCCGGGTGTGGTCTTGAAGGCAAATTTCCCATAGTGGAACAGACTTGACCAATTTTGGAGGCCCCCCTGCTACTTTGGGGCACCTTTCATGACCCACCCCCCAACACCATGTTTCCTCCGCAGAGGTGGGTCTCACTCCACCGAATTGTCTCTTTTCTGGGAAGATTAAGGATGAAGTCCCCTCATTACCTTTATTATTCTACTTTTTAAAAATCTTTAATTCTCATTGATGGCATCTGTAGACAGTCCGGATGTCCAGAAGCAATACCAGGCCATGACTGCTGTCCTTCCATCTTCACATTATTTCATGTCTGTCACCTAAATGACATCACCAGGACTTGGCTGTGCTTCGGTCAAGAGGTAGTGTTTCCAGTTAAAGCCAGGGGTCCTCCGGGCTTCCGGCATTTACAGAACGTATAAATGCTGCAGATTATCCTGTTTTGCTTCCTCATTTCCCCAAGAATTTAACCACTCTTCCAGAAAACCTGCCCCCCTGAAGACAGAATTGGCTCAGGAATGGAGTTCTCATGATGAGGCTGGAGCTAGGGAAGGGGGTCCCAGACAAATGTGACGGCTAAAGGTGTGAGTCAAGTGCGTGGAGGAACATCTAGAGTCCAACATCAGAGTCCACTTCCAAACGCAAAGTCCACTGGGATAGAGGGAGGATCTGGGTCAAAATGAGGAGACCAAGTGTTCTAGGCCAGGCCAGGGCAGGGGGGGAGTCTCAGGGAAGTAGATGGGGAGCAAGCCTCAGTGGTCAACAGGGTTAGGGTGGTGTCAAGGGCCCTCTGGACAAGATGGAAAGCACTTTTAATTCTTCCCAATAATCTGCACCGTTATTACATGGGATTGGGCTCTTCACTATTTGTACATATGTGTGTATACACACCTGTACACATACACAAACATGGTAGTGTTGGTGTCTAAAGGGAATATGAATTATATTGACCAATATATTGACCAATTATATTGACCAATTGGAAAGAGAATCAAGTATTTTTAAAAATGTGTTATGGTTATTATGATTATAAAAATGTATAAACTACTGAAACATTAACATTTTTATAGAACTATATTGCTTAAAAAGCAAAGATAGGTCTACTCTAATCCCAGCCCTGGAGATAGCCATTGTTAACAATCTGGTATCTACACTTTTTCCAGATGTTTTTCTACACACTGTTAATATAAAATTAACGTACATACACATAAATGCAATTATAATTTACCTAGAATTAGACCATTAGGTCATAATATTTTCCCATAATTTCCAAACAGTGGGACTGAATGCACAAAATAATAACAGATATGTTTTCTTTTCATGTGTCTCTTAATGGAAATAAAGTATTAAAAGAGGCTAAGGGATGAAAACTTGAGCCTTCACTATAGCATAATCCAAATTTTTAAAAATCACACTTCTATAAAATCTTTTTTTTTGTTTGTTTTTAATGTTTACTTTTGAGACAGCACAAGCGAGGGAGGGGCAGAGACAGAAGGGCACAGAGGATCCAAAGCCAGCTCTGTGTTGACAGCAGAGAGCCCAACACGGGGCTGGAACTCGAACTGTGAGATCATGACCTGGGCCGAAGTCAGACGCTTAACCAACTGAGCCACCCAGGCGCCACACACTTCTACAAAATCTTAAGTGAGGGAGGCAAAAGAGTCTTACCAGTAACAATGATGATAATAGTAAGAGGAAATATTTATTGAATTTTTACTCTGGGTCAAGCCCCACTTTGTGCAATTTACAGGAATTAGTTCATTTAATTAGTGATGAAGAAATCTAAAAAGCAAGCAGCAAATAGGCATTTGTAGCAATTTGAGAGTATTGCAGAGGGAGCGGCCTCCATTTTATGAGGAGTAGGAAGTTAACAATGTCACAAAGTCTGAACAAGAGCTAACGGGGACTGGCAGGGTGCAGGGCATTTAGAGAAAACGCTGCCATTATCTCTGTAAGGTCAGAGATCATAAATTGTATGAGTACAATCTGTTCAGTAATATGTGTGTGTGTGTGTGTGTGTGTGTGTGTGTGTGTGATAACTTATATATCTGTTATTGAACTCATATTGATCATAAAAATACCAAATTTGTTCCTTTAATTTTTCATTCTTCGTGTGATGTTTAATTCACAATGATACAAAACACTTTTACAATCTTTATTATTAATGATCACAATTTGCATGAAATCACTTAAAAAACCCCAAAGACACATGGAGGAAGCTGGGATTACATTTACAACTCATTCTCTTTGGAAATGTAAAATGTTGGCTAGAACTGATAACGTGGCCAGTATAAACCTGTTGGAAACTGTATAAACGGTTTAAAATCTAGTATTTCTTCCAGCACGAGTTCATTGTGCTTCTCCATTTGGGGTCTGTAATCAGTGGAATGGAAATTAAAATTGTGTGCATGCTTTTCTTTCCCCCAGAGTCTGTGAAACCCTCCAAATTAACTCCAAAACGTATTCAACCTATTTCCTGAAAAGTCTGGTGGGTAATTTTATGGAGGTTGTTCAGTGTAATAGAGACAACAGAGCTTTTCAGGTAAGCTAATGGGGAAAGAGAAGGACTGGGGAAACGGAGAAAGAACAGAAAAGAAAAAGTGGATATCGTCTTCTGAAAGGGCTCAGAAACTAGCAGTAGATTAGGAAAATTAGGCTAGGGCTGCCTGGATGGCTCAGTCACTTAAGTGTCCAACTTCGGCTCAGATCACGATCTCATGGTTTGTGGGTTTGAGCCCCATGTCAGGCTCCTTGCTTGTACCTTGGAGCCTGCTCAGGACTTTCTCTCTTCCTCTCTCTACCCACCTCCTCTGCTCTCTCTCTCCCTCCAAATAAATGAACATTTAAGAAATAAAAAAAGAAAAATTAGGCTGAAGAGTCTACTTTTCCTACTTTTCCAGGCATACAGGGTGTGGGCTTCTCCTTAGAAAACTAAGGAGCATGGATCTCCAGTCTTGGGAACCTCTAATGGTTTAGTGTAGAACTGGCAAAAGTTCACAGATGAGCACGTCTTTTCCCACATGATTTTAAAATTCTATGTGTCCACATTTTATCATCTTTTATATTAAAATCTGTGAAAGCTAGGGTGCCTGGCTGGCTCAGTCAGTAGAACATGCAACTCTGGATGTCGAGGTTGTGAGTTCGAGCCCCATGTTGCGTACACAGATTACATAAAACACACCATCTTTTAAAAAAGGGAAAAAAATTGACATCCGTAAACGCTGCTTCAAAACCTACAGCAGTGATTGCTGTATGCCAAAATGCAGCCACTTCTTGGATTAAAAAAACTTTCGAAAGTGGTCCTGACTGAATGCGAAGCCACAGACTTAGTCTGTATATTTTTTTTCCTTCACACGATGGTCTCTTCCTCTGTCTTTTAAATAATTTCCATGTTTGGGTTCCTTTCAGAAGAAAGTTCACGGGAACAATTATAGATAGCCAATGGAAAAGAATTGTTGTAGAGAGCCTGGTGATACCTACCCAACCCTCTCAAGAACCTCACTCCAAAAATACAGTTTCAGGGCCCCTGGGTGGCTCAGTAGGTGAAGTGTCTGACTCTGGATTTCAGCTCAGGTCATGATCTCAAGGTTTGTGAGATCAAGCCCCACATCGGGGTTTGTGCTAGACTTGGAGCCTGCTTAAGATTCTCTCTCTCTCGAGCCAAAGCATAAGAGACTCTTAAAAACTGAGAACAAACTGAGGGTTGATGGGGGGTGGGAGGGAGGGGAGGGTGGGTGATGGGTATTGAGGAGGGCAACTTTTGGGATGAGCACTGGGTGTTGTATGGAAACCAATTTGACAATAAATTTCATATATTGGAAAAAAAAAGATTCTCTCTCTCTCTCTCAAAATAAAATAAATGAAAAACATACTGTTTCAAAAGCTGTGAAACGTATGAAATGTCTATGTCTAGTTTCATTGCAGATGAAATACACCTGAATAATTTTGTGTGACTGATGAAGATCCCAATTCTTCTCTGTTTTTCTTTTAGAAGTTGCCTTGATATCTTTCTCCTAGGAGAATTAAGGGAAGATTTGACAATGCTATATAATGTGTACATTTTTCGCTCAGTTTGCATGGTTGGCCTGAGTTTTTGCATCAGTTTGAAGAAGCGAGTTGACTGAAAATGCCCTTTTATGTCTTCATGGAGATGTAAGATCCATACCTACCATCAACACCTTTCCCTGTCAGTTACACAGGAGGATTCGTAGCTTCTTTTACCCACATATCACTCATTTGATGTCCATCAATCTTCTGATGAAGAGGAAGCGGGGAGAGGTTCCTTACTTTATCTCCGGGGCGTCACATTTCCCACTCACCTGCAAGGCATTCTCTGCAAAGATGACAACCTATCCCGGACTTACTGGCTAGGCTCCCGTGATCCGGAAAACTTTTCAGAGGTTATTTTGCAGAGCTGACAAAGTTGTTCTACCCAAAGCCCAAGAATATGCACCTTGGTCTTTTGCCAATTTATCGAACTTGTAAAAAACCAAGTTTGTCCAGAAATGAACATTTATGTTCCCTGTGTGTTTCCATATAGTTAAAGAATAACACCTTCTATAAACCAGAGCTTAGCTGGCCTCAGCCCTATCCCGAGCAGTTCTATTCTTTCTTTTACGTAAACCTCACAGCATCCCATGTTAGCCCCATCTTACGGAAGAGGAGCCCAGACGTAAAGGGGTTTCAGCGGCTTGCCCAACATCAGGCAAAGGATCAGGACAGCGTTTAGACTTGTCTGACCTCCAAACCCTGGCTTATTTGCCCTGCTTGGTCCCTTCCTGGATGAGTGGTCTGTTGATCAATTCCACATGTCAATGGATTAGATTAAAGAGTCCATATTAACTGCATAATTTCATCCTTACCTTCTTTTCCTAAATTAAATGTTCACACCGTCACGGAGACAGCACTGATTTACTGGTACTGATTATGTGCCAGGCGCTCAGCTGGACAGTTCCACATACTTTCATTTACTGTTAATGACAGCTCTGGAGGCAAGCATGATTACCACCTCGACTCTGGGGTAAGGACATTGATGTGCAGAGAGATAATCTATCCATGGTCATACAGCGAACTAGGGACAGAGCCAAGATTCCGTCAATCCCTGCTGATGCCACAATAAAGTCTCCCAGGAGCTGATAATGTCATTTGATGACAACCAATGTTTTAATTCACACCTACACTTTGCCCTTGACCAACCAAACAGATTCTTTCTTTTGGCACACATTAGCTTGTTGTTGTTGTTGTTGTTGTTGTTGTTGTTGTTGTTGAAGCAGACCACACGCCATGATTCTGGGGTGGAAAGTGGTATTTTGCAGGAATAGATTTTTCTCTTTGATCCTTAACTTTTTTTCCTAATTTGCCAAGTACTTCTCCTCCTCTCCTTCTCCCTCCTCCTCCTCCTCCTCCTTCCCCTTTCCCTTCCCCTTCTTCTCCTTCTCCTTTCTTCGTTTTTAAGGACCTTTATCTTTTGTTTTAGGACATAGATCTCAGAATGGTCTTGAACATGTGTAGGTCAGTAAGAGTAAATTTCAGATCTTCATTGAAAAAAAATTAAAATTTGGGGCGCCTGGGTGGCCCAGTCGGTTAAGCATCCGACTCTTGATTTTAGCTCAGGTCATGATCTCAGAGGCAGATCTCAGAAGGCAAAGGGCTTCTGAGTCTGAGCCCTTTGTTGGGCTCCGTGCTGACGGTGCAGAGCCCGCTTGGGATTTTCTCTCTCTCTCTCTTTCTCTGCCTCTCCCCCACTCACACATCTCTCTCTCTCTCTCTCTCTCTCAAAAATAAAATAAACATCTAAAAATATAAAAAATAAAAAAATAATAATCTTTCATCTGACAACACACTAAAGTTAAATATGATGGGGCGCCTGGGTGGCTCAGTTGGTGAGCGTACAACTTTGGCTCAGGTCATGATCTCATGGTTTGTGAGTTCGAGCCCCGTGTTGGGCTCTGTGCTGACGGGTCAGAGCCTTGGAGCCTCATTTGGATTCTGTGTCTCCCTCTCTCTCTGCTCCTCCCCCATGCATGCTGTCTCTATCGCTCATAAATAAATGAACTTAATAAAAAATTTTTAAAAACTAAAAAAAAAAAAATAAAGATAAATATGAAAGTTCCTCTTGCACTAAAGGGTAGAAAGGAGTTTGACTGCCTTACGGTTTTCTTTATCTTGACCTGAATGTGGATTTCTACTGTGAAAATTGACATTTGTGTTTGGCGAGCCTCAGAGAACCTAGGGAAGGCCGTTTATTCCAGCCCACCTCACAGAGTGCCACGGACACATTATGTGCTGGGCAGATACATTATTGAAGGCTTCCTCCCCCTGTTCAACCAAAAACCTCTAACCTGTGCCTTGAAATAATGGGGCATCAGTCATACTTTGTCAACCAACTCTGTGGAGACCCCTGGCTATGTAAGCTCGGGGAGGGGGTGGGGTGGGTGTGAACTTGGCTGGAGTTAGGTTTGGCAGCTGAACCCTCCCGACTGTAGGCAAGGCAAGCCTCAGGCTTCAGGGTGTGCCAGACCCATTAAACCCCAGATTTACTCCTTAGCTGTAAGGACACTACCTTATTTCTTTTTTTTTTTTTTAATTTTTTTTTTCAACGTTTTTTATATTTATTTTTGGGACAGAGAGAGACAGAGCATGAACGGGGGAGGGGCAGAGAGAGAGGGAGACACAGAATCGGAAACAGGCTCCAGGCTCCGAGCCATCAGCCCAGAGCCCGACGCGGGCTCGAACTCACGGACCGCGAGATCGTGACCTGGCTGAAGTCGGACGCTTAACTGACTGCGCCACCCAGGCGCCCCAGGACACTACCTTATTTCTGAGATGAAGGGTATTTTCTCCTCTTCCCTCCTTTAGACTCTATTTAGACACTGATCATTCCTGCTGCTAAAAATGCACTCTTTCATGGTCTATGCACAAACTTTGAGATTCAGTTCCGTTCCTGGCTCCCCCGGAAGCCCCCGATAATTATTCAACCCCACACTGATCTCCAAGCTGCAAATTCCTGTCAGCCGCTAATTTTCATGTGTTCTTTGCTATTCCATGTCCTGTCATTTCATCTAGGCAGGCTTTCCCCGGGACGCACATGCTGCCTGGTATGTGCCACTGTCTTGAGGATATAGCAAATGACAGTCCAAGCCTTAGAACTCTAGAATCTCTTGCAGAGACACTATTTACTCACAGGCCAAAAAGCCCAGGGATCCTGTGCCTTTGCCAAAGCAAATTAGCAGTTGGAAGAAATATCTCACACAAGGGGATTTTCAACTTCTCTTTTCTGTTTTTTTTTTTTTTTTTAAGTAAGCTTCATGCCCACCATGGAGTGCATTGCAGGACTTGAACTCTAACCATGAGATCAAGACCTGATTTCAGATCAAGAGTTGGACACAACCAACTGAGCCACCCAGGTGCCTCTCAACTTGCTTTTTAATACCACTACAACCCATTCAGATGAGCTGAGACCTTTTTGGGTCATCTTTTGCAAGGGAAAGACCAAATAAGTGATAGTCTCACAGTCATTTTCCAGGCCATGTGACCTGGAATCCCATCCTATAGGATTTGTATTTTTCAAATTTGTATCTTCTTAGAACAGAAATTCCTTTAGACATCTGCAAGTCAGTTTCAAATTTAAATTTGGCTGAGATTTGACACTAGTCCCACGTATCATTCTTAAAGTTTATTTATTTATTTTTGACAGAGAGAGAAAGAGAGGGAGCGTAAGCTGGGGAGGGGCAGACAGAGAAAGGAAGACACAGAATCCAAAGCAGGCTCCAAGCTCTGAGCTCCCAGCACAGATCCCAATGCTGGGCTCGAACCCTCGAACCATGAGATCGCGACCTGAGCCAAAGTCGGACGCTCAAACGACTGAGCCACCCAGGTGCCCTAGTCCCTTGTATATTCTTTAAAAAAAGGTTCTCAAGTTGAGGTATAATTCACATACAGTAAACTCACTCTTTTCAGCATACAGTCTTGAGTTTGACCAATGGGCAGTCATGTAGCCACAACCACAACTAAGGTACAGAACCCTTCTGTCACCACCCATCAAATTCTCCCAGTCCTTTATAGCTAACCCCTTCTCCCATGTCCAGGCAGCCACTCATCAGTTTTCTGTCCCTATGGTTTGGGCTTTTCCAAAACTGCGGTAGAATCATGCAGTATGTAGCCTTTTGAATTTGTCTTCGTTCACTTAACATAACGCGTTTGAGATTCATGCAGGTCATTGTGTGTATGGAGACTTTATGCCCCTCTATTGCTAAGCACACATATTCCTTTATGCGTTTTTGGAATGTGGGCTTTACAGCGAGTGTGGGGTAGGAAATGTGAACACATTTCATGATGCCGTGCTTTAATCAATCCCTGCAGGCCTGTGAGGTGGGAATAGTCTTTTTTTTGTTGTTTTAAACCTTCATTACTGTAGTTCGATGGCACATCCCTGTCAAATTGTACACATATAAACATAAAAAGATAATTACAGAGAAGGGAGTTGACGGGAAAAAAAGAGACGCTTTCGTGTTCCTAATATACTTGCCACACATCAGAGTTTCCAGACATCGAAGTTAGAGCTAGGAAATTTTCTCAAGACGATGCCCCAAGGACGTCTGTGCGTGGACACTCCCAGATCTCTTTCCAAGACAGTTTTTAATCTTTCTGGAGCCATGATTTCCCAGACTCCTGCTCTTCTCTGCTCATCCTCTGTGGCTGCACCTGCTCTCAGGTGGGTTATCAGAACAGCCTCCTACCCTGCCTCTGAGCCTCTGCCCTGGCCCCTACATTTATTCTAACCCAGCAGCGTCAGCAATCCCTAATGTTCCTAGGGAACATCCTAGGGATGTTCCTTTAGACATCCCTAAAGCAGATGTCTCATTCGCCTGCTCAAAACTGTTCGTCGATTGCCATTTCCCTTAGACGAGAGCCATGCGGGGGGGCCCCCCTGGCCTGACCTCACTCTCACTCTTTTTACCCCACTCGCTCTGGGGCAGGCACCCAAGTGCTGAGATATTCCACGACATGCTCTTCCTTAATTCCTCCACCTCCTCCAAATCTCTGCTCAAGCCACCTTCTCAATGATACCACTGCATCCTCCCCATTAAAACTCTAATCTGTCCCTCACCCCATCCCAGCCCTCTTGATCACTTTTACTGTACTTTTCCCCGACCTCCCAAGAGCTCGAAACTCGTATGATGATGCCCAGATTCCTGATATGGCGGCTAGACTTTAGAGGAGTCACATTTCTAAACTGTTACTCATGATTCCGATTTGTTGGTGTGGTTTCCAGCCAGGCACTGTGGTGGGGGTTGGGGGAATGAGGGCTTTAATGGGAACAGGTGCCAGGATGGCAGAGGGAAGCGTCTGAAAAAGAAGCAGGAAGACAATAGGGAAAGATTCGGGGAAAACTCAGAAGAAGCAATCTCTGATTTCAGCCAGAAGGTTGAGCAGAAGTTTGCAAATCAGATGGGGAGAGGCCATTGTTCTCTGTAGAGACGAACAGAAGTGGAGCGCCTAGGGCTTGGAGCCACCCTGAGACTGGACCTCTGAAAGCAACGGTGGGCAGAGTAGGTGCGGAATCCCAATGGCCTGGGATCAGGCTGGACCAGTGGGCAGGACCAGGTCGCTAAACGCTTTGACACCTTACTAAGGAGTCTGCACTTGACCACACAGGGTCACTAATGCAACTTCATTTAGAAAGTTTAGCATTTCTCAAATGCTGGCGAACTTGTTCCAGATTAGGAATTTATCTTAGCTGGACTGTGACTTCTTAGGCTAAGGAATGTTTAATTTTCTCTGCTTAGTCTGAATCCAACCTCTCTGATGTACACAGAAAGCTGAGGACCCGGGGAACAGGGTCTCAGTGCATGCTTTCAGCTGAGAAAGAAAGAATATTATGTATATAAACATTCTTGTGTAAATATATGCACAGGACAAGTGAAAAGCTGTTTTCCTGTATCATGCTATCTTTAGGCGTGAGGCAAAGGAATCAGACTTTAGCATATTGAAAAGATTTCTCTGTGAGAAATAACCATGCTGAGGTCATTGGGTTTTCAGTAATGCCTTCTTAAATTGCAGAAGTTCCTTTCGCCATTTCAATAAATCAAAATTCCCGGAAGAAAACAAAACAAAACAAAACAAAACAAAACAAAACAAAACAAAACAAAAATCAATCCCTACAATCTTTTTCTTTATACTTCCTCATTTCTGCTCCCCGTGATCTAAAATTCAATCTTTCCCCAGCACACACACTTTTTTTTTTTTTCTTTCAGTTACTAAATTCAGAAATGTTCAGGGATCTTTGGCCCTAAGTTTCGGCAGCTCAGACTTCTCTGGACACAAATGAGTTCTGTGGTGGCAAGCAAAACTGTCTTTGCCCCATGATTCCATTGGTCTTTGGAATGATCAAAGGTTCAGTGAAGATTTGCTAGGTCCTTACACTGAAGGTTACATAGTTATGAATATCCAAAGAGATACAAAATGAACCATTTGGTTCACTGATTGGGCTTCAAAGTTTCCTAGCAGTGCTTTGGGTAATCAAGTGACACGAAGTTATATTCTTTCGGGAATCTTATTACTTATTAAAATGAGCTGTTTTATTTAAATAAGTTTGGATGCTAAGCAAAAAGCCAATGATGTGTCCAATGAGCGATAACTAACGATGTGTCTACTTAGTTCTTAGTTCAACAAGTTCATGGAGAATACAAGGATCCATTAAATGAAAATAAACTTTTTGCTGGTTGAAAATTTCCGGTGAGCTTTACAATAACCTAAATAATACTCGATGAGATGTTCAAGTTTTATCCTCTGATAAAAATCAAAATTTGCTGCTTATTATGTGAATGTGGCATTTGCAAAGCTGTCAGGGTGATTTTCGGCTCAAAGATCCCTCCACACCCTGCAATGCTTGCAAATCAACCAAAGAATAGTCAGGTAGTCAATATTCATGAGGAAGTGTCCCCTATATCTCTAGATCACTGTCAAGTCAAGACAGGTAAGACACGAAGGCCTGATGAACTGGGTTCTAGCTCAGGCTTCATCAACAACTGTCTTTACAAGTCAATCTGAGCCTTAGTTGTTTTCTGTAAAATAAAGGAGCTAAACATACCTTATTTAAAACTAAATACGAGGGCGCATGGGTGACTCAGTCAATTGGGTGTCTGACTCTTGACTTCAGCTCAGGTCATGATCTTATGGTCCTGGGATTGAGCCCCTCATTGGGCTCCATGCTGAGCAGGGAGCCTGTTAGGGATTCCCTCTCTTCCCTCTCTCTCTCTCTCTCTCTCTCTGCCCCTTGTTCATGCACACACGCTTTCTCTCTCTCTCTCAAAATAAAATAAACTTAAAAAATTAAATATCTTAAAATTCTACAAAACTATAAATCATTCTTTTGTTCTTATTCCCAGTAGTTGATAACTTTCTACTTGTAACTTCCAGGAAATAAACTCATAGCCTGGGGCCTTAAATTATATTACACTCCTGAGTTAAAGAATGAGATTAATTAAAAACATTAATCTTTAAATTGACAAGCTTAGGTATTTTCCTATAGCTTTCATTTATTTCTCCCACTGAGTGATTAATAAAGAATAATAAGTATTCTTAATAAATATCAGACAATTAAATGAGCATTCCTAGGGATTGGCCTGGGTGTAAGGAATTTTAAAATATGTTAATATGCAGCCAGGGTTAAGAATACTTCCTATATAGGTATCCTGATCTTTTTCACATTTTAGGTGAAGCTCACTGTGCAAAAATGTATCCAGACCCAAATAATGATTCAGCTGAACTAACTCAGGCACAAGAATAATCTTTGAGTTTCTGCAAAAGTAGCTAACTTTTCTTTCTTTGAGAAAGAAAAGCTCCACTACATGGGCAATCTGCCCTCCAATTTTCCGCTAAAACACAGAACTGCAAGGATGAAGTGAGAGCAAATGGAAGGATAATCATTTTAGATTTAGATAGAGTGTGCGCATGTATTTAATGTATATATATATATGTATATATATATACATATATGTATACATATATATACATATATATATATATTCAGTTTATGTGCTTTATATTTTAAAGAGATTTCACCAAGTTCTTTGGGATGTTTACAAACACTAAATCATCCCAACACGAAAGAAATTCATTATATTGGAGAATCAGGGCCATGGTCTATTTGTTGGTTGTCATAGAAACAGACAGTAAATAGACTCGATTTCCTAGGATGGTGTCAATTTCATGTGATTTTATTGTTTTTGATAAAGTCCATTCTTGGAATGTACATGTGTGATTTGATAAACTCGTTTTGTTTGCTGTCTATGTGTGTGTGTGTGTGTGTGTGTGTGTGTGTGTGTGTATTTGTGTGTGTCTGGTTAGAAAAACAGTTTGGGCCCAGGGGAATGGTTACCATAGATGTCCTGTGATCACATCAGCTGTTCAGAAAATAGTGCATAAAGCATATCGGAATCTCTGAGAAACACTGGATCCCAGTCCTCTCGGAGCTTGGAGAATGAATGGTAGAGCCTGTCTGTCACACGCTCCCAATGATACCGATGGAAACACTTCATTAAAATTCTATTCAGACCAGCTTGTTTTCAGTTCTCCGGAAAATATACCCAGTTAACCAAAATGCTACGAAGTTTTCAATTTGTAAAAAAGGTGAATTTTTATAACACACAGTCTTCTACAGAGAGCAATACTTATTGTTAGGTTGCATTTATGCACAATTCAAGATTTAAGAGCATTCTTTCCAAAACAACATGTTTGAGCACATTATTGGGTTATTCTGCATCGTTCCTCGAACGATGCATTTTATCCAAGTTCATTTGTATCCTGAAAATAGTCTCTAACTTCCACTTGAGCCGAGCCATTCATTCCATGGCTTGCCATTGTTTTCAGGATGAGGGTGGGTTTTGCTCATCTGGTTTACAGAACTCTGCCCAGTCGTCTGTCTGCTGGCCTCTCTACCCTTGCTTTATACCAGTTTCCCTTCATTTCTCCCTTCCAGCCACACTCTTCTTCAACCCCTCACACCTTCCAAGCTATGTGGGCCTCAGGACTTCTGCCTATGCTATTATTCCACCTGGATGATTTCTCCTGGCTTTTGTGGCCTCATTAACTCCTATTTACCTTGAGATCTTAGCTCAAACATGTCTTTCTCAGGGAAGACTTACCTGGCCAACCTCACTAGATGCAGTCCCCACTCAGATACTCCAGGATCCTTAATTCCACCCACGACCATAATTCTCTTTTGGATATAACCTGATATATCCACAGGTCCTGGGAATTGGAATGTGGACATCTTCGGGATCCATTATTTTGCTGGCCTATCACAGGTTCCTAGTATAAGCGGGGTCCTGCTCATAGAAACTCTCTTGGGGATGTGCTATTTTCATTTCTATTCCTGTATCTCTCAGTTTATTGCCAGGTTGGATAACAGGACTACTCACAAGTCTATCTGATTTATTATATGCCAACGTGTATTCTGAGAAGCCAACCTTAGATGGACAATGAAAGAGAAAGCTTTACCTAAGCAGTTGACTCTTAGGACCTTGATTGTATTATTTCTGAATGTAAGGATGGGGTAAGGTATTTTACAAAGTACTTTGAGGTCTAAATCCTAGGAATCTTCAAACATAGTGTAACAACACAAGGATTGTGAGTTAGTCACCTTGAGAGCCTTAAATTGCATTGTTCCTGAGCACTGGGAACTTAAAAAATGCTAAATGTCTCTCAGACTTCTGTTTTTGTCTGTCTTTTTGCAAACTGATTCATGGAGAAATTTGGTAAGATAAATGAACATACTTAGAATGTAATTATTAAATCATGTTTAGATAAGCTTGTAAATGAAGGAGGAATTTAGAACGTCTGTGATACACAAGATACTGAGTGTTGAAGTTTTTTTTTTTTTTAGTATGATATTAACTGGTTCTTTGACATACGCAAATTCTTGATCAGCTCCCACAATCTCCCACCACTAAATCTTAAATAAAAGGGATTCTATTCCAGCTAGCCTCACAAGTCAGACACTGATTTTGTATCTCTTGTAGTATTCACCAAATTCTCAAGGTTAAGTGCTTTTTGCCTACTGCTAGATTTCAAAGAACCTGGAGGTTTTATGCCTTGATATTTCTCCTACAGACTTTGAACATAAGAGGTGCTTAAGCAAGATTTGTTGAATGAACACATTTATTCTAAATGGTATTTTAGGGAAAGCTGGAGGTAACAAAGAGGCACTTGATCTCAACTCATGGCAGTTAATAGGGGTCACAGCTGGTGTCCAACATCCCACCAGTCCTCTCTGGTGGGCAAAGTAAATGAAAATAACCATCGGGGGTTGATGAAGCCTGGGATTTAGTAGATTAAATTGTTCCCACTTTAAGGTAAAAGAGGGGAAGCATTTCTTTAGATAAATATCATGGGTCACGGGCATTACTTCGTGAAACTATGTCTGCCCACACATCCCTGTTGCACCACTGTTTGGTAAGCTTTGTCTCCCCTGCTGGCTTTGTTCCTTCTGTCTGCAATAAATACTCCACCCCCACCCCCAGATCTTTAGGCTTGGCCTCAAATCAGACACTACTTTGCATTCAGATCACATATCACTTTTTAAGAGACACTGACCCTCACCACCCCATGTAAAGGAGCTCCAGTACCAACCCAGTATGTGGCACACTGTAATTACTTCTTGATGTTTTGTTTAATTAATGCATAGCCGAGGGTGGGAAGAGGAAAGGGCTTCCACACCCTGGATGCCAAAAGCAAGCTGTGAACCACTGCACAACCGTCTGGGGGCTGGAGCCCCACCTGCCCGCACCACAGCCCTCTCTCCTGCTGCTGCCTCTCCATTTACCTGACTCTCCTGTCCTGTGCTTTCCTACCAGCTCTAAACAGAGCTAGACACGCAACTTGTCTGGCCCCCTGCAAAGTGGAAATGTGCGGGTCCTGCTTCAAAAGTCAGAAAAAGAGCATTTTCCTTTTTCCTGTTGTCCCTCTCCACCGGCCGTGGTGTTGTTTATTTGCTAGTTACTGTTGAGATCCCTCAGGTCCAGGATACCTGAAGGGTGACTGCCGACCTCCTAGGACCCCCCCCCCGCGGGGTGCGTGCCCAACCCTGACCCTCTGGTGCCAGGTATCAGCCTAAGTTCTGGTGCCCCAAGGTCAAGGGCAGCAAGGAGACAGCACCAACACCTGTTCCTGGGAACGTCCAAGGAACGTTCCTTGGGCACGTTCCTGTCGGACTCCACTATAGTATCCAATAACAAAGATAAGGTTATTAAGCATCTCAAAGCAGTGACTGTAGAGTGTCACAAGCCAGGCTCAGAGGTCTACTTCTGAGCACGGAGCCCCGAGTCTACCAAGCTGGCCCAGACTCTATACTTAACCCTGGTATGGAGGTTCCCCCCTACTCTTCCCCCTCCCCCACTCCCCTGCCCCGCCACTCTCTTCCCCTCTTCCCTCCCCTCTTGGAGCATAAGAGCACCTTGGATTCAAGGCTAACAGTGAAGTTTTATATTTGAAAGTCACTCCCACGGTTTGCCTTTCTCCATCCAACTCACACCTCCTGACTCCGAGAAGCTGGCAGTCTGGCAGATTGACCTTCCTCACCCTGATGCTCACAGAGAAGGGCTGCCCGGCACAGGGGGCTGTGGGGGGTCAGGCTTTCCTTGGCTAGCAGATGCAGCCCTACCCTTTCCTGTCAACAAGAAAGAGGCTGTTGGAATTCCTGCGACCGCACATCACAGCTGATTCAACGCTGCAGATCCAGTGGTAGCTACTGTGCATTTTACATTCTATCAGAGAATTTGCAGCTTATTTTCTCTTGCTTCCCGCGGGGGGTCTATGAATATCTGTCTTGTTTTTCCCTCTACCACGAAACCATCACCGATCGGTGTTGTGGATGGCGCGTGGGTGGTAAATTCAAGGCCACTTCTTCCTCTTGGGTCTCCGCTCCAGAGGGTGAAGTAGGTATTGGTTATTCTTGTTCCTGGGCCTCCTTTTCCTCCCCTTTCTCCTGCGCAGGGAACTAACCCCAAGAGAGCAGAAGTGGAGAGCCAAGGCAGAGCCTGCTTCCTGCTGCAAGACCTGAGCATTCGAGATGCTTGTGTCTCCCTTTCCTGGCGTGGGGGACTGGGGACACGTCCCAGGCTTCGTAGAACAGACTTTCCCCCTGGGATAGTGAATCTGGAGCTAATAATGGAGGAGTCTGGAGCAGAGCAGCGTTGTCCCTGAAGGTGGTCACAGGGGCGTGGGCACCACCATGCCCAGCGCAGGGCAGGGAGGGAAGCCCGCCGGGTGAGGTGCAGCCACCTCTCCGTCCTGATCTTGTCTGTGGCTCCCGCTGTTTCTCCTTGCTCCCTTCTCTGCCTTTTCAAAGGCTCTTTTCCTGCCTTAACTTCTGTGAGCTCCCCACTGTCTTTTTTAAACAAATTATTTTCAGCTTATGGCCCCACGGGACTTCCTCCTGTTCCTTAAATAGGTGAGGCAAGCTGGAGCCTTAAGGCCTTAACCCCGCCCTTCCCTCTGCCTGGAAGGCCCTCTGTCCCCGCCCCCACAGATCCACATGGACTGGACTCCCTCACTCCTTTGAATTTGCTCCGCATCACCGTCTCAACAAGATCTGCTCTGGCCACACTACACCCTCTTTAAAATTTGTAAACTGTGCCTCTGCCTGTAAATTCCTTTTTTTTTTTTTAATGTCTATATATTTTTGAAAGAAAGCGCAAGAGCCGGGGACAGGCACAGAGAGAGGGGGACAGAGGATCGGACGTGGGCACTGAGCTGACAGCAGAGACCCAGATGCGAGGCTCGAACTTACAAACCACCAGATCATGCCCTGAGCCAAAGTCGGGCGCTTAGCTGACTGAGCCACCCACGCATCCCTGGAAATTCTGATTGCGGTACCCTGGTTTTCTTTTCATTTACTCATAGTGCTTGCCAATTTCTACGGTAGCCTCTACGGACGTTAGGTAGAATCATACGAAATTGACAGTATTTTTTGGTTTTGCCTATAAAACTGGCAATTGCGCATGGTTCAGCTTAATAAAATCGACTTATCTTTTATTGTACCCTTTTGCACGTAAGCTGCAGAAAAGCACAGAGCTACGCC
The DNA here is from genome assembly GCF_014898765.1 of Herpailurus yagouaroundi. Classification (NCBI taxonomy): domain Eukaryota; kingdom Metazoa; phylum Chordata; class Mammalia; order Carnivora; family Felidae; genus Herpailurus; species Herpailurus yagouaroundi. Next base: position 14,248,065 of record NW_024412433.1, read on the forward strand.
TAATTTAACAACTTTATTGAGGTATAATTGATGCCATAAACCGCATCTGTTTAAAAGGCACAAATTGACAACTTTTGACAAAGGAAACCATTGTCATAGTCAAGATAACGAACAAGCTATTACCCGGGAAGGTTTTCTTGTGCTCTTTTGTTACCGGCTTCTTCCCGCCTTTCCCCAAACCGCTCTCTGTCCCCAGGCAGCCCCGACGTGGTTTCTGTCACTGCGGATGCTTGCATTTCTAAACTTTCATATAAATGGCATAATTTAGGATATACACTTTTGTCTGTCGTTTTTCCGCTCAGCCTAATTATTTTGCGAATCTTCATGTTGTTTCCTGTATCACCAGTTCCTGGTTTCTAACTGTTGAGCGGCTGTCCAGTAGATGCATATGCACATTTCCTTACCCATCCTTGGTTGACAGGTGTTTGAGCTGCTTCTGGTTTTTGCCGATTGCAAATACAGCTGTGATAAACATTCAGGTGAAAATCTTTGTATGGGTATATGTTTTCATTTGTCTTAGGGAAAATACCTAGACGTTGGATAGCTGGATCCTAGGGTAGGCGGATGTTTTAACTTGGTAAGAAACTGCCAAACCGTTTTCCGGTATGGTTGAACCTCTTTGCATTCTCACCAGCAGGGAACGAGGATGTTCCAGTTGCTCTACAGATCTTTGCCAACACTGGATAGGGCCAGTCCATTTTGTAAGTAGTGACATGTCTAGTTTGGATATAGTGTGGTTTTAATTTGTGTATCCTTAATGACTGGTGATGCCCAGCATTTGTTAATGTACTCATTTGCTATCCATATATCTCTTTTCGTGACTGTTCAAATCTTAGGCCAATTTGTTTTATTAGGTTTGTTTTTGTATTAGAGTGTATTCCAGTTTTTACATGTTCTACATTCAAATTTTTTATATGTTTATGCATCTTATATATAATTTTATTTATGTTGATCTTTATAAATTTATCATTTATATTGACCTTTATATATTTTATATATAATTTCTATTTCTATGTGTTAAATATTATGTATGTATAATTATAAACATTTATAATCTATAGTGTTTATAGATTATGTATATTATATCACATGTTATGTGTCCTACATTCAGGTAAGAGATTTGCAAACGCTCTCTCCCCAGACTGTGACTTCATTTTTCATTTTATTAATAGCGTCTTTCAAAGAACAGAAGTTCTTAATTTGGATGAAGTCCAGTTTTTTTTTTTTCTTGTATGGCTCATGGCTTCAGTCCTACGTGAGGACTCTTTCTCTAACCAAGGTCATCAAGTTTTTCTCTTATGTTTCTTCTAGAAGTTGTACAGTGTTAGGTTTTGCATTTAGGTCTGCGATCCATTTTGAATTTAGTCGTACAGATCGTCTAAGGCATGGACACAAGAATGCTGGAAGTGGGAACTCCGCGAGTATAAAGACTTCTTTGTTTTTTAAATTTCTTGTTTAAAGAAAAAAATAACAACAATGCAGTATGGTGTTAAACACATAAGCAGAAGTAAAATTATGACAACAATAGTGTGGAGCCTGGGAGCAGGGTAGAGATGAAAGTTCTTATCCAATCCAGGAAATCTACTAAAGATAGACCCATAAATATGTCGAAGAAGATACTATGAAGCCAAAAGAAGCCATTCAGTAACTATCTGCAGAGCATTACAGCTAAAACCCCAGCAAGAGATCCAAAAGCAGACAGATGAAACACAGAAGACGGACAAGACTGTAGGTTTAATCTACATCAGTGATCATGTTAAATACAAGTCGCAATGTCTTCTCGATGTCGAGTATTCATCATTAACAAGAGGGATGTGGGTATGTGGGTAGCTATGGTCTGTTGGAGGTGGTAGAAGTTTTCTTTTGATTCTTTCAATTTTTTTGGTAAAGTTGGAAGTGAGATCATTAGCTGAGAAACTGTTTTCTGATTTAGCTCTCTACCTTTAAGCCAAGTGTCATCCTGAATGTATTTTTATTTTCTTAATTTGGCCCTGAACAGGTGAGGCATACAAATGAAATTCCAGATAAACATTAAACTGATTTTAGTTAAACAGAAAAATGGGAAGCTAATTTTTTTTCCCCAACTGCCTTAAATCTAAAAAAAAAAAAAATTAATAATTAACACACAGCTAGGAATCTGTAATCAGTGCAGATGCTCATTCCTTTAGAATGTTGACTGGGAATTAATATTAACGGAGGAGTTTCCATTTAGACTTTTTTTAAAATTTTTTTCAACGTTTATTTATTTTTGGGACAGAGAGAGACAGAGCATGAACGGGGGAGGGGCAGAGAGAGAGGGAGACACAGAATCGGAAACAGGCTCCAGGCTCCGAGCCATCAGCCCAGAGCCCGATGTGGGGCTCGAACTCACGGGCCGCTAGATCGTGACCTGAGCTGAAGTCGGACGCTCAACCAACTGAGCCACCCAGGCGCCCCTCCATTTAGACTTTTACAGCAACAAAGGCCATTGCACGACAGCGGCAGTGCCCCCGGCGGCTCTGACACTTGTGGGTGTCTGTCCCTGGGCAGTGGTTTATTTCCAGCCAGCCCATCGACAAATACTTCTGGAACTGGCCATGCAAGCAGCGAGTGCTCGACACTGTCACTATTCCCCTAGCTCAAGATCAAGGGGTGTTAGATTAATTGCTGCAACTTCCTTCTAAGACAGTATCTGTCATCAATTCGAAAGTGATCCATGAACACTGGAGAGCTCTGTTTCAGTTGCTTTGCCCATCATCCTGCCAGACAAACGGTGCTTGAAAAGGGCTCACCCTGCGGACCTCACTTTCTGAGTCCTCACATAGCGCTCCTAAAGAATGAAAACCAGCAACGGGACCAGAACTCCGAGGCAGGGTGTACCATTAGCAAGCCGGCCATTGATTTGAGTCGATTCTTGTCCGTTGTGATGGGCCAGATTTGCTTTTCATTTATACCTGAGAGGGATTCTCAGTACATTTGGAGCAAAAGTAATTTAACACATCATTTAGCCAGATGAATATTTACACTTTGCAAATGGGAAGGAGGCATTTCCAACGTGGGCGATGAAGTTTGCTCAAGACCAACTTGCCCTTAATCATGATCCCATAATTTAGGAAAGAAACGGAAGTATAGATGTCTCCTGAATTGCCTCTGTTAATTTTCACAATGCTCCCCCTACCACCTTTTGATCTAAGTAGAGAGGACTCAACTCGGTTATCCTAAAATCTGCACAGCTCTATCCCACTGTGCACCAAAATTAAGATCATAAATATCTTAGGCTTTAAGCAGCGGTGGTGTCCGTGTGTCTGTGCATCGGTGTGTTTGTGGATGTGCGTGATTCCTTTTTAGGGAACATCAGCGTGACATAGTTAATAACGTTTTTCTCTCCACTGCCACGTGTGGCTGAGGTGATAAAGTCACTGCTGCAAATGGGCAAGGGTCCAGCAATCAGGGAGTGCAAGGCAGTAAGAGATGTGTCGCGGCCTCTCCGTGTTTATCTTGTTAAAGTGACTGCTTCCTACTTTCTGCTTAATGACAGTCTCAGGAAGGTCCCAGGATGAATGACTGAGAAGCTGACCACAGAGCTGTTTGGGTCCATTCTCTCCCAGAAGAAAGATGGAACGATGAGAAGCATCGAGTCTCTGGCCTGGCGATTTTCCTAGGTGGAGGAGGAATGAGTAATCCTGTGTGATCCTTGTTCTGGGAAGAACATCTCTGGAGGGAAGAGGAAGCTTCTGGCCAGCCCTTGCCTTGAAGTGGTCCATGGCCAATTAGCTGTCTCTTCCATATATGGAGAAAGCAGCCAACCCAATGTTCCCTGGGGCTCCGTGGAAGTTGCCTGACATCTTGGACAGCTAGACAGGGTCCCTAAAGGGTGTGCAAATTTTCAGTGGTGTGACAGTGACAGGGAACATTAACTGCATTTACTATGTGCCAGTCTGTATTCTGGGCCTTCCATGTTTTCACTCATTTGGTTTTTGCACACACCAGCTCTAAGAGGTAGGTAATAAGACTCCCTTTTTACAGATGTGGGACCAAGGCGCAAGACCACACAGCTGCAAGAAGGCAAAGCCAGGATCTGAACACAGGATCACAGGACACAAAAGACGGGTGGCATTTATGTAAGGAACACGGCTGATGATAATGCCGACAATCATGTGACCTGCATTTTACACCATTGGGACTCCACTTATGGCGTTACAGATTTTTAATTTAATTTTAAATATTATTAGTGCTTTAATGAGTAATGTTACCTCAACTCAATGGCTATGATATTTATTTATTTATTTATTTATTTATTTATTTATTTATTTTTTAACATTTATTTATTTTTGAGACAGGGAGAGACAGAGCATGAGCGGGGGAGGGTCAGAGAGAGGGAGACACAGAATCAGAAGCAGGCTCCAGGCTCTGAGCTGTCAGCACAGAGCCCGACGTGGGGCTCGAACTCACTGAGTACGAGATCATGACCTGAGCTGAAGTCGGACGCTTAACCGACTGAGCCACCCAGGCGCCCCTATGATTTTTAGTTAAAAAAATTTTTAATGTTTGTTTATTTTGAGAGAGAGAGAGAGAGAGAGAGGCAGGGAGAGAACAAGACAGAATCTGAAGCAGGCTCCAGGCTCCAAGCTGTCAGCACAGAGCCTGATGTGGGGCTCAAGCTCACAAGCTGTGAGATCATGACCTGAGGAGGGTCGGACGCCAAAGTCAGATGCGCAATAGACCGAGCCATCCAGGTGCTCCTCAGTGGCTCTTATTAATAGGGCTAACAAAAGTGAATTAAGCTTAACATGGCCTTATTTGATTATTAAATAATATATTTGTAATTTCAAGAATATTTTAATGTGAGGAATGACAGTATTTGCAATTTTTTTTTTTTTTTAACCTCAAGGAGTTGCACAGAAAACCCCAGGAGGGTACTGTAGCAGAGACTGGCTACCATAGACTGGGCATCAGAGAAGACTTCCTGGAGGAGTTGACCTTTTGAGCTGTAGTCTGACTGTCAAACAACCATGGCCATGATGAGGTCAGGAGGAAAGGCAATGGTAAAGGGATCAGCTTGTGTGCACAAATTCTTTAGCAAACAAATAAGATACTTACAGAGGCTGACACACATCTTCAACAAGTGAAATATGTAAATAAATAAGATACTTTTGTGTTTTTAAAAAAAAATTTTTTTTTTAACGTTTATTTATTTTTGAGACAGAGAGAGACAGATCATGAACAGGGGAGGGCCAGAGAGAGAGGGAGACACAGAATCTGAAACAGGCTCCAGGCTCTGAGCTGTCAGCACAGAGCCTGACGCGGGGCTCGAACTCACGGACCGCGAGATCGTGACCTGAGCCGAAGTTGGATGCTTAACCGACTGAGCCACCCAGGCACCCCAAATAAGATACTTTTGGAGGACTGACCACAGAACACCACTGTAACGTCATGCATGCATCTCTGCCCAACCCCTTTTCTGTTTCCACACTTAGCTCCTTTTCTCAGATCTCTGCTTTGTTTACAGATAGAACTAACTTCCCAGGACCGCGGGCCATCGCCATCGCTTTGGATCTTCCCGTAGGGATGACCTTTTGTGCGGGGCATACATTTTTTTACTAAGGACTGTAGCCATGAACGTCCCTCATCCCATCTTGTGACACCTATGCGATTTTTGTTGGTTTTACTGTGAAAAAAATTTGATTTCTCTTGCTTTACTCACTACACTGTATTCAACTACTCTAAGTAGGTGGGGAAGAGTGGAGGGTGGGTGGAGTTGAATATTCCGGGAGAGCAGAGCGGAGGCTTGGTTTGGGGCATTTAGAGAAGGGGAAAGGTTGGGCGCTGGATGAACAACGGAGTAGTCTAGAAAGAGATTGGAGAGGCAAGCAGGCACCAGGGTGTGAAGGAACTAGCGGGTCATGGAAAGGGTTTGGACTTTGTTCCAGGAGAAAATGGATTTGGTAAGAGGGTAAATGTACGGGAAAAAAAAAAAAAAAAAAAAAAAAACAACCCCAAACCCCACATATTCTTATTTGTGGAGAGGAAATGAAACGGTATATTTAATCAAAGGAAAAATATACCACAAAATTTTTATTAGACCAAAAAAAAAAGGAATTTTTTTCTATTTTATTTATTCTAGTCTATTTTACTGTATTTTGTTTATTCAACTAGACTCCAATTAGCTACTTTACTTTACATCCATTTTTAAAAAAGAAATGGTGTGGGGATGCCTGGGTGGTTCAATTGGTTGAATGTCTAACTCTTGATATCGGCTCAGGACATGATCTCTTGGTCTGGTCATGAGATCGAGCCCTGCATTGGGCTCTGTGCCGGGCCTGGAGCCTGCTTGGGATCCTCTCTCCCTCTCTGCTCCTCCCCCACTTATGGGGACACACACACACACACACACACTTTCTCTCTCTTTCTTAAAATAAACAAATAAACATTAAAAAAGTAATAAGATAAAAGGAAGTGGTATTAAGACTTGGACGCAGCAGAAGTTGCTCTGCGGGTTTTCCAAGCCCAAGAACATGCTGGAAAAAAGGAGTAGTAAGTAGGCTCAGGAAGGAACTGGAGGGCATTAAGACTTACATACAGAGCTGTGAGTGGGAAAATGAATTGGGTGGAGAGGGTCAGGCAATCCCAAACCAAATCCCCAAGCAGGCACTGCTAATACCCCACAGGTACAACCTCCCAGGTCTGAGGGAAGGGTCTGAATGGTGACTGAAACACACAGAAGCAGTGAGTCCACGGAAGCTTGGCCAGGGTGAGAGAGACAAGCATTGTCCAATGTGATACAATACGAGACATGAGTGCAATTTAAAATTCTCGAATATCCACATTGAAAAATAAAAAAGAAGAAACAGGTGAAATTAAATTTAGAAATATATTTACTTTAACCTAATATATTCCAAATAGGATCATCTCCACGTATACTCGATATAATGAGATCTTTTACATTCTTTTTTTTTTTTTTCCTACAAAGTCTTCCAAAGCCAGCATATTTATAGCACATTTCAGTTTGCACAGTAGTCGTATTTCAAGTGCTCAACAGCCATGGTGTTGCCTGAGTGAATTAGGGGCTGGGTTTAAGCAGCTTGTTGGAGTATGAGGCCAAGACTTCTCTCTGGAGAATGCCACTACAGAGATTTTCCAACCAAGCTGTGGTTTGCGATAGAGAAAGCTTGTCAGAAAAAAAAAAAAAAAAAAAAAAAGGTCACTTCTAGACTGCATTCATCAGAAAAATCTCCAGGTCATGCCCATTATGGAGCTGCAAGTCACTTCAGCCATTAACCATCCGAGGGACCTTCTGCAGATCTGACCTTGTTCTAGAAGCCATGATCCTCTGTTGAGAGCATCGAGGGCACGTATGAAAAGACTACATCCCTGAGTCTCCCTAGACTTCCGGTCAAAATTCCCTCCACTGATTTGATTGCATTGAAAAGCACAAACTTCAATGAGAAAAAATTGTCCTATATTTCTAGTAACCTATTCCTATTATAATAAGCACCCCCCCAATTCATTTGTTGACCTTTGCAAACTCCCTTGGAATTGAGTTTATCTGTATGGGGAGAAAGCTGCACCTGTATGAGCTGGGGAAAGGTCACTGTGTAAAACCTTCCTGAACGTACCTTATCCGGTCTCCTCAGGTTATGGTTACATATGGTTGTGTAGCCATCACCATAATCAAGATCTAGAACATTCTTCTCACCCTTAACATTTCCCTCATACCACCCATAACTTTTAGTGCTATCTTCTAATTTCGGGCAGGAAATATTCCTTGCCAACCATGCAGTGAGGTGGGGGTGGGGTGGGAGGGGGATATGGGGTAATTCTATTTTTAATAGTTAAATATCAGATAATAGACTTATTCAGATATTCTTATTATAAGTACTATACGGAACGAAGGGGGAATTTACCACTATTTTCTGATCTTATTATGGAAAAAACAAAAGCCATTTGGTTTATAGCAGAAAGAACTGCTTGATCAGATGATTGACATGGTCAGAAATTTGGAGCAGAATTTTGTCTTCAAATAGCTATGTAAACTTGGACTTCAGGGGGAAAAAAATTAAAAGGCCAGGACAAGAATTGCATGAGATCAGTTCCCAAATGCTCACTTTCAGCTTCTGGGAGTATCCAAGCCGTGTGGCAATGGGGCCAGGAAGGTACGAATCATGTAATGTTCCAGGATATAAATTACACAAGAGAGGATGCAGCCCCTTAAGAAGAAAGCACCTATTACTGCTCTTAATTTCTTTCTTTCTCTGAGGTGGGGCTTGATACTTGGATATATATTTTGGGAGATCAAAATTCAATGCCAAGAGAACATGACTGAAGTTTTTCATGTAAGCACTTTTCTCTCATATACTTAGAAGAGGAGCTAGCACTTATATAAGGCTTACTGTGTGCCCGACACAGGACTCCCCCAAACCCTTGTAAGTTCCCAAGTGAAAAGAACACGAGCGGCATCTTTTGTTCTAGTGAGGTGACTCTGGGTAGGCTCCTGGATGGGCGGGTGCCTGCTCACCAGAAAGACCAAACCATGATTAGAAGCTTGGAATTTTCAGCTCCCCACCCAACTTCCCCAGAGAGGATTGACGGGCTGAAAGGGGACTGAATAATTAATCATGCCAACGTGAGGCAGCCTCCGTGAAAGCCCAGTCGTAGGAAGACTGGAGAGCTTCCAGGTTGGAAACCTAGCCACGTCCCAGGAGGGTGATGCACCCCAAGTCCCCGGGAACAGAAGCTCAGGACCTACCCTGTGGGTCTTTTCATCTGACTGTCTGTATTCTTTACCATATCCTTTCATAATTGGTAATGGTAAGTGTTTTCCTGAGTTCTGGGAGCTTCTCTAGCAGATAAATCCATGGGGGTGGAGGTCAGGGGAACCTCTGATTTGCAGGCAACTCCGACAGAAGTTTTGAGTAGCCCGGGGACCTACAACTTGCAATTGACATCTGAGCTGGGGAGGAGGAGGGGCAGTCTCATGGCTCTGTGCCCTTGACCTGTGGGCTGTGGCTCTATTTCCAGGTACACAGTGTCAGAATTGAGTGGACCCAGCTCTTGTCACAGATTTGTTCGGTGTGGGCAAAACCCCCACACATTTGGTGACCGTGGCAGAAGTGTTGTGAGTGTGGGAATAGTGTAAGAGTAAAGGAAATGAACAAAGAGGAAAGACTGAGTCTTTCCAACATAGGGAGGTATCATCACTTTCATCTTACTGATGGATAAACTGAAGCATAAGGAAGTTAATGACTTGCCCAAGGTCACACAGCTACGTTGCACAGCGAGGCTTCAAACCCAGGCAGTCTGGCAGCTGACCCAGTGGTGTTAATCCATTTTGGGCTCTAGGTATTGAAAAAAATACTTCAGACTGAGCACTCATGACCCCACCTACTACTCTCCACCTTTATAGCAACCCTTGTATCACTTAAAACCCTCCAATTCCACACTGACAGTGAACCTGAAGATTATGTTGAATTAACAAAGCCCCCAAGACTAGTATGACTCCCTTCCTCCCTCCCTCCCTCCCTTACCTCCCTCCCTCCTTCCCTCCCCCTTCCTTCCTTCCTTCCTTCCTTCCTTCCTTCCTTCCTTCTTCCCCAGTCTCTTTGTCCCTCTCTTCTTTCCTGAGTGAATGCTGCATTATTAACTCCATTACAAGGCAGGCCAGAGGCAGAGATGCGGTGATGACTCCTTGTCTCTTCAGGGGGCCATTAGGCACTGGGCTCTCTGCACATGTTTGTAGTGGGTAGTGACGCTGATTAGAAGGTGGCAATGGTGGGGATGACGAAGATCAGGACAAGGCAGCAGCAGGCAACACCGGTTTTGCAATGAGAGAATCCGAGGGACCAAGAGGGTGAAACAGAGACCTGGGTTTCAAATGCCCGGGTTTCTGTATGGAGGTGCAGGAACTGGAACCGGGCTAATAACTCATTCATTTGTTCCCTGTTATCCTGTGCTCGAGGTCCTGGTGTCCTATGAGAAGACCACAAAGGCAAGGGAACAAAGACAAGGGAATTGTTCAGTAGCAGAGAGAGGGAAGATTCTCAGACTCTCCTGCTTTCCACGCAGTCTCATCTTGGAGGGTTCCTGCGGGCCCAGGGAGCCACAGGCTCAGGGTCAAGGGGGATGTACTCCTCCGTTTCATGTTTCTGCCGGAAAGTCCTCATTCTAGTAGGCGAGGGGGTGATGGTGGCAGCAACTGTTTCTTGCTAAGAGATGGCCTCAGGTAGTCCCCAGGGCCTTTGGGCCAAGGACTCATGCCTGGGGGGGGGGGGGGGCCCCTCGCTTCCAGTGAGTGAACCATGGCCCGGGCTCCTGGGTGGTTGCTGCTGTTTCTGCTGCCGATGTTCTGTTCAGATGCCCAGAGTTTCCTCCGCACACGGATTTGGTCCAGGCTGCAGTCCTCAAAGAAGCACCCTACTGATGGCTGGCTTTAGGCAATGCTTGGCCATTTGAGCAACCAGGGTATGTCTGGTCACAGGTAAAAAAAATAATGGCTGGGACAGGTGGTGACAGGTGGGGGATGGCATGAGTGTGAGGTCCCTGTGAAATATGCTGTGGAGATCTGGGAGGTATGGAAGGGATGGAAAACGGTTTCTTAGTGCCCAGACTTTGTGCTGGGCATCTTATGTCATACTGAGCTTTTGGAATATTTTTACCTTTTTTGTTTGATTATGAATTATCTAAAATATACAGACAGAGAGAGACAACTATGTGCGTGCCTCTCGGATCTAACAGCTGGGGCCATCTTGTCATACTTACTCACATCGCTTCTGTGGTCTTTCTAGTACCTGTGCCTTCAGTCTCTTGAGGGGGGTGCTTGGGGGCATCTGATCAAAGCTCAAATGCTATTATTTATTATTTACTTTTTAATATATTTTTTAATGTTTATTTACTTTGAGAGAGAGAGTGAGCAAGGGAGGGGCAGGGAGAGAGGAGAGAGACAGAATCCCAAGCAGGCTCTCTGCTGTCCGTGCAGAGCCCGATTCTGGGCTTGAACTAACCATCCCTGAGATCACGATCTGAGCCGAAATCAAAAGTTGGACATGCAGCTTAACCAGCTGAGTCACCTAGGCACCCCAAATGCTGTCATTTAAAAATAAGATAAGCAGGGATGGCTGGGTGTCTCAGTTGAACATCAACTTTGGCCCCCATCACGATTTCACGGTTCTTAGGTTCGAGCCCTGCAGGATGAATCTTGAGGCTATTATGTTGAGTGAAATAAGCCAGTCACCAAAGGACAAAGATTCATAGAAACAGGAAACAAATGGTAGTCGCCAGAGGCCAGAGGGAGGGGAAAATGAGAATTATTTTTTAATGGGTACAGAGTTTCAGTCTTGCAAGATGAAGCATTCTGGAGCTAGAAGGTGGTGATGGTTGTACAACAGTGTGAATACACTAAATGCCGCTGAATCGTACACTTAAAAATGTTTAAGATGGTAAATTTTACGGTATGTGTATTTTTGCCACAATTAAAAAAAAAAATCAGATGAGCAAGCAAGCTGAAACCCAGAGTGGGTTGCTGTAAAAATCAATTAGTGATGTGTTTCACAGTTTATTTTTTAATTTTTATTTAATTTTTTTAACGTTTATTTATTATTGAGAGACAGAGAGAGACAGAGCGCAAGTAGGGGAGGGGCAGAGAGAAAGAGACAAAGAATCCGAAGCAGGCTCCAGGCTCTGAGCGGTCAGCACAGAGCCCGACACGGAGCTCGAACTCACAAACCTCGACGAGATCATGACCTGAGCCGAAGCCGGATGCTTAACCGACTGAGCCACCCAGGCACCCCTCAGTTTATTTTTAATTCATGTTTTTGTTATTATTCGTTCTCATATTTGTGTTGTGAATTTTACAAACCTTTTGTCACTAAAAGTAATTTCACCCATAATCCCACAGACAACCATACAGCTCATAAATTTTAATTTTTTCTGTGGGTTTTTTATTGTTTGCATTAAAAAAAATATATTTATTTAATTTTGAGTGAGAGAGAGCATGAGCAGGGAAGGGGCTGGGGAGGGAGACAGAGAATCCCAAGCAGGCTCTGCATTGTCAACACAGAGCCCTATGTGGGGCTCGAACTCTCAACTGAATGGTAAGATTATGACCTGACTGGAAACCAAGAGTCAGACGCTTAATGGGCTGAGCTACCCAGGTGCCCCTATTGTGTGCATTTAAAAAAAATTTTTTTGGGGGGGGGGCGCCTGGGTGGCGCAGTCGGTTAAGCGTCCGACTTCAGCCAGGTCACGATCTTGTGGTCCGTGGGTTCGAGCCCCGCGTTGGGCTCTGGGCTGGTGGCTCAGAGCCTGGAGCCTGCTTCGGATTCTGTGTCTCCCTCTCTCTCTGCCCCTCCCCTGTTCATGCTCTGTCTCTCTCTGTCCCAAAAATAAATAAAAAACGTTGAAAAAAAAATTTTTTTTTAAAAATAAAAAAAATTTTTTTTGACGTTTATTTAAAAAATTTAAAAATTATTTAAAAAATAAAAAAAATTTTTTTGAAAATATTTAAAAAAAATTTTTTTTTAAAAAATAAAAAAAAATTTTTTTTGACAAAAATAAAAAAAATTTTTTGACGTTTATTTATTTAAAAAATATTTATTTAAAAATATTTATTTATTTAAAAAATAAAAAAAGTTTTTTTTGACGTTTATTTATTTTTGGGACAGAGAGAGACAGAGCATGAACGGGGGAGGGGCAGAGAGAGAGGAAGACACAGAATCGGAAGCAGGCTCCAGGCTCTGAGCCATCAGCCCAGAGCCCGACGCGGGGCTCGAACTCACCGACTGCGAGATCTGACCTGGCTGAAGTCGGATGCTTAACCGACTGCGCCACCCAGGCGCCCCGATTGCGTGCATTTTAAACTTTTGTTTGACATTTTGCTCCATTGAAATATGATACTTTGCACTGTCTTTCCAAAACTAGTTCTCCATGTATTAATTTGCAATTTTATTTAAGTTTTGTAATCTTAACAGCAATTTTTAATAGCCTGAGAACTTTTCATTCAGCCAGTATGCTATCCTTTGTTGATTCATTTATTTTTGGAGGGATATTGTTAGTATTTCTTTTTTTCCTTTTCCCTCTTTTTTTTTTTGTAATTCCAAATCGTGACTATCATCACTTTTTATGTTTTAATTAAATTTGTAAAACACTGAATGCATTTTACTACCTAAAGTTTATTTATTTTTTAACCTCATGTGAACAGAATCTAGTTGGCTATGCTCTTGGTTTATGACATATCAGCAGTTTGTATATGGCTATTTACATTGGTAAAATTTTACTTCTCCCTTCATTTATGAAACCCAGTCTCATTTCTTCTTCTTCCTCTCCATCTTCTTCTCCTTCTCTCCCTCTCCCTCCTCCCTCTCCTCTACCTCCTCCTCCTCCTTCTTCTCATGTATTTAATGTAAATACCTCCCAACTAACCTTTCATCATTTTATTTACATGTATGCACAATGCCTCAAATGCATAGCGTTCCGTGTTTTTAAAAACCTGCTTAAATACAAATCTCCTTTTGTTCCTTTTTCATTCAACATTGTATTTTTGATATCTATCCATGAAGCTAGTTAACCCCTTATAGCCGTTGCATAGTGTTCTATTTTATTGACGGCTCACGTTTGGTCGGACCCCTGTATGTCTGCCCCCTGTTGTCTGGCAATGCTTTGTCTGCTCACCGGTTTACATGTCCCTTTGCATTTGTGAGGTCGGTTTTGTGGGGGGTGCTGGCACACAGGCTTGACTGCCGCGTCCTAGGGCATCCTGAGTACTCAGTTAACGAGAACACTGCCCGGTTGCCCTCCAATGGCAGAGCATGCTGCCATCCCACCAGCTGGGTCCAGGGGCTCTTATTTTCCAACATCCTCACCGGAGCTTAGTGTTTGGTAAGTTTCTAATACTGAATTGACAACCTCAAGACAGTGAAATAGTGTTTTAATTTGCTTTTCCCTGATAATTAGAGAGGCGGGATATCACTCCTGTTAGTTAAGATCCTTCATCTTTTTTTTTTTTTTTTAATTGGGTTTCCTATCTTTCTTGCTGACTTACGTATTCTAGAAGTGCTGAATCTAGTGTAATTCCTTTCTGGTCCTATTAGAAATAGGCTAATTAGATCAGAGATATGTCGACATATGGGTTGGATATAAATCCTTGAACGCCAATTCTCTTGACCAGTCCAGTCGTATTCTGCAAAACTTTCAAGGCTTGATCTGTCTCTATGGTCACAACTTGAAGGTTTGACACCTCAGAGGATGGAAACCTCTTTCTTTCCTTCCTTCCTTCCTTCCTTCCTTCCTTCCTTCCTTCCCTCTTTCCTTCCTTCTTTCCTTTCTTTCTCTCTTTCTTTCTTCTTTCTTTCTTTCTTTCTTTCTTTCTTTCTTTCTTTCTTTCTCTCTAAATGTTTTATTTTAAAGAAAGAGAGAGAGCATGAGCCAGAAAGAGGGACATAGAGTGAGAGAGAGAGAGAGAGAGAGCAAGAATCCTAAGCAGGCTCCACACTCAGTGCTCAGCGAGGACCCTGATGGGGGGCTCAGTGCCATGAGGCCTTGGGATCATGACCTGAGCTGAAATCAAGAGTTGGATGCTCAACCAACTGGGCCACCCAGGCGCCCAGGAAAACCTCTTTCTCTGGAGCCCTAGAAAAACTCTAGGGCCGAGATTTCATTGCCTTATGCTGTGTCCTAAACCTTTCCTGACCACCCGGCTCAGGAATATGGAACATTTTGATTGACCAGGCCTTGAAAGAGGTTCCCCTTTGGCCTACCATCAGATACTTCCTTTTTTACAGAGGATACAACTCTGCAGAGACACATAAATAAATACGTACATATACCATTAAAATGGATATATATAGGGGTGCTTGGATGGCTGGGTTAGTTAAGTGTCTGACTTGATTTTGACCCCAGTCATGATCTCACCAGTCGTGAGTTTGAGCCCTGTGTTGCACTCCATGCTGACAGTTCGGAGCCTGCTGGGGATTCTCCCTCTTTCTCTGCCCCTCCTCCACTTGCACTTTCTCTCTCTCTCTTTCTAAATAAGTAAATACACTTAACAAAAGTTTTAAAAAAGACGTATATATTCTATTCCAATATTAAGGAATTACCCATCTCTCCTTGCCTGTTAAGCAAATATATATTGGATTTTATCCAATGCCTTTTGGCATCTATGGCGATGATAATTTTATTTCTATTCCTACTTTGATTTATTAAAATGCTGAAATACATTATTTTATTTCTTATGATGAAACTTGCTGGCATTTGCGCTCTGAATCCGACCTGCTCATCGGATATTGTTATTTTAATGTGATGCTAAAACCTATTTTCAAATATGAACCATTGACCAATTTCACTTTGAGAATCATAATTAAATGGTTCTTTAATTTCTTTTTTGTGTGCTTTCTTTCTCAGATGTTAGTGTTATGCTCTATGAAAATAATTTGGAAGATTCTTACTTCTCATTCCTACCATGTGCTGGAGTAGTTGAGATAGCATTGGAATTAGTGTTGCTAAATATTTTGATAGAATTTGTGAAATTATTTGGTGATCCCAGTATCAGTTTCATTTTTGTTTTTAAAGTTTTAGGATTTTTTTCCCACTTGTATTAATTTAATTTTTTAATGTTCATTTTTATTTTTGAGAGACAGAGAGAGAGAGAGAGAGAGAGCAGGGGAGGGGCAGAGAGAGAGAAGGACAGATCTGAAGAGGGCTCTGCACTGACAACAGAGAGCCCAAGGCGGGGTTTGAACTTAAGAACCTCGAGATGGAGACCTGAGCCAAAGTCAAACGTTTAACCACCTGAGCCACCCAGGTGCCCCTAATTTTGTGTTTCGAAGATGCAAAGTATTGACATAGGGTCAAAAGTCAAAACGATTTTAAAAGATATACTCTGAGGCACCTCCTTCCCTCCCCTATGTCTTCCACCTCTTCCCACCCAAACTCAGAAAGTAACACTTGTATTAGTTTCTGATTTATCTGTATGCAGAAATAAACATATGCAGCAGATTCTTATTTCCTCTTTTTTCCTGTACAAATGGTGTATTTATTGTATCTTGCATTTTTCTTTTTTTGCCTTAACAATTCATAATTGAAATTAGCCCCTATTAGTTTGTAGCTTTTCCCTTCACTTTTTTTTTAATCAGCATAATTTTTCACCGAGTGGATGACCTTAATTATTTATTAAATTCCCTACTTATGGGATTTAAGTTCTTTCCATCATTTTGCTATTACAAATAATACCACAATGGATATTCCTATGAATGTGTTTCCCCCCCATGATATCCAGGGTAAATGCCTATGAATAGAATGTCTACTATTCACAGGCTTTGAAAAGAAGGTAAGTTCTTAGTTTTTAGTGTCTAGAGTTTGATACATATTAATCAGATCCACATTGTTATTATGTGATTTAGATTTTTTTTTTTTGCTTACCCAATGTGTCATGATGTGAAAGAGAGGTATATAGGTCTCCTTTTGCTGATGTATCTTTATTTCTTCTGAGTTTCCTGCAGATTTTTCTCTGTGCTTTTTGATCTAGTGTTTTTTAAAACATTTTAAAACTTTAAAAAATATTTATTTATTTTGAGAGAGAGAGAGAGAGAGAGAGCGCAAGTATTACTGAGGGAGGGGCACTGACAGTGCGGAGCCCTATACGGGACTCTATCTCACAGACCGAGAGAGATCATGACCTGAGCGGAGATCAAGAGTTGGACGCTTAACCAACTGAGCCGCCCAGGCGCCCCTTGATTCAATATTATGTGGCACACAGATATGCATCACATTAAGATCTGCCTTGAGGATTGTATCACTCATCATTAGAAAGCACTTTTCTTGATTCATCTAACTTGTCTGACACTATGACCACGACTCTTGCTTTCCATTGCCTGTGTTTGCATGTATATGCCTTTGATTTTCAACCATTCTGAGCCTGAGGCTTCACTTATATGCACCATTCTGTAAGGCTGTGCTTGGAATCCCTTCTGAGAACTTTTCTTTTCATAGATCGATGAGTTTCTTCCATTACAATTTTGATATGATGACTGCCTTTATGTTAGTCATGTTGCATTGTTTTTTTTTTTTTTTTAGCATTTCCTTTATTTTATTATTGTATTCCACTAAGTGAAATATTGTTTCCTGTGTGTGCATCTATGTGTGCTCACGTGCACACAGCTTCTAGTGATCTGGAAGTTTCAGAGTCAGTTTTTAGTTTTTCTAGGGATTGCTTTATCATTTTGAGTTATATACTTAATCCCTTATAGCCTTGACTAACTTCCCATTATGATGAAATTAGTTTTTTCCACATTCTCCTGTCTTCTCTCCCTTCCTCCCTCCCTTCCTCCCTTCCTTCCTTCCTTATCTTCCTACCTTTCTTCCTTCCATTTCTTTCCTTCCTTTCTTCTATTCCCTTCTGCAATTATATCATAAATGATATAAAAACTTTGTTTAAATAAAAATTCAAATAAGATCCATGTATTTTGACGTATTGCTGTATGTTTTAAGTCTCTTTTAATCTATAAGCTCTCAGCTCCCCGCTTCAGTTCTCTAAGTGTTAATTTCATGAAAATCTAATTTTGTTTTATAATCATCAAAAACATTTTTATGGTTTTACGGTCAACTCTATAAAGCCAGATACTGTATTTTATTTTTTTATGATCAAAATTAAATTTATTGTAATAATTTTGAGCTGTTCCTAAGAATAAAGACCTCCTGCTCTTTGGAATCTACGCAGTTAGTTTCATTTTTAGTTTTGTTGTTGTTGTTTTGTTTCAAGTTTTTATTTAAATCCCAGCGAGTTACCATATAGTGTCATATTAGTTTCAGGAGTAGAATTTAGTGATTCATCACTTACATTCAACATCCAATTAAAGCAAGATATTTTAATAAACCCAGTGTTGACTGGTTATATTATTATTCTTAGTGCCTATATTTAAGACTTTATAATAGACACAGCCCTTTGTTGATTTGCACTGTTGCGTCCCACTTACACCCCCCCCCACCCACGTCTTCCCTACTTTTGTTGGTGATAGTTCTGTTTCTAATCTTCAGATTTTATGACATCCACATTCTACTTGATAACCAGACTCTCAAGATTGTTTTAGGCTTAGTTTTAAGTATAAATAGATTTGACTCACTTACCTTTTTAGAAAAGGATTTGCAGGAACTATATTTCATGAATTTTAATACTTGCCTATTGTCTGCTTAGGATGCAATTCGGGTGTGTGGCTTTCTCTTCCTCAAGCTCAAATGCACCATGGGCCTTTCTTCCAGTATTGCCTGCGGGAAGCGGCGTCCAGTCAAATAGGGACATTCTGTGCTAATGCCTCAAAGATCCTTTCTTTTTCTTTGAAGTAAATAACATTTCCTGGGACGCATCTTGGTGTTGAGGGGTTGAAATCAGTTTTTCCTGAGATGTGGTCTGTTTTCTCAATCTGTAGATGAAAACCTTCCATTTTATAAAAACTTTGCTGAATTATATATTTTCTGTTCTGTAGGTATAATGTTCTTCAAAGTCATCAAATATGCATGTGCTTAATGTCTTTCGTCTATTTCCCACGGCTTTTGTTTTCTCTATACTTCTTTTAAGCACCTTTTCACTGAATTTGCCAATTCTCCTCTGGTTTGTCTTCTCAGGTGTTGACTTTTGTGAATAACTGTTATTTTCACAATAAACTGTTTTTTTGTGTGTGTGTTGTTGTTCCGCTTATCTTCTTAGTGTGGTCACTGTGGTTTTCACCTCTTTATGTCACTTTTTTTTTTTTTTTCATTTTGGAGCATTTTAATCTGTGCTCTGATCTATTTTTTTAATAGAAGTGATTTGTCATTAAGTTCTTTTAATTCCTGGGGAAAATCTCCAGTAACACTTATCAAGTGCTTGTCAGTAACATTGCTCTAGTTCAAAACACCCTGCTGGTAAACAGGTACTTTCATACACAGCAGGCAGAAATGAAAAACAGCACAATCCCTTTGGAGGGGGATTTATTGATATTTATCAAAATTATAACCACTTCCAGGAATCTATTTTAGAGATACAGTAACAAAGACATGAAGTGATTATATGCACAAACTATCTATTGCAGCACCAATTAGAATAGGAAAAGATGAGGGGCGCCTGGGTGGCTCAGTCGGTTGGGCGGCCGACTTCGGCTCAGGTCATGATCTCGCACTCCGTGAGTTCGAGCCCCGCATCGGGCTCTGTGCTGACAGCTCAGAGCCTGGAGCCTGTTTCAGATTCTGTGTCTCCCTCTCTCTCTGACCCTCCCCCGTTCATGCTCTCTCTCTGTCTCAAAAATAAATAAACATTAAAAAAAAATAGGAAAAGATGAAAAATGGACCACATGTTTATCAATAGGATATGGGTTTAATTAATTGACAGTAGAAAATGCCCTGCATCTGTAAAAAAGGTGTGAGGGGCAAGTCTACATCTTTAAGCAGTTCTGTGTAGTGATCTCCAAGATACATTAAAAAAAATTTTTTTTAATGTGTATTTATTTTTGAGAAAGAGAGAGACACAGAGTGTGATTGCAGAAAGGACAGAGAGAGACACACACACAGAGAAACCAAAGCAGGCTCCAGGCTCTGAGCTGTCAGCACAGAGCCTGATGCAGGACTTGAACTCATAAACCGTGAGATCAGGACCTGAGCCTAAGTCTGATGACGCTTAACCACCTGAGCCTCCCAGGCGTTCCCAAGATACATTGTTATGTGAAAATTTGCAAAGTGCAGAATGGCACCTTATCTAAGGAAAGACATAAAAATGAAATATTTATATTTTTTAAGAAAAAATAATGAAATGATAAATAAAAATTAGTACAAATGGTTACATTTATGGGAGGGAGGTAAACGTGAGACAACAGAAATGATAGCAGACTTTTCTGAATGTACTTTTTTTTGCAGGTTTAATTTTGCAACCATGTAATACTTTTGCATAGTTGTAAAACAATTAAAGATTGAAAACAAAATGAGAGAAACACAACTAATCGTCTACTAGGTCTGTGACATGACCAGAGAGGGTTATTTCAGATGAATAGAAAGTACAGTACTTTGAATTTACGGTTTCTTTCTTTCTTTCCTTCTTTCTTTCTTTCTTTCCTCCTTTCCTTCTTTCTTCCTTTTCTTTTCTTTTTGTTTTTGAGACAGAGAGAGAGAGAGAGAGAATCTTAAGCAGGCTCTGTGCTCAGCATGGAGCCCAATGTGGGGCTTGGTCCCATGAGCCTGGGATCATGACCTGAGCCAAAATCAAGAGTCAGATGCTCAACTGACTGAGCCACCCAGACTCCCTGACTTTATAGCTCTTATGGAATAGATCCTAAGGACACACACACAAGTGTCCAGAAATGTAAGTTTCCAACAATCATATTATTAGTCTTAATAGTAATAGCTTAATAATACATTTAATTGTTCTTCCAATATGTGTATGTAATATATACTGTGGGGATAGAACAAACGAATATGGGAAGAGGAGTATGTGTGGCCAAGATTTGACACGTGATGGTGATTGTTGACTGGCAGTATTCATTTCAATGAACGGCTGCCATAATAAACTCCTGCCAACTTGGATGAAAGCAACACACGTTTATTCCCCTACAGTTAGTTCCAAGGTAGGAAAGCCAAAATCACTTTCACTGGCCTGACATCAACGTGTCTGCAGGGCCATACTCCTTCTGGAGGCTCCAAGGGAGAATCCATTTCTTGCCATCTCGAGCACATTCCTTGTATTCCTCACTTCAGGTCCCCTCCCTCCAACCAGGTCCCCTCCCTCCAACCAGGTCCCCTCCCTCCATCCAGGTCCCCTCCCTCCAACTTCAAAGCCAGTAGCATAGCACCTGCTTCCCTCTGCTTCCCTCACGTGGCCTTCTCTTTTATCTAAGGTCAAGCCTCCCTGTGCCTTCCTCTTATAAGAATACCCGTGACTACATAATAGGAGGCCCCTGGATTATCCAGAATAATCACTTTATCTGAAGGTCCTTAACTTAAGCACACCTATAAAAACCCTTTTTTCCATATAAAGAAACATTGCTGGATTATATATATGTATCTTGGCTATAAATATTAGTAATCTCTACACCCAATGCAAATCTCGAACTCATGACCCTGAGATTATGAGTCATATGCTCCTCTGACTGAGCCATATATATATATATGTATATATATATAATTTTTTTTCAAGATTTTATTTCCATATTCCATAGATTAAAGACTCGAAAACCTTTGGGGGCTATTATTCAGCCTGTCATACTGGGTGATGGGTACATGGAGATTCATTATGTTATTCTCCATACTGTAGCATAGGTTGGAATTTTTTTTTTTCTTTTTTTTTCAGTTCATTCATTTTTAACAGAGAGAGAGACAGAGTGAACTGGGGAGGGGCAGAGAGAGAGGGGGAGACACAGAATCCGAATCAGGCTCCAGGCTCTGAGCTGTCAGCACAGAGCCCGACCCAGGGCTCAAACATACAAACCAGGGGATCGTGACCTGAGTTGAAGTCAGAGGCTTAACTGAGCCACCCAGACGCCCTGAAAAATTTTCTAATTAGAAGGTCAAAAATAAACTTGCCCAAGGTGTAGGCCTACAATATCACTGATTTAGATGGGATCTCAGGACCCATAACCCAGACCTTTATTCTGATAAACCAGACGGTATTGCCATTCACTTATCAGAAACCACTTATCAGGCTTCAGGGCTTGGGGAGTTGGTCCCTTCTAAGAATGCTTTCTTATTTCATGTATCATGACTTCTGTACCTG
Source organism: Herpailurus yagouaroundi (assembly GCF_014898765.1). Classification (NCBI taxonomy): domain Eukaryota; kingdom Metazoa; phylum Chordata; class Mammalia; order Carnivora; family Felidae; genus Herpailurus; species Herpailurus yagouaroundi. Next base: position 14,269,762 of record NW_024412433.1, read on the forward strand.
GAGGCCCAGGGTTTCTAAAGATTGAAGGGAAGATAGTTGCCAGCGGGGAATCATGTTACCAACCGTTACCTGGTTACTAATGCCAAGAGCCTGGGAGCCTCGAGCTTACTTCTGGAACACAGATTCACGGACACAGACAAGCAGTAGGATAAGTCTAAGGGTTACCTCTTTGCAAATTTTCTTGCTGCTGTCATTATTCTCGTTATTTTCATGCAGTTTAAAGCTCTATATACCCCTTTTTCAGAGGCTGAATGTTTGAAAATTTCAATCATAAAAAAGAAAAACTGTAGGTATATGATGGGGTGACATTCTTGATAAAAAGACTCACATGAAGTTTCTTTTGAATGAAATCTACTCCTCGTGTACTATAATTTCATGTTGGAGTTTTAGACTTTCCTATCCATATCTGAACAAAATGATATGTCTGTTAATCTTTTTTTTTTTTTTATTCCAATGGAATTTACATGAAAATTACTCTCCCGGGGAAGCAGGGGTGACCCTTTTGTTAAAACGATTTATCAGAGGGAACTGATGTCAGTCTGTGTTGGGTCTGCAGTGGCAGAGGGAGAAGCGAGAATACGAGGTCTATTTTTGCTTCAATAGCTTATTCTTCCTTCCTACATTTTTGTTTCTGTCAGCTGAAAGATGTATCTTTAGCTGGCTTGCTTATAATTATAAACTGTTCATTGCATGAAGTCAAGCAAATAGAAGGGAGTTTAAAAAGTGCCTCTGAAGGTTACAAAAAAATCCCATGTAATGTCAGAGTCTTTTATTCTCATCCAAATAAGAAGTTGCTTCTTTACAGCCTTGCTTTTTATAACCTTGAGAATGTGATTAGTGTCAGTGAGGTGATACGGTTATTATATGAGGCCTAATTCTTGGGACCACTTATCATGACAGACCAGTGATTAATTAAGGTTCCACCAACCTCTTTTCTAGCTGTGACTCAACAAAATTGATTTGGGATTTCAAGTTGCCTAGCTTTTGGTGCTAAGGTAACCATTCCGTGTAGGAGAGGAAAAAAATCCATTTTCTTTCCACTTTCCTGGATGCTCCAGCTGGACCCTGCAAAATTAGACTGGCTATAGAGCAACAGAGAGATTAGCAAAGAAGAGAGGCACCCGGGTGGTTCAGCAGGTTAGGTGTCTGACTTCGGCTCAGATCATGATCTCACGGTTCATGAGTTCGAGCTCGGCATCCGGCTCTGTGCTGACAGCTCAGAGCCTAGAGGCTGCTTTGGATTCTGTGTCTCCCCCTCTCTCTGCTCCTCCCCTGCTCACGCTCTCTCTCTCTCTCTCTCAAAAATAAAATACACATTAAAAAAAAAAAAAAAGATTAGCAAAAAAGAAATCCAGAAGTTTCTTAGCACAGGAATTGCACGTACACATGGGGGCACCCAGAGATGAGCAACTCAAAGGGAGGGCTAGAATTTGGGCTTATCTAGCATCTTCACAAAACCCAGTAAATTTCACAGAAGTTGACAAGACAAAGGAAAAGCCCTGTGAGCTTCCAGGGTGACATGGTGATTGCACAAGCCGTGTGACACCCAGGCCGCTTCCAATTTTCTGATCTGACAGTAAGAGAACGAGGACCTCACCTTCCGGCTCAGGATCCACATTCCAAGCAGCACAAAAGGAGGGAGCAGACACTTCAACCCGCCCTCTTTTAAGGACATTTTTGGGAAGCTTGGACACAATGTTTCCAGTATCTCCTAATGGTTTGACCTTAATCAGCAAGTCCCCGTCCGGCTATAAGGGCGGCTGGGGCATGTAGGGTTGAGTTTGGGCAGCCACGCGCTCAACTAAAATTCAGGAATTTAATTACCTAACGATGACAGAGAGAATGGATATTAGCAGGGATATTAAGGGGGGAGTTAGCAAGTCCGCTATGGCTTCTCAACGGTGGCATTCCTGAGCCAAGCTGTATTTTTCTGTCTTTCGAAGCCCTTGTTATACGAGGACAGATTGCTTCCAGATACATTCTACTACTCCATACTTCCACAAGCAGCACACAGGAAAACCTGCCTCATTACACACATGCCCACGGTGAGTGCGATCATTGGAAAGAAAAATCTTCGCCAGCTTGATAGGAGGAAAAAATATCTCAATTGCATTTGCATTGCTTTGATAATAAAAGGGGCTAACCTTTTTCATGCATTTGCCAGTCATTTGTGTTTCTTTTTTGTGAATATCTTAAGTCCTTTGTCTGTTTTTAAAGGAATGTTCAGCTAGTTATAGCATAGCATTAGACAGTTTGAATTGAGTGTGCCGGGGTGAGGGATTTTTCCTTTCAATAATTAGGATTTAAAAAAGAAAATCCTAGGTTTATAGGAAATCTTCTTACGGAAGGAGAATCGTTGGAAAGTAACCAAATAGCACATTTTTATTGAGGTTTTTTTTTTTTTGTTTTTTGTTTTTTGTTTTTTTGACGGAGGAAACTCGGGCTTCAATATGACTTTGCCTGACGTAGCAGGTAAACCACAAGGACTGGAAAATAGTGTCAAGTACAATTAACTGTGAGTTTTCTTAACTCCTTGGAAAGAGTTAAATCACTGACAATGTAAGCCCTTTCGGAAATGGGTTATTTTCTGAGTCAGGGTGATAGTTTGGAGGTCACGGTTCTGTTCAGTGTATGAGAAAACGTCACCATGTGGATGAGACAGGCACTTGAAACTCCTTCACAGTGGTGACAAGAGGAAGGAGACAATCAAAATGAGACTTCGAAGAATGACAGTGATTCTTACCAGCCCCTGCATTTGCGTCTCACTGTCATCCAGATTATCCGAATGACATTTTCTTTTTTTAACATTTATTCATTTTTGAAAGACAGAGACAGAGTGTGAGTGGGGGAGGGGTAGAGAGAGAGAGGAAGAGACACACGCACGCGCACACACACACAGAAACCGAACTGGGCTCTGAGCTGTCAGCACAGAGCCCGACGCGGGGCTCGAACCCACGGACCGCAAGATCATGACCTGAGCCAAAGTCAGTCGCTTAACCGACTGAGCCACCCAGGCGCCCCTGAATTACATTTTCAAGTCGGGCCTGGTATCAGCATGCTCTGAAAAGTACTCATTTATATTTTGGAGTCAGGCCTTTGTCAGACAGCTTATTGTTCTGTTTTGTTTTCATAATGGGTGTGCTTGTGCTTCATCTCTAGAAATCCGAGCGTTTGCAGCCTTTGCAGGCAGACCCTGGCCCACATCGTCAACATCCGAGTGGCAAGAGCAGAGGGCAGGAAGCTCACCCCTCACATGTGGGTGGCGTTTCGCGGTTCTTACCAGGATCGCCCGTAGTGTGGTTGAGAATAAAACACTGCAACCTCTTCGCTGCAGTCTTGGGCCGCGACGCACTGCTCCAAGCACACGCTGATTTTTAGGATGAGCATGTGCTTAATAATGAAAGCAGTTTCTGTCAGCGAGTGAATTTACCCTAACAAGTGGACCGGTAACACCTGGGATCATCGCAGCTTGCGCGGGGTCTCTGCCTCTCCCCCACACGGTACTTTTCACGAGAGAGTCCTGCTCTTGTTGTCTTGACCTTGTTGTCATTCCTCCTTGCAGGTCTAGGACTGGTGATAGCTCCCCAGTAGGGGAGAGAAGTCTCAGCTGCTGATTTGATAGTGAAAGAATCCACGATTTAGCTATTTCCAAAGGAGTGAAGGAGAAAGATCTTTTTTTTTTTTTTTTTTTGAGGAGCAAATTTCCTATATCAGTTTCCTTCCCATTCTTCTTTCAACTATCTGATGTGCTGCTAAACCATTTACAGGGACTGTCGTTAGGATTTCCCCCGGTTGGATCAATACTCTTGATTCGCAGTACTGGCCTCTGCAAACATGTTCCTGTTAAAATGAGTAAGGTATAAAACCAGTCAATTGAGTTTTCCTTGCCAAACCAAATAAAACAGAACCAAACCAAACCAAACCAAACCAAAACAAAACCAAAAAACCCAGAGATACGTTCTGGGTAAAATTTGCTGGAATATTTGAATTTTTCAAAGGTGACTAAGTATTCAGCCAGCATTCTCATTCATGTTTCTGTGACTTTGCTATAATCTCATATGGTCTGATGGCTCTGAAAGCTGGAACATGGAGGCTTTTCTCTCCCTGCCTCTGTTACAGAGTAAAGTCGTGTCCCAGTTGACTGACAGATCAAGATTTGCAGAATGTGGTCAGTCTGTTTGCTACTGATTGCGTGGTGTGCTGGCAAAATCTTTTAATTTTACAGTCCCTTCAATTTGCCGCATTTAAACAATTTTTTAATGTGTATTTATTTTTGAGGGAGAAAAACAGAGGGTGAGAGGGGGAGGGGAAGAGAGAGAGGGAGACACAGAATCAGGAAGCAGACTCCAGGCTCTGAGCTGTCAGCACAGAACCCCACGCGGGGCTTGAACCCACGCACCGTGAGATCATGACTTGAGCCGAAGTCGGAGACTGAATGGACTGAGCCATCCGGGCCCCCCTGCCATATTTTTAAAAAAGAGAAAATTGCAAACTTAAAAGAACTACATCTTATAAATGAATACAATTAAACTATACAAAATGCACTGACTTATTGTTATTGATATTATTTTGTATTATTGAAGTTCGGAGGTCCATGGCCGGTCACAACAACGAATACCCAACAGTACCGGAAGAGACTTGAGGCATCATTCTGGAGATGCCGAAATACCTGGGAAACTTTACAAAGCTCGTGGCGGCTCTCGCATAAGTGGGCGAGTGTGTGGGAGGGTCTGTGCCACACAGTCTAGCTTTACTTGAATTGACATCATTCATTTCCTTTCCTTAAGTTAAGGTGATTTTATCTGGGAAGAGAAGAAGATTTTGAACAGTTTGATCTTTTTTGGATATTGTTCGTGTTGTATATTTCTGTATGGCATTAGAAGGGTGGTTGGGACCCTGGTGGATGGTTTTAAGTCTGGTGGGAGTGGATATCAGAGGAACAAACTGTGGACACCACAGACAGGGCTCACAAGGGGCAGGAAAGGGTGGTGCCATCACTGGGTCTTCAGGCAGCCGAGGGACGCCACAAAACACTCAGCTGGACAGTGTTAACCAAAGAGGAGGGAACCCTGAATGTGAAGCTGGCAACGGCCAGGAACCAAACAATGGTGAGCTTTTCCACAGGATTTGGACAACCAAGACGTGACATCTTGCAGTCTTGAGCCTTGCTCCGTGTGGTTTTGGAGCATTTCAAGAACTGAACTAAACTGTATTTGTATTTCGTTCCTTCCCCCCATTGAAGGGGAGGGCTTTACTGTTCTAGATCTAGGCTAGAGATTTCCACGGTATTGGTGAACGTTCTTTTTTGACAGCAGGACAGGTCTCTGAAAAGTGAATTTTGGAAAAACAAGAAAATCTACAAAGAAAGAATAAGAAATGATGGTGTTTGTCTTAACCTGGAAGAAGAAAAGACTAGATGTAGCAGGAGATTGGCATCCAAAGGCATCACATAGTTTTACTCTTAAGAGTACTTAGGTTACAGAAAAGAAAGGAAGTGGTGACTGCGTAAAGATGAAGAATATATTGGGCCAAATGTTAAAGAAGGGTAAGACGAAGTTCTGGAACTATCAGAGGGCCTGTTGGAAGGAGTCACAGTTCTGCACGAATGTTTCATACTAACCATGCCTCCGCTGATGAACATCTTATCAACCATTCCTTTGGCGCGGACCTTAAATTCTGGTAATAATCAATTCTACCAGCAGGGGGTGCTATCTCCTCAAATTTTCTTTCCTGGATGCTAAAGGTCATCTCCAGGCTTTATGTCTCTGCAGGTAAGTGAAGACTAATTATAAGCTTATCAAATAATTGAGGTGTCTTGGGCATGGCATGGTCTAGATTGGGTGCTATCCTAATAAGATGGGAGCACTAGCTTTCTTCCTCCCCTCCCTGCTCGGTTTTGTGCCATGGAGAAGGTCTACCCCCAGGCAGCTGGCTCTCAAATGTCCTCCTTTGGCCACAAGGGGACAGGAGAAGATCATGCGAATGGGTTAATAGAAGTCCAACACCTTTAATGGGAAATCATCTCAACGCATGCCAACAGAAAGTCAAGACATTTGTTTCCCGTAAATCGAAATCATTTAGATTTCTATTATGTCTATCGATTTTAAATGCCGTTTAAGGAGAAAAGATCTTCCAACGTTAACTCATCAATCGCATTTTATCTTCAGGCGGCAGAGTCAAAGAAAGGCATGTTCGCGGCTATACATTCTAACATTCAGTTAACTTATTAGCGGCCAAGGGTTTTTCAAGCCATCTCAGTTTGCTTCACATTAATTGTTGATGTTCTTCAAGTACGTCGGTCTACTGTAGGGATAGCCTGGGAGACCTGGCCGGGGTGCTCCAGGCTAGTCCAGGCTGCGGTGCCGGCGTGAGTGGAGACTTACAAGGCAAGCTCCTCCTGAGACAGTCCTGAGCTTTGCTCCATGTGATGGCTCACCCTAGGGACACAGCTGCCATGGATGCATCTGCTTCCCCGCCCAGGCACGGACTCCTAACCTGTAGGCTCCTAGCTCCTCCTAACTCAGGTGGATGGACTGTGACCCCAGCTCCAAGAGAGCACAAGAGGGACTAGAACTTTCTGGGTTTCCAGAGCCCAAGCTTGCAATATAGAACCACCTGCCCCCAATACCTGTTTCCCCTGGCCCCGCCAGAGCTGGAATCGGATTCAAGCTTGGTTTAAGCTTCAAAACCCTCGAAGTAAAAAAGCAACGGGCTGGGGTTCGGAAGTGCCAGCCTCCGGTCCGGGCTATCCTTGCCCGGCTGAGACAAGGTGCCACCCCACGCCTGCCTCATGCTGAAGCCCTTTCTTTGCGTGACGGAATCCTCTGGGAGTCTAAGTGAAACCTTACCCTTTCTCCTTCCTGTTTGCCATCTTTCCTCCAATGCTGGTTCTGCTCTTCCCTTTTACATCTTTCTATTCTGTCAAGCCTCTCTTCCATTTTGGCTAGAAAAAAATATTCAAGAGACCCTCGACATATGAAAAGAGTAATCCTCAGCCCTACCTAGAGGTTAGGACTCTGGGATACAGTTTTTAAAAAATACAGAGCTCTACAAACCCCGCCTCCTACCACAGGCTCACTGGATTAGACAGCAGTGTTTCTAGAAAGTTTTACCAGGCCATTCAGTGCACAGCTGGGTTGACGACCACTGAAATGAGCAAATAGGTTCAAGAGGAACGTAGTCCCTGGAAAAGGGAGGCTTAAATATTCAGTAATTATGGCAAGGGTAGGGTAACCCCACTAAGGACAGGAAAGCTGGTAATGGAGCAGATTAAACCTCTTTTCCCCACTGATAAAAACTGGCACAGATGTCAAACCTCCCCTTTCTTAAAGTCCCCTCTTTTTTAGAACAATTCCTTCCTTCTTGTGCTGTCCAAAGAAAAACTTAGTTGTGGAGACCCAATTACTGCCAAGATATAAGGACCCTGGTTTGACAGTTGGTAATTAATTATCTTCTTTTTAAGTGTTTATTTATTTAGTTTTGAGACAGAGAGACAGAGAGAGAGAGTACAAGCAGGGGCGGGGCAGAGAGAGAAGGAGACACAGAATGTGAAGCAGGCTCCAGGCTCCAAGCTGTCAGCACAGAGCCTGACGCAGGGCTCGAACCCACAAACTGCTAGATCATGACCTGAGCCAAAGTTGCACACTCAACCGAGCCACCCAGGCACCCCCAGTAACGTGTCATCTTTGCCATTGGCGCAGTTTCCAAGAATGTGTCTGTACATAAATGTCCTCAAACTTCAGTGTCTTACCGGGCATCAGTAAATTAGACCCAGAGATGGTGAGAGAAGTAGATGTTAGAGGGATTCACGGGGCAGATGAACTGGATGAACTGGATTTGAGCTCAGTGAACTGGATTCCAGTTCAGTGATGAACTGGATTTGAGGTGTGAGAGAGAAATTGGTAGATGTCAAGAATAACTCCTGCATTTCTGGCTGACATAAGTGATACACATTTGTCTAAATTTTAGAGGCGAGTGCGATCTAATGAAACTTAATCAGCCTTTACTACCGCTGGGCACCAGAGAGGTTAAAAGTGAGTAAGACTAGGGCTCAAGTCTAGCAAAGTCACCCTATTCTCAAAAGAGACACCATTCGGAAGGCTAAGGTAAGTAAAACCCTTGCACATACTTATCCTAGAAATTAAGCAGCTCATAGAACATTCCAATTGTGGGCAGTTATAAACCACAAGTGGGTAGAGGACGAGTTAACGTTTTAGGATATAGGTAAGACACACATTTGCAATCAGATCCTGAACTGGGCTGAGTAAATGTCCCAAGCAAGATCACAGACCAAATACAAATGCCCAAAGCAAACCTGACTTGTGGGATGGAGTGTTCAGTATTATGAAAGCTTGTTTTTTACTTAGATGTATGGAATTGCCGAAGTCCTTGTTGTTCTGTTGCGAGGGCTGAATTTAGGTTTGGTTATGCCTGGTTAATAAGAGTCTGTCTATGGGAATGCAAGCTGGTGCAGGCACCCTGGAAAACAGGATGGAGGTTCCTCAAAAAACTAAAAATATAACTACCCTGCAACCCAGCAATTGCACTACTAGGCATTTATCCACGGGATACAGGTGTGCTCTTTCAAAGGGACACATGCACCCCCATGTTTATAGCAGCACTATCAACAATAGCCAAAGTATGGGAAGAGCCCAAGTGTCCATCAATGGATGAATGGATAAAGAAGATGTGGTACACACACGCACACACACACACATATGCACGCGCGCGCGCACGCACACACACACACACACACACACACACACACACACAATGGAGTATTACTCGGCAATCAAAAAGAATGAAATCTTGCCATTTGCAAATACATGGATGGAAGTGGAGGGTATTATGCTAAGGGAAATTAGTCAGTCAGAGAAAGACAAATATCATATGACTTCACTCCTATGAGGACTTTAAGAGACAAAACAGATGAACGTAAGGGAAGGGAAACAAAAATAATATAAAAACAGGGAGGGAGACAAAGCATAAGAGACTCATAAATATGGAGAACAAACAGAGGGCTACTGGAGGGGCTGTGGGAGGGAGGATGGGCTAAATGGGGAAGGGGCACTAAGGAATCTACTCCTGAAATCATTGGTGCACAAGATGCTAACTAATTTGGATGTAAATTAAAAAAAATTAAATTAAAAAAAATAAATTTGTCATGAATTACAAAAAAAAGTGAAGCAATGCGTCTTAAAGCTTTAGCTGACTATCAAGAAAGAACTAGATGTAATCACAACAAATAGCAAATAACAAAATTCTACTCAGTTCCAAAAATTAGATAAGAGTCTGTCCGGTTTTGACTTTACCTGGGGAGGGGTGGGTGAAATCGTGCTGCTTTCTTACAGTGAACTCAGGCTGCAGATTCTCATGCATCGCAAGGTGCACTGTAAGGCCACTCGTTTGTCCGCCGAGATATTTTACACACCTTTGGTTGAGTCCAAGTGAAATCAATATCCGTTTTCTTTAATGCATTTCAAGACCTTGCCTTTGCACCTGCAGGAGCAGAGCCGCTTTTCAGCAAGGCTGCAGGCTTACGGTCTTCTGTTGGCCAACCGCTTCCTTGCACGCTGAACAATATCGGATTTCTTAACTGCTTATGCAAAATGAAAGCCCAGGCTCTTTCTCATCCAGCGTCTCTGATATTACAGCTACTACAAGTCATTGAATTCCTTTGGGTCCCGGTTTTTGTATCTGTGAAATGGTGACGCGTATCTCATGCCACTACCAAAATTCTGGGATTCTTCTGTGCGTGCCAACTACTTCTGAACCATTGCAGACTCTGTCTCTAGAATATGCAGCCTTGAGTTAACAATTGTTTTTAAATTAACATCCAACAATTTATGTCAAAATGTGCTTTCATCCACTATACTTCAAGAACACATTCTTTAAAATGTGCTTTCATAGAATCACGAAACAGCTGGAGTGATAGCGTGTTAAAAAAACGAGACACGACATCAATGCGTTGGCTTAGTGGGCCTCCAAAGTTGATCAAAATACATGAATGTGTTTTAACATGCAGATTTCTGGCTATCTCCAGAGACCTACTGAATCAGAATCTCCAAGGAAACAGGAGCAGGAATCTGTATTCTTCCTCTGATTAAATGTGTGAGATATTCATTTTATGAGACTATGTGTTCCTACTATAAGTTGCTACAAAGCTTGAAAATTTCAGTAGTGTTTGTGTCTAAACTGCATCATTTCTGCCTCTGAGTTGGTTCACATGTCACTCCCTGTTCTGAAATTTTCTCTCCCTTGGGGCCCTGGGTGGCTCAGTCCATTAAGCATCTGACTTTGGCTCAGGTCATGATCTCACTGCTTGTGAGTTTGAGCCTTGCATCAGGCTCTGTGCTGACAGCTCCGAGCCTGGAGCCTGCTTCAGATTCTGTCTCTGTCTCTCTGCCCCTCCCCTGCGCGTGCTCTGTCTCTCTATCTCCCTCTCTCTCTCAAATATAAAATAAAACGTAAAAAAAAATAAAAAAAATTTCTCTCCCTCTTGCTTAACAAAATCCTGTCCATCAGTCAAAGCCTTGATCAAGCCCTTTCTCCTAAATAATGACTCAGGGCTCAGCAAAACTACTACCCGTCCTTGCGATGAGCCATGAATCATAGGTTCTTATCCTCTTTATACAGCTGAGGACACGTTTCGAGAAGGGAGCTAGCCAGCCTGACCAACACTCTGCAAGCAAGTGACAGTCATGGGGTCTGAACATGCTATCTTACCGGCTTGACATTCATCCGTAGCCCTCTACGAAGACCACTTTCCTTGCTCGCTGCACAGTACAGCTCCCAAGCATGTCCCTTATCTCTTAGTTCCCCCAAAGCATGCAGTCTGTCCCCCACCAATGAACACTCACTTATGGGCTTTGCCCTCCTTTCCCACGTGCCATCTCTCTGCCCAACCAGATCTGAAATCCAGCAGAGGCCACGGCCATTTTCTATAGGTCCACACGGTAGCCTCAACTAATACTTGTCAGTTGATTCGAGATGGAGAAAACATGTGAATGGTGAAAATATGCAAGATGATTTCGGTGTTTAATGGTAGAAGCACATCAAGCAAGAAGAGAAGAGCCTCAGTCTTTGTTCTAGAAATGCATTGTTTTTTTTCTTACATGAACTTAAGGATGGGAATGAGATGGAACAATGGAATACTGGAAATGTCAACTGAAAGAGACCCATTCCCCAGTGGCCATATTTAGGTTCTTGGAGATGTCGGCCCATGCCTCTGGGACCACTCTACTCTATGAGATTGTGCTGACCCAGAAAATATGAGAATGTTGGTCTTGTAAAATCTTTTTTGGCTCAAATCAAGTCCACACGAGTAGAGCAGGACAAGCTCCCTTGCAGAATTTACACCCTGAAACGACATATCCCTAATCTTTTAACAGAGAATTGGGCAAATGGATTTGCTGATGCAGTCACAATTTTGAGTTAGGCTACTTTATTAAATGGATCAAGTAAAATGAGTTTTCCTTTGTCTTAGGAAAAAACCCTTTCGTTTATTGGCGCCTACCGTATTTGCCTCGAGAGTGATGTTGGCTTCAATATTGGTAACAAAGGTTAAATTCAGAGAAACATTTTTAGATGGCTTCTGACCTGGAGTAAATTCTATTTGAGGGCATTTAAATTCTCTTAAGTGGAAATTAAAGATAGTTGCCAGAATAAATGTGTGTAGTGTTTTATTGGGATATTATGCTAGTGGTAACATACGGTCATCTTAACTGTTCTTTTGTCTTCTTCCATTTTTCAGTATTTTAAAAAATTTACCACAGTGTACACGCAGATTCTGAAAAAAGGTAATGTGTATTATGAGATATTTTTTCCCCCAAGCATCTTCAGCGTTTAAAATCATTGAGGGTATTTGTGTTCCCACTACCCTTTTGAGTCTTTCCTATGTAAGGTAGGAGAGCTCAGATACTAAAATAGATTATTTTTTATTAGTGCTAATAGGTTTCTTTGAATTTTTACAATGATTTAAACTGACAAAGCATCTCTTCTCCCAGGGGTAAAAATGGATTGAGAACTAATGTGGGATTTGAATGTGACTAATTTAATTGTAAAGAGTTACAAATGGTGGCAGTAAGCATGTAGGAAAGACAATAGTCTAGATTTCTTAAATTCTTATAGAGCTTTGGTTTGAGGTTTAGGGGTAATATGAAGGTGTGGATTTATTCAAAGATAATACTCCAAATAGAATTTAAGAAACTTTTCTCGTCTCTTGAGCATGGAATGGTTTTCTGGATTCTATTAAATTTTCAAAATGTTATTCAGAAATTAAGTTTAATTTCTTGACAGCCCCATCACTGCAGGTAGTCTTGAATCTTCATGCTGTTGTCCCTGTCCATTGTCAGACACTCGCTTTTTGGGGTCCCACGAAAGGAATGAAAACTCAAGGATGAGCTTCAGTTATTATTTGCTTCTGTCCTGCTTTGAGGTTAGCAATGGTGTTTATTCTTCGAGTGCCTGTTGTATACAGGGCATGGCTCATGTTGCAGGCTCTGAACTATTTTGGAAGGATGAATTCACAGAGAATTAGTGCAGGGGTCCACTTGTGCAATTCTATACGTATTCAACTTTGTATAAAATGGGAACAAGGGATGATCTCTGTGTCAGTAGGCCCAGAACTTGTACTTGAGTGGTCATCCTAGGAGGAGACACACTTATTCTCTAGATATATCATTGCTCAAGACTTTACTCTTTTTATTTTTTTTTTTTATTTTTTTTTTCCAACGTTTATTTATTTTTGGGACAGAAAGAGACAGAGCATGAACGGGGGAGGGGCAGAGAGAGAGGGAGACACAGAATCGGAAACAGGCTCCAGGCTCTGAGCCATCAGCCCAGAGCCCGACGCGGGGCTCGAACTCACGGACCGCAAGATCGTGACCTGGTTGAAGTCGGACGCTTAACCGACTGCGCCACCCAGGCGCCCCTAGACTTTACTCTTTTTAGATCGTATTTGGAATTGCCCTCGAGTCCGTTTGAGGGGACAAAACTCACTGTTTCATGTTTCAGGTCAACGTGGAATTTCACAGCTTGATTATCCACTTTATTCACCTGATGTGGAGCTAAGTACCTTTCCATCGTTTTCAAAAATCATCAGAAGGGCAAATTTAATCACTATTAAGGGCAGTCAAAAGAACAGCCAATGTCTTTAAAGGCAATTCAATAGAAGCAATTTCCAAAAATACCTTGTGTATGGCTGAGCACATGTCTGGGATGAGGTTATCATCTCCCACAGGACTTCTTTGAAAGAGACCATGCCTACCTGCGATGTTTGTTTTGAAGCCAGATACATTCTTGTATATTTATACCTTCATGTGTTTAATTTAATTTCCTATCGTTTCTCAATCCAGACACATTTCTGTGAATAGCTTTGGGAGCGCGGTTTGATTTTGAAAACCATCGCACCGTGTCAACATTCTACACTCTACAATGTGAAACGTGGACTTGAGCTCCTATCTTTCTTTAAAAGTCAAGTTCTCTAGATAGATTACAATCCTCCAAGTAAAGAATAGTCTGTGAAAAGGCCCTGGTGAAATAGGAACTTGGGCAAGTGAACCCTTGGTTAGTATCTGAATGATACTTCGATATGTCAAAATTAAGCTTTGACAAGCTGGACTGGAGACACATCATAGGATTTGATTAGTGCAAGAGCTCTTAGAAATCATCTAGTTACAACTTTTCTAGATAAGAAAAATTAATGCTTAAAAGCTTACATGACTTCTCTAAGGCCACTAATGTAATTTTTAGTCCTCAGAACGTCTAATGCATCAACCCTTCGGCAGATTACCATTCTACCCTCTAAATGGCCTTGATAATGTCAGGTCCCCAGAAACCCATCACAGAGATCATCTTTGACATTATACATTCATGAAGACTTCTACACTTCTTTAGTTGGCTCCTTTATATAGAATTTCTCATTGTTTACAGAAATTGATATATTCGCATTTAAGAGAAATCCATAGATGCCTTGATCTCTATATAATGTGTATCCTTGACTTTGCACTTTTGATATTGCCTGTTCTACTAGTCAACTCAAAGTTTCCTTTTATATAATGTATGGAGTAAGAATTTTGCTCAAGGATTTTCTGTATTTTGTTTTTGTTTTTATTATTAATTTATTATTATCATTATTGTTATTATTATTATTATTATTTTGGTGTTATCTGCTTCAACCAGAGATACTCCTTTTGAACCTTTATGTTTCAGAGTAAGTGTCTCTTCATTGGGGAAGTCTTCCTTGATCTCTCAGACCAGGTGCGATGCACCTATTATTAAACTTGAGCCTTGGACACCTGAGCTGCTTCCTTATAACTCCTAATACATTTGTGTTTTACATTTTTTTAATGTTTACTTATTTTGAGGGAGAGAGAGACAGAGTGCAAGCAGGGAAGGGTCAGGGAAAGAGGGAGACACAGAATCTGAAGCAGGCTCCAGGCTCTGAGCTGTCAGCACGGAGCCTGACGTGGGGCTTGAACTCATGGACTGTGAGATCACACCCTGAGCTGAAGCCAGACGCCCAATCGACTGAGGCACCCAGGCACCCCTCCTAATACATTTGTAATGAATTGTTTATTGCAGGCTTCCTTAGTGGACTCTGGGCTGCATGAGGAAGAGTCCTCATCTGTCTTAGACCCCAATGTTTCTCCAGCATATAGTATGCACATAGCAGGCACTTTTGGCCAGGACTCTGAGTTGCAAGCTATAGAAATGCAATTCATACTAACGTATACAAGAGAAAGGAATCACTGGGTCATGTAACTTTAGGATAGGGACAGAGGTGGGTAGTTTTATCCTAGCTGTGTCCCTAGACTCCAACTTTGTCCTTTGGGGTGATTTCTCTTTTTAGTTTTAGACAGGTTCTGCCTTTGTAGGGATCAGGATGACTGCGTTTGCTCTAGGCTTATCTGATCTTTAGTACTCTGTGCCTTAGAGAACATATCAACAGATACCCCAACAAGGGTTTTCATTGGTCTGCTTGGGGCACAGGTCCATCCATGAGTTCATTGCTATGGCTGAGAATGTACTACTTTGACTGCCTTAATCAGGGTCAGGAGACCTTCTAGAAACTAGGAGCAGAGGTCAGTCCCATCCAATCCATGGAACTGAGCATGATCTCCAAAGGGTTTTGGGAAAGGGACTCACCCCAACAGGAGAAATGAATGCTAGGCAAGTGGAAACATTGATAACAATATTAATAGCTGCTAAGAAGTGAGTACTTTATATGGGTTTACTAATTTCAGATGTCCACGAAAATGCTCCGACAATTGGTGTTGATGGAATGAATGAATGAAAACAAAGTTTCATGCCTAGGGTTTGTGCTTCATGCCTGTGACATATTGGTAATACTGTGACTATTACTGTTATTATCATTGTCATTGATATTGTTATTGTTATTGATGGCTAGGAACTTTGCAAACTCAATTTCTATGCAGTTATAACTTGTTAAGAGATTTTTAAATCAGCATTTATTAAAAAGCAATTTGAAAGGCCAACATCCCTGTAACTGTCTCTCATGCTTTCTATACTTGAAGAACTTTGTACAGTTCTTTGTTTGCATCTTACGGTTTGCATCTCATTTCTGGCTTTTATTTTTCGGATTTTAGCTCAATTACCTGCAATCTCCATTGTGTTCTCTTGGGTAAACTGGCCGTTTCTTTTTGTCATTTTAATTTGTGTTTTGGATGTTTGCATAGTCAGCCAACCTTCTTCCCACTCCTCTCTTTGTTTCATAGCAGATAGCTTTCCTGCTCCCATCGATGACCCATGGGGTCTTTTTATTGTTCCTTTGAAGCAACATGCAGCTTTACTAGATAATTTTTCTGCTTAAATTCTGGTCCAAAGAGCTTTTGCTATTTTACTAAGCCTATTAATCTTGGCTTCCATTTTGTTATTAATTTTCCTATCCCCTCAGCCCCCGGATTTTTCTTACGTATTCTAAATTCCACACTAAGAACTTTCTGTTTTCCCACTGAGTTTTAACCTTTTCCAAGGAAATTTAACGACTTGACAGTTCTTGAACAGGGTTCTTTAAATCCCTGAGACTATGCAAACATTTGCGTGAATGTGCATAGACGCGTTTTCTGGGGGAAAGGGCAATGATTCTCATCAGAGTTCAAGTTTATGACTCATGAATGTTTCAGAGCTGTGATCCCCTCACCATGCTATTGCTGATAGTTAATGAACTCATCTCTGGCTTTTCCCACAGAGTAAGGGCTGAGGCTTTTCTTCATGATCGTGTCTTAACTTTTGACTCAATTCTGTATATATGCTGGAGAAGGTTTCAGTAGAAGGGAGCCCAGACTGTCAACAAATTTATCCTCTGTCTTAGGTTGGTGGTCCCCACAGGGCCAACTTCTCAGCATGACACAGTCCTTGCCTGCTACCTTGAGACACCTTCTCAGGGTGCGCCCCTTCCCCTCCCGCCATGCTTTGTCTGCAAAGGTAGCACGTGCTCCTTTTCCACACTTCCCCTACTTGGGAGATCGGTGACACATTGTGCTTGTGGCCTTCCCCTTTCCATAGTTCATGGGCAACTCGAGGTCTCCCTCTCATTCTTAGACCTAAATACGTGTGTGTTAAACACGGATGTATAGGCAGCGACTTCTTATTCTTTCTTCTGGACGTCCTTAATTCTTTCCCATAAATTACCATGCTTTGGTTATGCTTTCTCCAAGAATGGTCATTTTCTGTTTCTCTGCATGTTTGCCAGGCTGCTTAACACTTAGATATGTCTTCTTCCTCACAGTTTATCCATGCTGCTAGACATCTTTTGCCCTGGCCATTGCTAGCAGAACAGATGGGCTGAGGGATTGGGAGAAATGGTGTCAGGGGGAAGAATTCCCACAAGGTCTCTGTGCCATAGGAGTGAAATAAGCTAAGGTTCAAACACAACAAACCAAGCACCTAGGATCAGAGGGGAGATGGAAGGTAGTGTTAGAATCAGTGTTTGTTCTGAGGCAGACAGAGGAGAGGTCAAAGGCGGGGCATGTGGGTGGCTCAGTCGGTTAGGCATCTGACTCTTGGTTTCAGCTCAGATCAGGATCTCATGGTTTCGTGAGTTCGAGCCCCGCCTCCGGCTCTGTGTATGGACGCTATTTGGACTTCTCTCTCTCCCTCTTTCTCTGCCCCTCCCCACTCACACTATCTCTGTCTCTCTCAAAAATAAATAAACTTAAAAAAAAAAAAAAAAGAAGAGGTCAAAGGGTTAGGAACAGGATATAATGGACCAGCAGCCTTGAGATGTATGGCTAGGTTAGGCTGGATTAAAATTCAAGAGACAAGAAGGACAATGCCTAAGATTTCCCTCTGTAAACTAAACTTTCCATGCATCATTATTTCAGGGTTAGTGACATGCTAATAATTCTATTATATATAGTATATATAATAATGCTAATTCTGTGTGTGTGTGTGTGTGTGTGTGTGTGTGTGTGTAGTGATGTAGGAATGAGATCAATATATGCATATTGTTGGCCAGTATGATTGGGAAGGGCATCACATGTAATTTAATCTTTATTTATTAAATATTATGGAAACATATGCCTTAGAAAACGAGTCTTCTGCAATTTTGCTCCTTCAGAGATAAGCATTGTTAACAGCATAGAGTCTGTTCTCTAAGATTCTTTCCACGCATATATTAAAATAAATGCAATGAGCACGTACCCACGCACATATATCTCACACAGAAATATGACCATCCATAATCCTGTTCTGTACCTTGTTTATTCAGTTACCAAGTATCTTAAGTACCATCATTTTAAAAATAAATCTTGAAAACAGAATGTATGAATATTGCCTGAAAATTGTACTGGAGAGCACTAGGCCTGATGAGATCTCTAAAGAAACACCAGGGAGAAATTTAAAAAATCCTAATGACTAAGTCTGGAACTGCTTATCAGAGTCAATTATTTCAGTTTTTAAAAATTAAAAATAATGCCCATACAGGATCAGAGATAATCTGCACTGGATCACAACAGCCCCTGCCAACCGACAGCTGATTAAACACGAGATCACTTTGGAGTGCCTCTGTGTCACAGTTCCAAGAGAGTCCCATTTTTGTATTGTTGTCACCCACTTAGCAGGGTTCAAATTAGGGCAGAAATTATTAGAGAGGGTTAAATCACTGTTACATGAAGAACTGAAATTCTGAAAAGTTTCACAGTACATGCTTAATATTTTCTTCTCTCTGCCCTTGAAATCTGTTCTTCAAAACCGGTTGGGATTATTCAAATATTCGCATTCTACGACAATAATTTAATGGCTGCTTAAAGTGGGACCACCGGAGGTCAAAGGCTGAGGCCATGTGGGGAGTGGAAATGAAGGTAATAAAATCTCTGTCTCCTGTCTCCCTGCCAAGTTCTCTTTTTAGTAAAAACATTTATTATTTTGAAATTATTACAGACTCACATAAAAATTACAAAAATACGACAGAGAGGCCCTGTGTACCCATCAGCCTACTTCCTCCAATGATAACTAACATCTTACGTAACTACAGGAAATTGATGTTAGAACAATAAGTCTAACTAGCCTGCAGATGTTGGTTGGATTTCGCCAGCTTTCGAGCAGACTTATTTTTGGGGTACGTGTGGGCATGGTTCTATTATATTTGATTCCATGTACAGATTTGTGGGACCACTACAGCCATCAAGCCACAAGACTGCTCTGCCATTACTCCCTAGACTTCGTTATAGTCACACCCTTTCCCTCCTTCTCTAAAGCTTGGCAACCCTGATCTCCATTCCTGTCATTTTTGTCCTCTTTATAATTTTGTCTTGTCACCCTCCCTCACTACCTTGCAGTCAATATTTTCAGGGCAGTTCTTCTGGAAACGCTCACCTGGCCCTGTTCAATCTTTCCCCTTTGGAAGACTGGAGCTCTTCAGTCAACCATAAACATCCCAGATGATCAGTGGCTAATAATGCAACGAATGAAGCAAGGTCTGGAGAATCAAATGCTAATGAGAGTCTGACTCAACCTGTTTCACCGAAGTATTTCTGGAGCTGTGGTAACAAAGTGCCACAGGCTGGCTGGCTTAGACAACAGCAATGTATTGTCTGATAGTTCTGCAGGCCAGAAGTCTGAGGTCAGGATGTTGGCAAGGCCATGGCCCCTGGTGCTAGGGAAGCATCTGTTTCATGCCTTTGCCCAGCTTCTGGTACTTTCTTGGCTTCTGGTATCATAGACCAGTCTTCACACGGTGTTGCCCTAGGTGCACGTCTTTACATCATATTCCCCGCATGTGTCTCTCCGTGTCCAAATTTCCCCCCTTTTACAAGGGCACCAGTCATATTGGATTAGACCCCACTCTAATGACCTCATTTTAACTTGACTACCTCTGTAAACACTTGTCTCAAAAAAAGGTCACAGTCTGAGATACTAAGCCCAAGGGAAATAAATGTAGAAATAACAGTAGAAAAGTGAGGCATTGTGGAGATACTTCCCAACTCACTAAGTTAATAACCTCTAAGGGCACCTGGGTGGCTCAGTCAGTTAAGTGTCTGACTTTGGCTCAGGTCATGATCTCATAGTTTGTGAGTGCGAGCTCCGCGTTGGACGTTCTGCTGACAGCTCAGAGCCTGGAGCCTCCTTCAGATTCTGTGTCTCCCTCTCTCTCTGCCCCTCCCCCACTCTCTCTTGCTCTCTCTCTCTCTCAAAAATAAACATTAAAAAAATCAAAAAATAAATTAATAACCTCTGAACCTTGGGGATTTGACCTAAAGGGAGATGCTACAGATGGGGCTCACTTGGGTCCCTAAGCGTCACCCCCCATGGTGACCATGTGTGATAACTCCGGGAAGCCAGTGTTTCATTGCTCAGATCTCTAGCCCAAGGGCAACCACAGTCCCCTTCTCCTGGTTGATCTGAATGCAGATAAGGGAGCTCAGAACAGACTTTACATGTACCAGGGAAGAGCAGAAGAGAAATAAATCCAGAGGTTTACAGATAACGGTTAAATGCAACATGTTTTTTAAAGAGTAACTTTCAGATCCTACCCAGATGTGCCTCTCACCACAGAACAAGAACTTAGAGCCTTGAGGGACTGCAGAGAGGGGATATCTTCTTCCCTTGGCCCGTGACCATGAAGATGTCACGATGTTTAGTGATGGCTTGCAGGTTACTTGCTCCACACAGGGTCCTAGGATGTTGTTGTGAACTGACTGTGTCCCCCCCCACTTCAAGTTCAGATGTTGAAGCTCTAACTCCCAATGTGGCTGCATTTAGAGGTCAGGTGTCTAAGGAAGTAATTAAGTTTCAACAAAGTCCTAAGGATTCCATATGACTAGTGTCCTTATAAGAAGAGACACCAGAGAACCACCTCTTTCTTTTCTGTCCCCAAGTGCATACACAGTGGAAAGACCACGTAAGGACACAGTCTTGCTGGTGACCATCTACAAGCCAGGAAGAGAGCTTTCACCACACCTGAATCTGCTGCCACCATGATCTCGGACTTCTAGCCTCCAAGAATTGTGAGAAAATAAACATTGCTTAAACTATCTGACCTGTGGAATCATGGTATGGCAGCCTGAGAAGACTAATATAAATGTCTACTCCTCAGCTCCAAAGAATTGTCACAATTTCTTAGGTGCTCAGTTCCAGCCTCTCTCCATGTGGAGGAGCCATTTTAACACCCCTCCCTTGAGCGGTGTTGGCAGATGCAAGATGGGTCCCCTTCCTGTGGTTCATGTGGGTGCTAAGTTCTTGCTTTGGTTATAAGAGACTTCCCCCCCTCCCAGTTAACTTTGGAAATGCCTCACTCTTCCAATGAGTGGCCCCCTCCTCCAAAGTGGTCCAAGAAAATGAGAATTCGTTGACTCTACAGTAAACATAATCCCTCGGCAGCAAGGCTTGAATGCTATAAATAAAAATGGAAGGTCTGGTTTTCAAATAGGATGACTCAGATTTTTATTTGTTTGTTTAAGCCAATTTGCTCGAAGTTAGAATAATTACTAAGTATAGACTAGTAGACTAGAGACTAATAGAGGTACACCACATCTTTTTGGGAGATGGCTTCGAGACAGTAGGTATTAAAGATTGGGGGATTTTTTTAAGTGCTTTTTTCTAAAAACTAATTTTGAATATGAGAGATTGCTCTGGTATTTTCTTTGCGTTCTGGTATTTTCTATCTTTCCTTACTTTCCTTTCATTAGACTTAAAACAAAGCAAAATATTTAATAACACCAAAAATAAAAATTAAAAGTGTAAGCTAAAGAATTTTTTAAAAAATCACACTTCAGAGACGTGAGGGCGATCTGGCTGTGACATCAGTCACCCCACTGATGGCCAGCGTTGATCCGGCTGATCCGGCTGGCTAGGCGGGTGCCCCTGTCCTCCCTCACCAATCCATATGCACCTGGTGGAGGAGGACGGCCTTCCCTGATAGAGGAGGACCGTTCTTTGACTAAGGGATAGCAGTACCTGTGCTTCCCTTCTAGAACCTCCAAAGAGGCTCTCAAGGTAATTTGGAGGAGACCAAAGGTTAGTCAAACTTCCAAGACTCCAGAATCATCCAAATGAGGCATGGCATGTGGCAGCTTGTCTTTTAAAAAAAAAAAAAAAAAAATCACACATCTAAAAGACATTAAGGAGAGGTGGCAAATAAAACTTACTGATATTATCTACAATTAAAAAAAATTTTTTTTAACGTTTATTTATTTTTTGAGAGACTGAGACAGAGCATGAGCTGGGGAGGGGACAGAGAGACAGGGGGAGTCACAGATTCCAAAGCAGGCTCCAGGCTCCGAGCTGTCAGCACAGAGCCCCATGCGGGGCTCGAACTCATGAACCACGGGATCATGACCTGAGCAGAAGTCGGGTGCTTAACTGACTCAGCCACCCAGGCGCCCCATATTATCTATAATTTATTAAGTACTAATGTGACACCAGCACTGTTCCAAGCATCTTACATGAATATGCTTGTTTTCATCATATAATCAGGGAGTCTTAAAAATAGGAGATGGTTAAGTAGGAATTTATAGCATACTAAGAGTTTTGCAGAAGAGTGGGTTCTGTGTGGCAAAGAAGGGGACTGAAATTATCACAGGGATGTAAAAGAGAATCAGGAAAGAATAAAGACCTACAGAGCATTTAGAGAATAATGTACAATGATTTGAACAACCCTAAGATACAAAAAATGTGGAAGAAAATGTGAATAGAAGTATAACATTCCCCGC
>NW_024412433.1:14292033-14310848 GCF_014898765.1 Herpailurus yagouaroundi
CCCCCCCCCCCCCCGCTCTTTTGTTGCCCTGGGTCACAGAATAAGAAAGGCTTTGAAACGGAAAACTTGTGAACTTTGATACATCTAGAAAAAAATAACAACTCTTTTGGGAGATTAGGGTGGTACAGGGTTTTGAGGAATGTCAGAGATTAAGGGGCATGTCCCTGAGACTGGGACAGCTACCCAAGGCAGTCCCAACCCCCCTAGGTCACCCTATTCTAGCGCAGCCTGGTAAACTGCCAAAGCACAAGGACAGCTGTCTGAGAGAGAGAACAAGGGGGCGAAAATGTGTACTGTGTGCTGACTTTCGCAAAAAAACCCCAAAACCCCAAAAAACAACAAACCTTTATTTTAACTAATTATGGACTTGCAAGAAGTTGCAAGAAATGCACGGAGAAGTCCCATGTTCCTCTGGGCAGCCTTCTCCAAGATTATTAAAACCAGGGAACTGACATTGGCAGAGTACAATGAACTAGACAACAGATCTTACTTGATTTTAATCAGTTTTTCACATGTACTCGTTTTGTTTGGGGGTTGACATTTACAAGCTGGAAATGTTCATTACAAGTTCCCAAAGTCCTAATGGGCGCTGTATCTAATACTACACCCCCCCCCCCCCATCCCTCCTCCCTTCTTCCTTCCCTCAATCTCAGTGTCTCTTCCTCTCGGGCTTCCAACCTCCTACACCGAGAACCAATTTAGTACTAGGCCCAGTGTTGTGTTCTGGAAAGTTGGTGAAGGCAAGTCAGTCGTGGCTGGTCCCTCCTCCATCCTCATTCGGGCCCCTGCCCCACCTTCTGATGACTTTTCCCGCCTCCTGTGTGCCCCAGCTGGCTTGTTCCTATACAGGGCTCCAGATTAGTCTTCCTAAAGGACAGCTCTGACCGCACTGCTTCCCTTCCTACTTTTATTTTTTTTTTTAATTTTTTCTTAACGTTTATTTATTTTTGAGACAGAGAGAGACAGAGCATGAACGGGGGAGGGGCAGAGAGAGAGGGAGACACAGAACCGGAAGCAGGCTCCAGGCTCTGCGCCATCAGGTCACGGAATGTGAGATCGTGACCTGAGCTGAAGTCGGACGCTTAACCGACTGCGCCACCCAGGCGCCCCCCTTCCTACTTTTAGAAAACCCTTCTTCACCAACGGAATTGACCAGTACAATACACGTTCAGTCTACCCCTAAAGAACGTCCACAACTTATGCTATCGCCAGTTTCTACAATGTGCTGTTCTGGAAGTCCCTTGGATGTTTTCACTTCTGCTAATCTAGCCTTCTGGAATGCACCTCCTCCAGGAATCACGTTTGGTTGCTCCCAGCAGGTGCAACTTCTTCTGTCTTTAACCCTCCCTCATCCATCATCTCCCACCAAGGGTCATATGAGTACATTCCTACTATTAGTTCATACTCCCCTCCTTTAGGACACTCTATACCACTCTCTTCCGGTTTTTCTTTAATGTCTGCAGAAGAAGCATGAGTTTGGAGTCAAAACACATCTTCACAACCCCCTCTCTGCTCAGTTTCTGCATTTGTTGTCTTTATGATCTATAGCAGGATACCCTCTGGGGTACATACTACTAGTCTTTTGGGGCTAATGTGCCTATGTCCTGGGGCATTCAATGAAATAACATCCATGAGTGCCCCACACAGGGCCTGGCTCGGGAAATACTTGTAAATGAAAGTGGATAGAAAATTACCTTTCCAAAAAAAAGAGAAGATAGATTTTACGAGTTATCACCGCCTTCCAATGAATGAGAGGTGTCTGGGTTAGCAATCCCTCCAAAACACCTAAAGCCAGTGTGGAATGCAGAATCCTCTGGAAGTCAGAGCCACTCTGAGAAAGGAGCTGCCACTCACTTTTGATAGCAGGTGTTGAGAGTTACAAGGTCAGGCTGGGGTAGAAAGTCCCCACTGCTTCCCTCCCAAGACATTGTTTCTAAGGGTCATTAAAAAAAATTAGTTTTAATGTTTTATTTATTTTCGAGAATGATAGAGCGCGAGATGGGGAGAGAGAGGGAGACAGAATCCGGGCTCTCAGCCCGCACAAGAGCCCGACGTGTGGCTCGAACCCACGAAACTTGAGATCATGACCTTTGTCGAAGTCAGATGCTCAACCGACTGAGCCACCCAGGCGCCCCATAGCAGAGTCATTCGAATCCACTTTCTGCCCCCCTCTCCTCCTCACACGTGGATAATTTCATTGCACGGAACCAAATGAAGGTTACGCTTTCTTCCCCATCCCCGTTGGAGGTAACTGGTAGAGCCGATTCCTAACTGTTGCTAAAGCAAGAAGAGATTTGGTTTATGATTTGCATATCGGTTACCTAATTTGCATATCAGGCTTAAGTTTTTCTTTTTTTACCCTCCTAAGTAGTTTGGTTGAATCTATACACATTTTTATCTCTCTCAGCATATACAAGGCTCACATTCAACCAGAATTGAATGGATTCTTGTGAGTACAGACATTTCCCTGTGATTCAAACCGTATCGGTTAATTTCTTGCCCACCTTTTTACTCAAGGGGCCGGGAGATTTGCTTTGTAAATCTTTGCTTGCTTTGTAAGGAGTGCACCGGGTCCCCAACTCGACTGGCTGGAGCTGTCTGCAAAGATGACAATCATTCCAGGACTTGGAAGCCAAATACTATGTGGCCGGCCTCCAGTGATCTGGAAAACAGTTTAGAGGTTACTTTTGAGGCTGATAAAGCTGTTCCCCCAGAAGGCCAAGATCATATCATTTGACCTTTTGTAAACTTACTGGACTTGCACCAAAGAAGTCTGTCTAGAAATGAACATTCAAGCGTCTTGATCTGTTCTGCATTGTTAATAATAATGATAGTGAGATAATGGTGTAAATAATGACCACCGCAGACCAAGGACCTTACCTGGAAATCCTCACAGTATTTCTACGTTAGGCCCCTTTTTACAAATGAGGAGCCCAAAGCTTAACAACTTTAAGTAACCTGCCCACAGTCCCAAGGTAACTAAAGGGCCAAGTCAGGATTTAAACCCAAGTTTCTCTAAAAGCCCTATCTTAACCATTGTGATCGCGTATATTACGTTTTCTTAACTACTTAAAAATAAGACGCTAAATTAATTAAGTTCTTTTATCCTTCCTTGCTTTTCTTACTTTCTAAATTAGATGTCCATGCTACCGTGAAGAAAATACCAGACTTCCTGAGCATACACTGAATCAGGCACACTGCTGGACATTTCCACTCATCTTATCTCATTTACTTCTTTCTTTCTTTCTTTTTTCTTTTTTAAGTTTATTTATTTTGAGAGGGGGGCAGGGGCAGAAAGAGGAGAGGGAGAATCCCAAGCAGGATCTGCACCCTCAGTGCAGAGCCCGACTCAATCCCAGGGGCTCGATCCCAGGATCTGTGAGATCATGACCTGAGCTGAAATCAAGAGTTGGGTGCTCAACCAACTGAGCCACCCAGGCGCCCCTATCTCATTTACCTCTAATAACCATACTTACAAGTGGACGTTGTTATTTCTATGTCTAAAGATATGGAAACTGGGGCGCCTGGGTGGCTCAGTCGGTTAAGCGGCCGGCTTCGGCTCAGGTCATGATCTCACGGTCCGTGAGTTCGAGCCCCGCGTCGGGCTCTGTGCTGACCGCTCGGAGCCTGGAGCCTGTTTCAGAATCTGTGTCTCCCTCTCTCTCTGCCCCTCCCCCGTTCAGGCTCTGCGTCTGTCTCAAAAATAAATAAACGTTAAAAAAAAAAATTAAAAAAAAAAGATATGGAAAAGATGCTCAGAGAGGTCAAGTAACCGGCCCATGGCTACACAGTCAATATGAGGCACAGCCCAAATGTGAGCTTTTTCCACAGATAGCAGCACAGTAATGTCTTCCTAGAGGAATCCTCGAAGGGAGCCCACGAGGTCATTAAAATCAAATCTTACACTCCACACTCCAGATTCTTTTTCTCAGCACCTATTGGCTTGGTGATTTTAATAAACCACCTCCAATAATTTCTGGGGGTGTACCTTAGAGTTAGGAAATGTGGTCAAGGATGGATGTTTCTCACCGGGGCCTAATATTATTTCAAGTTCCCAAGATTATTGTTATTTACAAGAGGCTTTATTATACCTTTTTTGCTTTATGACTAAAATTTTATAACATTCTTAGAAATATGTGGGTTGGCAACTACAAATTTAAAATCTGTACAGCATGAAATTTTCTTAGGTAAAAAATCTAACTTTTATTCTGAGAAGAGACAAAAAATAGATGTGGGGGGGAATTTTTATGCCCCCTAAGTTTAAAATTCACGTGGCTCTCTTTTTCCTGAGCGAATGTCTGGGTTTTGTGTGAAAATTAATACCTGTCCTTGCAAGAGGCCGCGAGAAACAGGGAATATTTGTTAATTCCCTGGTACCTAATGTCATGTCATGTCCACATCCTGAATTTGGCAAATCACGGATGTTTAGGCTTTTTCCCTCATTAAAGCCAACACTGCTAACCCTCACCTTGCAGTGACTGGGCTTCTGAGATACCAAATGGAATAAAATCCCCTGAAACACCAGTTTACAGGCCACATGGTGGGAGGTGATTCTGTCAACACCAGCTGCTCAAGTGGTTCAACTCCGCTGGCATTCCTCAAACCGTGGATCTAGAACAATTGCATCAAAATCATCTGGAACATTAAAATGCAGATTCCTTGGTCTCCTGTTCCTCCAGCAATCATTTTTTTTATTAAAAAAAATTTTTTTTAAGTTTATTTACTTTTGAGAGAGAGAAAGAGACAGAGCATGAGCAGGGGAGGGGCAGAGAGTGAGAGAGGGAGACCCAGACTCTGAGAAGAAGAAGGTCCAGGCTCTGAGCTGTCAGCACAGAGACTGATGCGGGGCTCGAACCCACGAACCGTGAGATCATGATCTGAGCCGAAGTCAGACACTTCACCAACTGAGCCACCCGGGCGTCCCTGCCTCCAGCAATTTTCATGCAGAGTGGATTGTCAGACCCCATCTTCTGTACTGCCTGCTCACGTCCGTCCTTACCCCTCACCCCCTAATGCCACAAACCGCCTTGCTGAGTGCACAAGAGCAGATTCACCAAGAGTGATTGCATTTCCTGTCACCACATTCCGTTTCTCTAGCAACCCTTTCTATAGGCAGCTTCTGACTTTCTCTGCAAAGGTGGCACGAGGCTGCCTAAATCCACAGGCAATCCAGCAAGTGTAATTCACACAGTATCATTCAGCCAACACTTTGTCCTTCATCTGCATGAAAACTTGTACAGTTTTTAATGAGTAGCACATTTGAAATATTGTTTTAGCACCCCTTTCAAAATGGTCTTGCCAAAGCCCTTTATTCTTCTGATGCTGATTATCAACCGAAGTGTAAAAAGGAAGCACTGGGATGACAGAGACGCAACCAAGGGCTCGTTATGCACGTGTCTGCGTCCTGCCTCAGTGGTTCCAGGTGGGAATGAATTGCATTGGGTGTCATTGGACAGGAACCCAGTCTGCATTTCTCTGTCCAGGGTAATTTCTTCTTTCTTTCTTTCTTTCTTCTTTCTTTCTTCTTTCTTTCTTTCTTTCTTTCTTTCTTTCTTTCTTTCTTTCTTTCTTTCTTCTTTCTTTCTTTCTCTGTATAAAAGTACAGATCGGTTTGGGGCACTTTGTAATTTCTGAGACCGTTTGCCCCGGAAATGATACGTGTTGACCTGAGCACTTTCCTGCTGAATGAATCAAAAGGACAAGGGAAGGGAGAATCATGAAGCCTGAAAGTGACCCAGAGCCTCCACAGGGTGTGGCGAGTGAGCTCTGTTTTGCTGCCTTTGCTGGTGGGAACAGCGTGGGGGAGTGACTGGAAGGCCAAGCCGCGCTCTGCGGTCACATCTGCAGTTGACGTGAGGACTTAGCGGTCGGTCGGCTTCTCCAGAACAGAGAAGCCGAGCTTCGGTTGTGAGAACCCGCCGGGCCCACAAAGTCCTGATCTCCCGCTTAGCTGAAGAGACACGACACAGCTTCCTAATTAAAATCCCACGTTCTGTTTCTGTCAGGAAGGAGTGTTTTGCTGTTAAGTCACTTCCTCTTTTTCTCCTCAAAAAACACCCAACCTAAACCCAACCCAAGCAACATCACACCCCCCCACCCCAAACTCCAGAAATAGAGATCTCAGCCTGTTGTAATAACATAACACCCTTGCTAAAAGGGGCGTTCAGAAGAAACACTCCCAGGCTCTGAATAGTATGTTGTTGGGAAAACATATTTTTCTTTCTAAGAATAACTGAGAAGGGGCTTTTATGGCTTTTAACAAGTGAGGTGAGAAAAGTCACACATTTCTGCCCAAATCTCTTTCCAGGTAGATGATGGCACTCCATAGGCCATCATGGCATTTCATTCTCTCACGAAAGGATGCCTTTAAGTCAATAACTGGGTCACTAAGAGAATGCTAGAATGTCTCTCACCCTCCCATAAGTACAACCCAAACCCACCTCCTGGGTCCTCCTTGACTCTCTTTTCCTAAGGTTATCCAAACCTGTTAAAAAACTGATTTCCTATTATTCCTTCTTTTCAATTTTATGGTATTCCATAATCTAGACACATTCTATGGTCAATAGATATTCCTGATTTTTTCTTGTTGGAGACTTCTCTTGATTAAATAATAATGATAATAATTAATAATAAGTATTATAACAAGGTTACTTTTTACTGAAGGCTCTTTGTTCTAGACACACTCTCAGGGCTGATTTCTTTTATTTTTAATTTTTTTTTTAACGTTTATTTGTTTTTGAGAGAGGTGGGGGGAGGGGCAGAAAGAGAGGGTGAGACACAGAATCCAAAGCAGGCTCCAGGCTCTGAGCTGTCAGCAATGAGCCCAACTTGGGGGTTGAACTCATGAACCGCGAGATCATGACCTGAGGCGACGTCTGCGACCCTTCATGGACTGAGCCACCCAGATGCCCCTCAGGGCTGATTTCACTTCATCCTTGCAACAACTTTAGGAGTTATTCTGATTAGCTGATTCTTATCGCGTCCAGTGAAGACGTGAGCAAAGTAGGCTCAGTATGGTTAAGGAATGGGTTCAAGGTCACACGTCCAGGACTGCCTGACTGTCTTCTTGAATCCTGTACATCCCTGCCTTGACTTTTGCAGACACGTAGCTCCTCTTGCCTGAAATACACTCTTTTTATCTTTATTTAAATCTTACATAGCCTTCTGAGCTCACCTCTCAGCTCCTGCCTCCTTCAGAAGGCCTTTCCTGATGTTCGCTCTCACTGACCTCCTTTCCTCAGAACCTCCATGTGGCTCATCACTGTTTTCATACTGTATGTGTCTCTTTTTCAACTGAGCTCCTACGTTCTCCCAAAGGCTCTAGTAATGTCTCGGCAACACAGTAGGTGCTCATTTAAAGATTCCTGATTTGTAAACCTTTCAAAACCAAATACCTACCTGAACACTGAAAGGCCCTTACTAAAACAAGTGCTTTTATGAGCCATATGCATGCGCAAAGGATATCACTTGGCTTCTAGTAGACTCCTCAACCCATTGAGGTGAGTTAATTGTGTTCATGCATTGATCTCCAGGCAAGTCAGTAAAGAATATTTGCCCTTTACTTTGATAAAAAGCAACCACTCTAAGCATTTAAAATAATTTTTGGAGCTGAATTGAACTCAGAGCCAAAAGCTATTCTGTGTGTGTGTATGTGTGTGTGTGTGTGTGTGTGCGCGCGCGCGCGCACGTGTGTGCGCGCACGCGCATGTGTGTATAAATGTTTGTTTTTTTATTTTTGAGAGACATGGAGCACGGCGGAGGGAGAGGGGAGGTGCAGAGAGAAGGGAGGAGAGAGGATCCAAAGTGGGCTCCACGCTGACAGCGGACAGCCCGATGTGGAACTTGAATTAATGAACCATGAGATCATGACCTGAGACAAAGTCGGACACTTAACCAACCGAACCACCCAGGTGCTCTGTTATGTATATATTTTTAAAGGATACTTGGAGTCTGGGTTTTTGCAAGGAATCCTGGGGTCTGAGGTTGACACTGATCTTCTTTATGGAGTGACTAACCTCTCACTGGGTTCACCATGTCCTAGACCTGCAGCAATTATCAGTATAGTGCTCCAAAAGGATCACGTGACTTGCCTTTCTGAAAGTTATAATCCATTTGTGGAATTCCTGTCTGAATCCTGGGACCAGCAAAATTTCGGAGTGGGTAAAGGGTCACCCGGCAAAAATTTGAGTTTTCCTTTTGGGCTGAGAGATGTGATCATTGAGGATCAACAACATCCATTAAACACTCTGCAAATTGTAAGGTCACATTGAACACCACAAGGAACAACAAAAGAACCAGTCGGTAAGGGCTTTATACCAGGGGAGTATCATTGTCAGTCCGGGCTGCTTAACAAATCCCATGGATTGGGTGACTTAACAGACATCTATTTCTCACAGACCTGGAGTCTAGGAAGTCTAGGATCAAGACACCTGCAGATTCAGTTCCTGGTGAGAACCTGCTTTCTGGCCTGTAGACCGCCATTTTCTCGTAGTGCCTCACAGGACCGGGAGAGAGAGGAGTTCTCAGGCATTTCTTCTCAGGGCATTAATCCCATCATGAAGACTCCACCCTCAGGACGGTATCTAAATCTAATTACCTCCAAAGGCTCCAAATACTATCACATTGGGAATTAGAGCTTCAATATAGGAATTCGAGGAGGACACATTCAGTCTATAATAGGCAGGAAGAAAGAGTGGATGAGTCAAGGTCATACACAAATGAAATCAGTTTAACAGCAGAAATACCAAATGCTTCTTGTTCAAGAAGCAAGATAAAGAAAGATCCTCCCTCAGTACTTTTCAACATCAATCAAGAATCTCTCATGCTGAGAGATTCTTCACCCTATCTCTAATTCTGTATATAGCAGTTCTGAAAACTGGCTGTACTCTAGAATGAGCTAGAGATTTTTTTTTAATTTAAAAAACAATGCCTGAAGTCATTCTCGAACTGACTGAATGGGGCTGTCTGGAAGTAAGGTCTGGGAATTCGTATGTTTTAAAATTCCCTCTCATGACTCTGACACCCAGTGACTGTCGATATTCTCTTCTACATAATTATCAGGATTTGGATGCTTTAGAGGTGATACTTAAGGCATCTTCCCTCTTAATTTCTGACGTACGCCACCAGGATGTAGTTTTGAGGTCTTGGGATTAAGACCACTTCTACTGAAACAGCTCACCCAACTTTTAGGTGTGAAGGAGCCTTTATAGCCCAAATTTTAATAGGGGTTTCAGGCTAATAAGTTCTTGAAATACTTTATTCAAAGGGATGTTCAGTAGGATGTGAGAGCAAGATATACCCTAAAAGGGGTCCAGGTCTCCAGGTTAGGAGTTTGGAAGTGACAACTTACATCAGCCAAAGAAGGGATCAGAATTAGTGAAGATATAAGGTTTAATTTTGAAAGCTTTCTTGGGACAGATCAGCTTATAGCCCTGAGTTTCTGCTTGTCTTCCATATATTCTATAAGCTTGTTGGGAATAGAGATAGTGTTTAATAATAGCTCAGCACATATAACATGAATTTGTTTACTGCTGTCCTTATTGTTTTTCTTCCACGAAGTTTATGTAGTTTCAGACAACCCAGTGAGATGAGGCATTTTCTTTTGTGAATCTTATAATGAATTAAAAGAAGTTGTTTTGGCTCAGAGGTCTGAAGGCTAGGTAAATGACGCCTCCAATGACACATCTGCTTAGTTCTCAGAGTGGGAGACTCCCTTCACACAAGATTTTCCGATCCATTTTATGTGTCGGGATTACTGAAGTTCGTTTCAGGATAATCTCAATAATCTATTTTTAGTACTGGATAACATGTGTATTCCCACTGCAAAATCAAAATCTGCTTCTTATTATGCTAATGTGATATTTACAAAAGCCATTCCCATGGTTTCCAGCCCAAAGTCCCTCAAAGCCTTAAGACTTGCTCAATAAAAAGTCAGGCTTATACACATGCAACTCTTAATTTTAAAAAAGCTTTCTTGAAAAATAGAAAAAAGGGCTAGGGAAAAAAACCATTTTTGGCAGTGGAAATGTAGCAAATGTATCAATTGCAGAAAGAGATTCAAGTGATAGCTATGATGGACTCCTAGATGTTTGGGAATATGATCCTTGGTGAGCAAGAGGGTGTTTTTTTAAGCCAGGAAAGTATAGTTGCTTAAAATAATGTTCTCTTTGATACTTTCTCCATGATTCTATCTTTTATAACAATCAACAGTAAATTGAGCAAAAACCTTCCGCTTTCTACCCAGAAATTCTTTGCTTTGTGATATTATTGTCTTACATTCTTAAGTTTGCATTTTGTTCAATTGCATTCTAGGCTGTCAAAGTCTGCAGTAATTTGGGGATCCTGTATAGGACAATTATTTCTGGATGAACTACTCTGCTGTCCCAGAAGGCAACGTGGATTGAGCCATAGTGCCCACATTGAGCAGTACGCTCCCATAGCTAGATCATTTGCTCCATATATCAAACCTGCTAACTGGAGACAACTTTCTGGGGATGCGCAGATAGTAACGACATGGTCTACAGTTTTCAGCCCTCTGACAACCAGTTGACAGGTGCTTATTGGTCGATTGTGGCTTGTTACCTTAAAACCAGTCACCCTAATTCATACATGGTCGTTAGGGGTAACATCACCCCCTTCAGGAAACTGTAGTTTGTGTCAGGGAATGAAAAACTTTCACTTTTTTATGCACAAGGCACAGATATACACACAGTACACAAACAGATATATAGTATATTTGTAGTACTAAAATGTCTTGGGGGGGGAGTGAGAAGAAAACACTGTCTAAAGTGATTCTTACATTGCATTAAAAGGGATTAAATTAAGGTATCTGTATTTGTACTTTTAGGAAAGATATATAGCTGGAAAGTTGTCAGTAGTGGTTTAGTACTGCAACTCTTGCTATTACTGATTTTTAAAATTCTTCCTTTGTTCCCTATTCTACTAGCTTGGCCTCTTCTGTTCAGCTGTGATGGTAGAGGGTCATAAACTACTGTAAATTCATGTAATTACGGGTTGACTTCAGAAGTTCTTAATGAAATTGTTACTTAAACATCTGTAACTTCATTTAAAATTTATTTAAAAATGACTGATAAGGCATGTTATGTTGGAGACATACATTTAAGGTGATTCTTGTCTTCTCCCTATGCCGTCTAGATGTTGGTTATTCACTGAATAGGTATTGGGTAACTTCTAGGTTCTACGTACGAACAAACAAACAATTTTCTCTCTGTCTTCATGGAGAGGAGAAATGAGCATTGAAATGCTAATTTTATAATTGGTAATTTAATGTAATTGCTTTGGCAGTACATATATGATTAGTCCTTATAAGGCTTAAAAAAAAACTGCAGTCCTTATAAGGCTTAAAAGATCAGAGAGTGAAGACTCATGTACTTCTACGAGAGAGCCCGTATTATAGGGAACTGGTCTCGTTGGGGAATATGAATCCACTTCATATACACACACACACATTCGACTGAGATCTGAAGGATGTACAGGCTTAGGGAGGGGAGTGGGAAGAAAGGGAGAATTAAATGTGTGAGGATTCTGGGGCGCCTGAGTGACTCAGTCAGTTGAACAGCGACTTGGCTCAGGCCATCATCTCTCGGTTGGTGAGTTTGAGTCCTGTATCCAGCTCTGTGCCGACAGCTCAGAGTCTGGAGCCTGCTTTGGATTCTGTGTCTCCCTCTCCCTCTGCCCCTCCCCTGCTCCTCCTCTCTTTCTCTCTCTCAAAAATGAATTAAAAAAAATTTTTTTAATTTAAAAAATATGTGAGGATTCTGAGCAGAAATGAACTTGGCTTTGTGGTGGAGCCCGTGAATGGTTGCGGTTGGAGAGAAGACGGCCAGGAGGGGAGGCTGGTGGACAGGTTTGTGAGCTGTTTTAAGGATTGGGGACATATCCAAACAGGAATAAAAGGCAATTTTAGAGTTTTAAGTAAGGGAGTGAATTAACGTGTGTGGTTGTTGAGATTTGTTCTGACTATATTGTGGAATTTTAGTTGGAGGGGTGTGGGTGTGCGACACCAGTAAAAAGGCTTTTGCATGAGCCCAGTAGGGTTGTTGAGATAAAGTGATATGTAAAAATTGACGATTGACTGGCTAGAAGGGGTGAGGAAGAAAGAAATGCAAAATATAAGGCTTGCGTTTCTACTTGTGCATTGGGTGGACGGTAGAACCGTCCCTTAGATGGCATGTGCTGGAGGAGAACCAGTGTATGTCATCTCAAGAGAGCCAGGGCTGGGGTGGCAAGGGGAGAAGCATATGGAGAGAGATTAGGGATTCGAAGGGACTCAGAGATATTCAAGTGGAAAAGCTGAGTAGGCAGTTGGATATGCCACTTGACAGGACTTAGAAGAGAGGTCTGAGCTGGAGACAAAACTCAGAGTGCATAATTGGACAGTTGGATTCCCAAGCATGGGTAAGATAGCCTTGTAAAAGAATCAAGGAAGAAGCCATTTGGGCCTAGAAGAGAGCCTTGTGCTATTCCAATATTAAAACTCAATGAGAAAGTCAGGTGAGGCAAGGAGGTTATTGGAAAACCAAAGGAGTGTCGTGTTGTCAGGGAAGAAATATTTCAAAATGGCGGGAGTCAATTGGAATATTACAGGGATTCCAAGTAATATGAAAATGGCAAACCAGCCATTGGATTTGGCCACCTGGATCTTCCACATTGAGAGCTACTCAGGTGGAGTCAGTAGAAGTGAGATTACATGGAGACAGAGCAAGTGAGGAGGCAGAGACAACAAGCACAGGCAACTCAGCCGTGAAGGGTAGAAGAAAGAACAGCTCCTGGGAAACAGAAGTAGGGTTACAAGGAACCACGCTGCAAAGAGAAGACTGGAAGAGAACAAAGCCAATCCGGACATGGAGGATGGGCCTTCAGAGGTGGAGGGACATCTCTCTATTCCACAGAAGAGAGTTAAGGATGAGGGAAAAGGCAGCAAGTCCATAGACTCGGTTACAGGAATTTGAGAAAGTTCCCTGGTAAGATATTTCCATTCTTACAAATGTCCAGCCTGAATCAAGGATATTCTCAAATTCTTGCTACCGAGGCCTTGAACTTACCTGGGTCCTCTCTTAGGACAATGCGAGAAAGGCTTAAAGCCAGTATCCCTCATCTACTCTCACCAGCTGCCTCATTCATATTCTATCTTGAAATAAGGAAGAAGAGGTCATTTTGGTGTCCAATGAAAACGGGAAGAGGCACCATCACTCTGTTGTCTTCTAAAGATAATGGCAGAAAGCCTTATCCAAAATCTTGTTCTGTTTTTTGCCTCAGGGACTGCAAATTAAGTGCCAAGAAAATCTCATGATGTCACCCCAACAGAGACAAAACTAACCCTTTGTTCTTCCTTTTTTCTTGTCTCTGCATGGATGCGGAGTTCAGATCACCTATTGGTGGGAGATTACAAATACTTTAGGGATTGATTCAATTGACTATCAAAATAAAACTGGGCAGGGAGGCTTTTTTTTTTTTTTTTCAGCACCTCAACTCAAAAGAGAAGAAATACTCTTTAAGTCAGTTTATATTTCAGGTGTGGAGGGCAAGGAGCTTTAAGGTTTAACGGTCAATGGTGTTTTTCAAGAAATTCTGGGCATTAGAAGGTCTTCCAGTGGTCTGCTCTTTCTCCAGAAGGGATTCTTGCCCTTTCCCACTAAGATGAATCAGATAGGGTTCAGATCTGAATCACAGTCCCAGGGACATACCTAGGTCAGAGGTGGTCACTATGGCTGTGACACAGGCACATTTGCTGTGACTGCCCTTTCTTTCCTACTCCAGAGGGATTATCATTGTTCAAGAGCAAGTGACATCTATTAACATAATAGAAACCTTGACTTCAGCTCTAAATAATACATAATATGTGTTGTAAGTTATATATGTTATTCACAGGTCATAAGGCTACATTATTCAGTAAGACGGTGAGTGCAAGGCACTTAATATAGAGCCAGACACATAGCAAGTGGTCACTAAATGGCAACTGAGAAAGAACAAATGACTTGAGACATGCACTCCTAGGGGGTCAATAACACTACGGAATCTTTTTCATGCATAGAATTGTTTCACTGCCTCCACACTGATCTTTTACATCCTACTTCTGAATCAGTATCCAACACAAAATTTTATAGTGATGCTACATATTTTTCAATGGAAGTAGCTTTTGTGTGTGTGTGTGCCTAGACACCATTATTCCAGGACTGTCCACTTAAAGTATAAGGTGCATTTGAACCCCATATGTGATTTTAAATTTTCTAGTACACACACACACATTCCCACAAAAGATGAAGTTAACTTTAATAATACATTTTCTTTGATCCAATATATTAAAATATTCTCATTTCAACGTGTAATTAATATAAAAGGAACATTAACAAGATGTGTTCTTTACTTCATATTAAGCCTTCAAACTCTAGTGTGAGTTTTCCTTAAAGCACATCTCAATTTGGACACGCCATTATTCCAAGTGCTGGGTAGCTATATGTGGCTTATGGCTACATAGTCAATACTGCAGGTTCATACTTTGCATGCATATTCTCGTGACAGTCCTCTTCACAATCAAGGGTACTTCTTGTTACTTTTCTCATTTTACAGATGTGGAAACTGAGCACAGAGAGGTGAAGTCACTGGTCTAAGGCTCAAAGCGTAGCTAGTGGTAAGACCAGGACTCAAGCCAAGAATCTGATTGGAAGTTCTGTTCCATAACCACTGTGCCATATGCCTTCCAAGTTGCTTGGAGACCTAGGTTCTTGTGCTTGAAGACCTGAGAAAGCCGTTACAAAATTTTCCTTCTCTTTTCTTCCTTAAGCCTTCCTAACTTCTGGTGGTTTCTTGGAGTCCATGGCTTTCCTTGTCTTATAGCTGCTTCACCCCAACCTCTGCCTCTGTCATCACATGAATTTCTTCCTTCTGTGCCTCTGTGTATCTTCTTCTCTTCTTATGAGGACACTGGTCATACTGGATTTAAGGTTCACCTAACTCGGTATGACCTTATCTTAACTAATTACATCTGCAAAGACACTATTTCCAAATAAGGTCACATTCTGAGGTTCTGGGTGGATACGTACCCTGGGGAGACATTATTCAGCACACTGAAAGAGTCTACTTGTATCAGATGCTTTGTTGGTCACTGAGAATGCAATGGTGAGTAAGAC
Organism: Herpailurus yagouaroundi; assembly: GCF_014898765.1. NCBI lineage: Eukaryota > Metazoa > Chordata > Mammalia > Carnivora > Felidae > Herpailurus > Herpailurus yagouaroundi. Next base: position 14,307,183 of record NW_024412433.1, read on the forward strand.
ACGTGTAGTCCTTGTCTTCCAGGAGTCACTAGTCCTGCTTGGAGACAGAAGATAGACATTGGAGACAGAATATAGATCAAATATTCTGGAATATCTTCAAATATCTTCAAATATCTTCTGGAGACAGAAGATAGATCAAATAACTGCAGAGAAGCTTTCCTAGGTAGCAGATGTCTACTAGAGTTGAGAAGGAGGAGGAAGAATGTAGATTTACCCTCTGGGAAGCAAACTCCTCAGTATCTGGGACCAGATCTGATTCATCTTTGAATTCTTTATGCTAAGGAGTTGACATTCAGAGACTGGGTGCTGAATGAAAAATACTCCTCATATCTTTGCAGAAATGAAGTCAAAATAATCTGGCAGGAAGGTCAAATACTTTTTTTGAGATTGTTTATATTGGCTGAAGAAACGACCACTTATTTGTAACTAGAGAAAATGTCAAGCTGTGAGCTAGATTTTGTACACAAATGTATCTTTCTCACTTTGCCTCCATTTCATTATCTCTTATACCATTTCTAAATTTTTTTTTAACGTTTATTTATTTTTGAGACAGAGAGAGTCAGAGCATGAATGGGGGAGGGTCAGAGAGAGAGGGAGACACAGAATCTGAAACAGGCTCCAGGTTCTGAGCGGTCAGCACAGAGCCCAACACGGGGCTCGAACGAACGGACTGCGAGATCATGACCTGAGCCGAAGTCGGACGCTTAACTGACTGAGCCACCCAGGCACCCCTCTTATACCATTTCTGATTGGTACAGTGTTCAATTAGTCTCTTTGCGCTCTTTGAAAATACAGTGATATGGCTCATTATATTAGACAATAATGAAAGTTGGTATACCCTGTTTTCTCTTTTATGAATTTAGTATGTATTTGTAGCTAGTCACAATTTCAGAACGATTATGCTTTGGGATGCTCAAACTTGACCACTGGCCTAGTTAGGTGCTAGAAGGCAATGGGGACCATTCAAGGATTGAACATTTTTATCCAGGAGGCAGGAGGAACAAAATGAAGCTAGAGTTGTCATGGCAGAGAAAGACTAGTTACCCATGTTAGCTGGGGGGGGGGGGGGGGCGGGGAAGGAAAATTTGTTGCTTTTGTGGTTGCACGGTGTCCTTGTTTTTGTCCATGTTCAGACGTGATACAAAATGGTCTTATTTGGGCCTGGTTCCATCACCGTCATGGTGTGACCCCATCTGATGTTGAAATTCTTTGAAATTGTTTACATTTAGAGGGAACACAGTGGGTTGTTACCAGCTGTTTGTTGTCAAAGCCTTCATTTGGTTTTCAACACAGAGACATCTTGCCTTTGCTGCCTTGTTTTCTTAGCAAGTCATGTTATTCACAAGCATCCTTAGCATCCTGTGAAGGAGCCATTTTTATTAGGTTCTTGTTTATCCTTTCTGTATTTCTGTTTTTGTAAATACAATCATGTATGTTCTTATTTCTCCCTTTGTCAACAAAAGATCGCACATTCCTAAACTGTTCTACACTTCGATTGCCTCTCTTATCAATGTACACCATAGGAGATCCCTCAATACAGTAGTCTCTTTCGTTTTTTTAAAGATTTTATTTTGAAGTAATCTATACACCCAATGTGGGGCTTGAACGCACAATGCCTAGATCAAGAGTCACATGCCCTATGGACTGAGCCAGCCAGGAACCCCTCTTTCCTTCTTTTTTTATGGGCGCATAGTACTCCATTTTCTAGATCTACCATAGTTCTTGTAGAATTCTGGCGTCTTAACAACAAATACTTGTGTCCCTAAAATAACATCGTGTGGATGGGTGGATGCTTATTTGTAAAATTCTGAGCTTACATTTCAAAGCGTTTGCTGTATAAACCAGAATTAAGACAGATACAATAGATACTCTAGTGAACTGGCTTCTATTCTCAGACCCACCAACAATTTTCTCGACAAGTGATTTAAACTCTCTGAGCCTCAGTCTCCACAGCTATGAAACAAGGCGTTGACAAATATTTGAAGCCCAGTCAAATTTTGCCTCTTTGATCTTGTCCTCACAGCTGCAAACCAGTCGTTTTCGGGTAGAGATTTAACAACACACTCTCCAGAAGAAATGAAGCCTTGATTTGTAACATTTGCTAATTACTATGGTGTAAATATTCCCACCAGGGCCAATTTCAGGCTACTAACAACTTAACAGCTAGCTAGTAAAATTTCCAAAAATTTTATAATCTGATCTTAGAGCCAGTATGTTCTCAGTCCGGCATACAGCTGGGGAAAACTTGCTGAAATGAGACTCAGTGAGATGCAGACATTTAACTCCCTCAGATGGAAGGTATATCCCCAAAACTTAAATTATATCACATGTGGATTGAGAAAACATCCCCCAGAATGGGCAGAAAATAGTCTTTTAAATCTACTACCTAAAGCATTCCCTGAAGCTTTCATTGGTTTGTAACACAGAAGAAATATTAAGTAACAGTAACTCACTTTCATAAATATCATATATTTACCCAACCTTTATCTACAAAGAATTGACTTCACTGGGTCAAAATCAACCAAATTAGTATACATACTATCCAATCCTGATTCTTAACTGTGGTGGCACATTCCAATCAACTTTTGAAAAGTGCTGGTGCCCAGGCCCCACCCCAAATGAAATAAGTCAGAAAGTCTGAAGGATGGGGCTCAGACACTGGTTTGTTTTCAAGAGTTTGAGGTGATCCAAATGTGCCATTGTAGTTAAAGCTAACCAGTTTTTGGATATTTGGTATATAGGTTTTCTGACCTTTCCCTTTCTCTTTCAAGGTAAAGCACATGGTGCAGATATATACCAACAAATAGGCATTGATTTAGCTGAACTTATTTGAGCAGGAAAAAATTTTTTTAGATCCTGCAAATATGGCTGACACAATAGATCTCTCTCAAAAACAAGCTCCACAGAACTCAAAATCTGGCCTCTCGTTTTATTGCTTAAATGTAAAACCCACTGCAAGAGTGACATTAGAGCAGACCCCAAAGTCTAATTCCTCTATGTGAGATTTAAGCGGGTTTTGTTTTAAAGAAAGGTCATCTTGTTTCTTTTTTGTTGGCCTTGAGAAGCAGCCGACCATCCCGGCACACGAGAAATTAATTACCCTGGAGGGCCAGGTGCGACTAGTTAGTCGGTTGCCATGGAGACAAAAGCTCTACATCCCTGATTTTCCACGATGGTCTCTATTTCACGAAATCTTATTCTTTTCAATAAAGGCCATTCACAAAAATGCGAGTCGAAGGCGCTTGATTACTTTTATGTGCGCATTAATATAGAAACAGGAAAAAAAAAGGATTTTGCCCGGTAACGAACCATTGTCTTTGCTAAGAAAATTTGACGGTAAGTACAATTTGAGCAAATTACAATTTGCTCAATATATTTTTGAGTAAAAAAAAAGAGAGAGAGAGAGTAAATCTAAAGCATTTCAAAAATCTGTTGGAAAACCAGCTTCCCGGAGTCCTCTGGCACTTACAGAATGGTTCACCTCTTAAGTTCAAGTTGAACCCATGTGAGAGACACAACAGCTCTCATCCGAAGGTCTCATCATAAATTCTGTCCAGATCAGCTTACTTTCAACTCTTCTAAAAAGGACCTAGGGAGGAGCTACATCTGCAGAACTTAACTCGAGGGTATTCTTTTTTTTTTTTTTTAATTTTTTTTTCAACGTTT
>NW_024412433.1:14310948-14418234 GCF_014898765.1 Herpailurus yagouaroundi
AGGGTATTCTTTATTAGCCAACATGGTAGTAGTTTTTCCTTTGGAAAAAGCATCTGTTTACGCCCATTTGGATGATATTTGAGTTATTCCACACAATTGGTGTTTGTTTAACAGTTATGTGCCCGTGCTGGTTTCTTAGCTTTGGTACACGTGCCATCGCAACTTATGTAAAGGGTTAACGTTAAGGGAAATCATTCGGGAAGGTATATGGGAACTCTCTGCATTGTCTGCAATGCTTCCTGTGAACCTAAAATTATTCCAAAATAGGCTATTAACAAGCAATTCGTGACTATTAATTATAGTAAATTAACTAATTATAGTGGATACTGGTGTGGGTTGTATTGGTTGTGTTGCGTTGGCAACGAAAATAATTAGGTAAAATGTGGGGAATCTACCTGCGCTTTGGGATTCCATACTGAAATGTAAATGCATTATAATGAATAATCCAAACTCACAACCTTGGGGCTGTTTTTACCCTCTGTAGCATCATCTATAGCTTTGGAAGCGTCATAACTTTCATTTGGAACAAAGTACTGGGGAGATTTAAATGGCAATAGTAGCTATCTTTGTAGTGAATTTCTTCATATAGATACCTGACGCACTAATATTGTACATAGCTTATTAGAGGCCACACATTTCCATATGTTCTTTTATTAAACTAATTTCTTGTGATATTTAAGGGACACATTTGCAATTATCTCTTATTTGCCCTCATTTGAAAACAATCTTTTTTTTTCTGCGACTTCTCAGGCAAATGGCAACTGAAAACAAATCTGTGCCTCACAGGGTTGAAATAGCTCCCAGTGATTGCTACCTCCTAAATTTTTAGAGAAATTCAGGAAGTGTCAGTGATGTACCTTTTTCTGTACGTGTCAATTAAAGTTTACGTAATTCATATTTAATATCAAATGTTATGAATTGCATTTTTAAAAGCCCCAGGCACATGGTAAGTGTTTAATATATTTATTAGGTGAAGAAATGAATGATTTCATACTTAGCTGCTTTTATTTTGTTTTTAATTTTTTTTTATGTTTATTCATTTTTGAAAGACAGAGAGAGACAGAGCACAAGCAGGGGTGGGGCAGAGAGAGAGGGGGAAACAGAATCTCAAGCACGCTGCAGGCTCTGAGCTGTCAGCACAGAGCCCGACGTGGGGCTCGAACTCACGAACCGCGAGATCATGACCTGAGCCGAAGTCAGACGCTCAACCAACTGAGCCACCCAGTCGCCCCAGCTTTTATTTTGTTTTTAATTTGCTTGAGTATATAGACCTGACCTATTTCTGGGATAGTTTATTCCTAGGCATGTATTTATCAAAGTCTCCTATTACAGAGCAATCCAATTGAGTATGTGACGTCTCACTATTACACAGCTTCCCAATCTGAGAACCAATTTAGCTTATTTCTAGCTCAGAGTTTGGACCCACGTGAGTTTTATATTTTTTTTTGGCTTTCTTCTTTTAGACCTGGGCTCCAGGAGTGACTCTACAAGGAGAGTTAAGTATAGCTTCCAGTCCGCAATATATGAGGGATGGAAGGTTGAGATTCTTAATATATAAAGTAATTTAAAAAAAAAAAAAAAAAAAGGGCACTTCCAGTCAAGATGGAGTGACAGGGACTGGATTCACCCTCCAGCCTGAAGCAACCCCAACGGCGGAAAACTATATATGAAACAAAGCTTTCTAAGGCTATGAAGTAGAGAGATCCTTGAGAAATGGGAAGCAGAGAGGTGAGGCTGATGGTCACTCCAGCTTCCTGCAGGTCCAGAGGTCTCAGGAAGCAGTGTAGGAAGGGTAATTAAGGCAGAGCCAAATGTCTACCTGAGTTGAGGACCTGGAAACATGAGTCTGGGAAGGCCAAGGTGGCTAGAGCTTCCTGGGCAAAGTACCAGAGAGAAGAGAGAAGCTCAGAGGGGGAGCTCTGGAGATCTGCAGAGGGTCCCCGTTGAGTCTTTAGCTGAGTACTGATTAGGGCATGTGTGAGAAGAATTTACCTGAGGCCTGGAGAAGAACCACTGACAAAATCCAGAGGCAGCACTGGCCTGTGTTCATACAGTCAGGAATAGTTCGTGTTCCAACAAGCCAAAGTAGAAAACCTCATAATTTATGGAACATGCAGTAGAGTGCTCAAAGGCCTTTGCCTCAGTGAAATTACTGGGGTAACATGAGCTCTTGGTAGTAGATGAAAGTTAGGGCTGGACTAAACACTGTTCTGGACCCGCTTGACAAACTTAAAAGATCTGAAAGGATTAAAACTGTCTTCAAGTAGCTTACCTGTGTTCTAGACCAAAGCTCAGGAATATTTATGGGAATACAAAAATATCCAGGACCCAACGAGTTAAAAATCACAATGTTGGGCATTTGATGAAGGCATGTTAAGAAGCAGGAAAATACAACCTCTAATGATAAAAAAAAAAAAAATTACATCAAACCAGAAATGACCAGATGATAGAGTTGTTATGACTATATTCTATATGTTCAAGAAGCTACAGAAAAATTTGCACCTGGAACATATACAGATACAAAGAGATAAGATACAAAATATATATATATCAAACTTCTTTGTTATTTCTAATGAAAACTACACTGAGATTAAAAACATACTAGATGAGATTAAGAGCAGATTAGAAATTGCTCCCCAAAATGATTAGTGCCATATCCTGAATTGTGTCCCCCCACCAACAACCACCATCACCAAATTCTTATATTGAGGCTCTAACACCTGATGTGAGGGTTTTGGGAGATTGGTTGGCCCTTTGGGAGGTAATTAGGGTTGAGTGATGGCATGGGGGTGGGGCCCTCATGATGGGATTTGAGACTTGACAAAAAGAGGATAAGAGGGGCGCCTAGGTGGCTCAGCTGGTTAAGTGTCAGCTGAAGTCATGATCCCAGGGTTCAGTTCGTGAGTTCAAGCCTCGAATAGGAAGCCTGAAAGGTAGGCTGCTTTGGATCCTGTCCCCCTCTCTCTCTGCCCTTTCCCCACCTGTGCACTCTCTCTCTCTCTCTTCCTCTCAAAAATAAATAAATATATATAAAAAAACAAGAGGATGAGAGAGGGGTCGTTTCCTCTTGACCAAGTGAGGACACAGTGAGAAAGTGGCCTCTGCAAACCAGGAAGAGGGCTCTCTGCAAGAATCAAATCAACCTCTTGGCCTCCAAATTGTGGGAAACAAATGTCTGTCATTTAAGCCAGTCTATGGTTTTGTTATGGCAGGCCAAACTGAGACAATTGGTGAACTTGAAGACATACCAAGGAAACTACTGGAAACACACAAAGAGAAAAGAATTTCCTTAATATGAAAAGACCAAGGGGTCCCTGGATGGCTTAGTCAGTTGAGCGTCTGACTCTTGATTTCAGCTCAGGTCATGATCTCATGGTTTGTGGGATGGAACCCCACATAGGGCTCTGTGCAGTGAAGAGCTTGCTTGGGATTCTCTCTCTCTCTCTCCCTCTCTCTCTCTCTCCCTCTCTCTTTCTCTCTCTCTCTCTCTCTGCCCCTCCTCCACTCATGTGCACTCTCTCTCTCAAAATAAATAAATATTTTTGAAAAATGAAATGAGAGCATCAGTGATTAAGTGGCGATATATCTGCATGGAACTGGATTCTGTGAAACAGAACAATGGACACAGAAAAAAATAGTTGACAAGTAATAGCCGAAAGTTTGATAAAAACTATAAGCCCATATATTCAAGAAGCCCAACAAACCTCCAGCATAATAACATAAAGAAAAATGTAAGGTCCATCATAACCATATTGTTGAAAATCAATGATAAAGACAAATTTTAAAAGCAGTAGGAGGAAAAGAAACATATAACACAAAAAGACACAGGGGAGAGGATTGCTTCTTACCAGAAGCAATTCAAGTAAAAAGACAGTGTATTGTATTTAATGTAACAAAAGGAAAAAAAAAAAAAAAAACAAAACCAAAAAACCTTTCAACCTTGAATTCTATACCCAGTGAAATTATCTTTCAAAAACCAAGGCCAATCAAAGACTTTTTGAGATGCACAAAATCAGAAAGACGTGATCACCATCTGACAAACACTACAAGAGATGTTGAATTCAGTCCTTTAGGCAGAAGGAAAATAATTCCAGATGGAAATGTTGATCTAAACAAAAGAATCCAAGCCAGAGAACAATAGAAATGGTAACAAAAGAACACTGAAATATTATGTGGATAAATATAAAGGATGCTTCTTATCATCGAACTGTCTTTAAAAGATAAGTGTTCAAAGCAAAAATTATGATTATCTAAGCAGGTTTATGACATATGTAGAAGCAAAATGCATAGACGAAAAAGGTACAAAGATCAGGAGGAGAGAAATGTGAGATTTTTGCACTATATGTGAACAGGTATCACTTCAGAGTATACCTTGAGAAGTGAAGTATGTAAACTATAAATCTTAAACATCCATTAGCACAACACAACAAACAGACGTAATAAGCCAACAAAGGAGATTGAATGAAATCGTGAGAAATATTCAATACAATAAAAGGGAGAGAAATAGGAGAAAGGAAACAAAACACAGAGAGACAAATAGAAAACAAAGGCAGGATTCAAACCTAACCATGTCAATAATAATGTTAAATAAGAATAGTCTAGTATTCCAGTCGAAAGGCAGAGATTGTAGATGGGTGAAAAAGTAAGATCGAATATGCATGTCTACAAGAAACACACTTTATAGAGATACAAATAGATTAAAAGCAAAAAGATGGAAACATGATACATCTAAATAATCTAAATACTCAACAGCTGCAGATTGGTAAACAAAATTTGACTTATTCGTAAAATGGAATATTCTGCAGTTATTGACAATGTTGATGGAGAAGCATATTTATTGACTGTGAGAGATAATCATGATATATTAAGTGAACTGTATGATACTGGAAACAACTTAGAAATGCTTTCTCTAAAATATTAGCATAATTATTTGCAGATGATTTGATTTTGGGTAATTTTTTTGACTCGTATTATGTGCTACTCACTATTTGTCATCAATTTTGAAAATTAGCTGTCATACTGACAATTAGGCCATGTATCTTTTCTTTGACTAGACCCTAAGGTCCAATGTAGAAGGTGGATCGTAGTTTTAGAAGTTCCCATCATCCTTTGGAAACTTTTTGTTTTGTGTTTTTTAAAAAAATACACTTTGCGATGATCAAAGCATTCCTTTCCTTTTCATCTGGCATCTTCCTGTCCCCACATGCAGACACATGGGATAGGATTATATCTCCTAATTCAGTGTAGACCAGTGGTTCTCAATTACTTGTGGTGAGCAACTTTTAGCAAGCATTTCCGATCCATCTTTGATTCTATGGGTCCCTTTGTAGTTGAGCAAGATGCCCCTTGATGTTAGTCTTAGTTTCTGCACTACGATTGGTCCCAAAAGGTTTGGGACCACACCTGAAAGTAGCACTTTTGTAAATAAGCATCACTGCACAGTGGCTCATTCACTTCGTGCTAGTAACTGGTCCTAAACAATTTAATGATCACTGAGCACTAAATTCATGAAATCTCAGTTGATAGAGGTTAGTAAGTGGCAGCAAGCCTTAGAACAAGCCATAAAGTAGAAACTTGAATTGGGACAGACTTGTATCCATGGGAATTAGGACCATGTTGGTAAGCCTTGGATGTTTGTCAATGCCACACCTTTGCACAATGGCTCCACATTTCTATAACTTTTGCTTGAGGTATTTTTATTTTTGTGTAATAGGAGTAACAAAGCCAATTTAATTTACTTTAGATTCATGCTATAGAGGAGATGTGCTGCATTCTTGGGTTCAATTTTTATTTCCTTTTGGAAGTCATTTGTGTTTTGAAGCAGTAGAATATATCGATTCCATTTTAAGAAGAAAGTCAGTGGAAAAAAGTTTGCTATATAAAACCTTGCTTCACAGTTAACTTTCATATCTGTTCCACATATTGAGGATTTTTAAAATGTAGTCTCTTTCCAAAACTTTTCTATAGATTTGCAAAACGTTGAGGCTAGAAGAGAAGGAATGTGCATTCTCTCTGGTGAAGCAATTTAACGTTTCTGTTTCCAATTATTTTCATAGGATTTCCATAAAATAGTTGAATAAGAAATATTTTTGCCAATTCTGGTGTCCAATCTTACTAAGTAATATCAACAGAGTTGGGCTCAATCTTATTTTTCCAGGATATGTAACTAATTCTCATTGCTGTTTCAATTGGCAGACATTTCCTTTCTGAATCTGACTCTACATTTTATCTTCAAAGAATAAACTATTTTTCTGCCTACTAAGAACACTCTGAGACAGAGAGGCATTTAAAAAAATTTTTCCTTTCCTTATAATCAAAGCGAGAACCTCTCAGACTGCCAAAACAATTTGTCTCTTTCCTAAATCAATGTTGCTAAAGAGTTATACACGGGGCTTGTAGTTTTTCTTAAAAGTTTGAACAGCTAATTTAGGAATCACAAATCAATCATATATTAAGTGCTAGGAATATTAATAGATACCTCAAGGAGTAACACAGTTGTACAGCTGAATGTGGAGTCAAAAGAAAGGTGCTAAATCTGCTTATCGGGAAACACGGTATTTCTGAACTTTGGCAAAGACACCACTCTTTAATTTAATCTAGGAAAAAACATATTTATAAAATCAAGGTCCAGAGGTATCATTTTGATTTCTGAGCTTCAGGCCGACAATGCCAGCATGCATTGCTCCAGTGGATTATTGCAAAGATTTGAGTTGCCTAATTCAGACCAAGGATATAAATGTGTTTCTACTGTATCCTGGCAATGATTTAGGGCATCAAACCCTTTGCAGTTTCCTGGTGCCTAAAATTCAGTTCTTCAGCCTAAAATTTGTTTTTCACACATTTTCCCTTCATTATAAAAAATTTTTAAAGCGATGTGTTTAAATATTTTCCTCCTTATCTTTTTCTGTTCTGCTTTTCCTGAAACTAGACTAAAATATCCGGATGCATGTTCACTCTGTGTGCTTTCTATTTATTGGTCTTTTTCTCTAGCGACATTCCTTCCAATGGCTAGTTAAGGAGTTGCTGACCAAAGACATTTTTATAAATAATTTTTAGTGGTATTTGACTATGGTCTGGATGTGGAGTGCAATCATAGGATTTGGAACTTTCACTAACATTGACTCCCTTGTATGCGCGCTCAGGGGTGTATCCCGATGTTTGAAAAATGGAAAATAATCAGGCATGGGGAGAACGAGGAGCAAGAGGAAGAAGTGGAAAAAGCGGTTAGAACCTTCCTTCCTGACTGTCCCTGAGCTACGAGCCTGTTTCCCAATCCCATCTGCCTTCAGATAACTTTTAGCCACTGAGGCCTGAAGATACAATTTTTAATAATTGCTTCACACCCACAGGCATTGTTTTTCAGACCGTAATCATGTCTCACCTGAATTTTTGCAATTGACTGTTAACTAGTCTTCTTGCCCAGTAGTCTTGCCCTGAAGCGAATCATCTCCTACCTGTCATCAGGAGAATTTTACTCTAACAAATTTGATCACGTCCAGCCCTCTATTAAAACCTTCTTCAGGGTGGGTCTCATCGTCTACCTTCACTCATTGTGACAAAATCCGGTCTATTGCACAGCTTGAGGTAGTCATGAAATTGCTCAGAGACAAGGTACAGATAACTTGTTAAAGATCCTCAGCTCAGAAGCAACGCATTTCTTCTGGTCGTCACCTGCCATTGGCTAGAACTTAGTCACATGGTCGCGGTTATTTACAAAGGGGCTGGGAAGGGGACTCTATTAATATGCCTGGTCAGGGGCGCCTGGGTGGCACAGTCGGTTAAGCGTCTGACTTCAGCCAGGTCACGATCTCGTGGTCCGTGAGTTTGAGCCCCGCATCGGGCTCTGGGCTGATGGCTCAGAGCCTGGAGCCTGTTTCCGATTCTGTGTCTCCCTCTCTGTCTGCCCCTCCCCCGTTCATGCTCTGTCTCTCTCTGTCCCAAAAATAAATAAAAAACGTTGAAAAAAAAATTTAAAAAAAATATGCCTGGTCAAAGGAGATAAGGAGGTATTGAGGGGGATAGCTAGCCTTCTCTGCCACAGTACATTATTTTTAGAAACCCTTAGCCATCCACAATAAATATTCATTAATTCAGGAATTCTCTCCCTAGCCGAAAAAAGAGAACTGACATTTATTGAATGTTTACTGTGTGCTTAACATAGTTTTTCTAGGAGAGAGATTTGGTCTTACTCATCTTTCTATTTCCTGAACTTAGCAGATTGTCTAGCACACAATAAACCCCCCAGAAAAATCTTTGGTGAACTGAGTTTTATAAAAATATGAAACAATTTTTAAAACTATGAGCTCTAGGGGCGCCTGGGTGGCACAGTCGGTTAAGCGTCCGACTTCAGCCAGGTCACGATCTCGCGGTCCGTGAGTTCGAGCCCCGCGTCGGGCTCTGGGCTGATGGCTCAGAGCCTGGAGCCTGTTTCCGATTCTGTGTCTCCCTCTCTCTCTGCCCCTCCCCCGTTCATGCTCTGTCTCTCTCTGTCCCAAAAATAAATAAACGTTGAAAAAAAATTAAAAAAAAACAAAAAACAAAAAACTATGAGCTCTAACCTCAGGCTTTCAAATTATTAATTTTTTTTCTTTTCTTCTGCTCCCCCCCCCCCCCAATACTCGTACTATTATTTTTTTTCCTTTGGTTTCTTGTAGTGTTCCCCTCGGTCCCTGTTGGTCCCTGGCTTATGATTGTTCAACTTATGATTTTTCAACTTTAGGATGGTAAGAAGCAATATGCATTCAGTAGAAACTGTATGTCAAATTTTAAATTACGATCTTTTTGCAGTCTAGCGATTCGCCATGTAATACTCTTGTGATGCTGGGCAGTGGCTGTGGCCGCAGCTCCTATTCAGCTACACGACGACAGGGGTGTACAACCCACTTACAGCATTCTGTCCCCATACAACCATCCTGCTTTTCACTTTTAGTACAGTGTCCAGTAAATTACATGCTTTTTTAATAAAACGCTCTTTGTGCTAGATTATTTTGCTCCAGTGTGCCCCAGTGTAAGTGTCCCGAGCCCTTTTAAGGCAGGCTGCACTGAGCTATGATGTTCGGCAGATTAGGTGTATCAAATGCACTTTTGACTTATGGTATTTCCAACTCGCCGTGGGTTTACTGGGATGTAACCCCACTGCAAGTCAAGAAGGTCTGTACTCTTCCGCTCTGATGATCATTCAAATGAGCTCTTCAAGATAACTTGAAGGAAGGGTAACTATTCCTCAACAGGTGTCTCAAACTGACTCCCGGTTTGTTGTGCCCTTACAAGAAAGGAGGTGCAGACGAGCTCACAGTTTTCACATGTTTGATTGCTGATGACTAAGGAGGGTTTTTCTGGGTTATTCCTTAAGAAGCACATTTAGAAGGAAAGGGAGAACTGAAGCCCAAGTCATCAGCCCTCTAGGCAAGGAAATTTCTTTCAAATTCCAAAGGAGCGTGGGCCCACTCATTCCTCCTCTTTATTGTAAAAACAAACCATGGCCATTTAGGGTTGAAATGTGGCTCTGAGGCCCTGGTTGATCTTGATGCCTTTTCTGTGGAAGCAAGAGTGGGAAGGAGGACAGGATGAGTCTCACAAGTTGGGAGGTTTAGAAGAGAAGTTGTATCTGTAGGGAACAAAGGGTTACAGAAGAGAGAGTACTGGCTTGGGAAGGAAAAGGCCTCCTCTTAGCCAGCCAGGTAAGCCACATGATCAACTTGACAAGCCCATCAATCCAGACGATCCGTGAAGAAATGGGTGTTGAAGCCAAATCAACCTCACATCCAGAAGAGAAGTGGGAATCTTCTGTTTTGAATAGCAACAGTCACTTGGCAGTCAGAAGGCTAGCCCTGATTTTATCTTAAAGATAGCCAAGGTCTCATGTCTGGTTCCCCTGCGTCAGTGATATGCCAATGCCATTTGTAATCTTGCCACGTGATGTCCAGAGTTAGGTCAGGAGGATTCCCAGGTCTTCGGGGCCGAGGGGTCCCAAAGTCTCCAGCAGACCATTCCCTAACTATCTCCAGACATCCTCATGCTGTTAGGGTCATGAGTTGGAACCTCCCTGGACTGCTGAGGGCTTGAGTCCCATGGGTGAGCGGGGCCAGCCAGAATTTGCTTTGAACAAAGGAGATTCTCAGACTTCAATATACACACCAATAACTAGCCACTATTGCCAGAGGTGCTGGCCTCTACCCCACTTCTTTAGATGGAAGCTGCCAAGTTTCATGAGGCTGAAAAAATTCTCATGATAGGAGACTACTCTTTCTCAATAGAGTTTATCTATGGCGCATGTCATTTTCCAAATAAGTTCTGGAACTATCTCTGCTTTGAAACTTCCAATATCGTATGTCTACTTCCTTATCCTTCTCACAGAATGACTTATCATTGTCCCAAGTGATTTAATAACAAGATAGCAGCATTTCCGTCTTCTTTTCTCTTGTCACTGAGGCAAGAATCTTAACAGAAGGGCCGATCTCTGTAAAGCTGGATTCAACTTTTTCTCTGTCTACACATACCTCTGGGGAGCCCAGAAGGATTGTTTCCACTGGTTGAAAATCGCTGAGAAAATCCAGGCCAGGAAAATGGGAAGCACTGAACTCTGAACTCTGTTTAGGGACTCAAGGGATAATTGTGAAGGTGGCATCATTTGCCACAATGTTGAACAGTTTGCTCTTAGAAGTCCGCATAAGAACTAGCTGTCAATTCATTATTTTCTTTCATGTTTCCAGCTGCAGATTTTTTAAGCCACTTTAGAAATGTTTCTCATGACTCCACAACCAATTAGTTCTGTCTCCAAGCTACACAGTAAATGCTCATCAGGCAGACAGGGTTACACATTACTCCAGCTGAAGGATGTGGCCATGGAATTGAAATATTCCCGTAGTCACTATTTTGGACATTCCCAGAGTGACACTAACCACCTTGTAAAGCTGGATAAACTGTCTAGATTTGAAATAGTTGGTGATAAAATTGGTCAAGGAATAATTAGGATGACATCATATCCGGCAAACCTCTTGCAAAAGAAAGTACTTTTAGAGGAAACACAAAAAGGGAATTTTCAAATACTATTTGACTAGTACAACTATGGAAACATTTTTTAAGCTAACAGGAAATGCATCTGAAAGTTGTTTACCCTAACTGTCTGAGAAGGCATGTGGAATGAATGAGTCCTGCTGTTCTCTAGAATTACCTCACCGTGGATGCTGGCACGGGAGCCCACAGCAGCAGAGCCCTGGGCATACATCTAGTGTGGGTGGCTGTCTTCCCCTCTCCCTCAAGCTTGACCTGGAGCAAAGTTCTTCTTCAAATTGGTCAACTTTGGGGTCACTGCATTGTTTCTGTTTACCATCTCTGCTGGTTTTTAGCCCGTGAGGACTAGTCTCTCTGTCTTTAGTTTGAGAAAGTTCATTCCAAGGAAGACCATGAACAAAAAGCGAGGCATTCGTGTGCCGTTATATAGGCTTTTCCCTTTGCCTTTGAGGGGGAAAAGAAAAAAGAAAAACAAACCCTGAAGAATAAAAACCAGGTCAGTACTTTTGTATTTTCAAAAACAAAGACGAGGTTTCCCAAGTTGGCAGTGAGCTGTTGTAGTGTAGCAGTCCATAGCCAGAAAAAAAATGGAAACCAGATTAGGGCTCCATTTTGGCTCTCACTCTCACTAGTTGTGTGAATTTGGGCGAGTTGCTTGACCGCTGTGAGCCTCAGCTTCCTCACCTATAAAGTCAGGGGCTGTTAATGCCAATCCAACAATGTTATGGTGGAGACTAGATGAGATAATGTACGTGTCACGGTGCCCAATCAATGCCCCATCATTCTGCATTCTAAAATTCACTTTGCATGGCCCTTCCCAAAACTACGTGAGTCCTCCTTATCCTTCCCCTAATATTCATCTTGAGTCACGGATAAAAGGGAAGTGAATATCTGAGCAGTATAATGATACACTTTCAAAATGAAGAGCTAAGCTTCTTTTGTAGATTCTCTTTTAACTATGAGATGTGCTTCCACGGAAAAACTATGTTTTATGTGCTATAAATCTGGCTCATCATTACCAAAGTTTCTTGAACTAGCTTCAAAACTGTAATTTATTTTTCTTCTATATACATCTAAGCATTACTGACTTACATAATTTTTCTCCCCCACATTTTTGACAGACTTTTCTTTCTTTACATGATTGAAATCTGTGCTCCAGCAGATGCCAGATTGTCATGAGTCTAAATAAATTCCCCATTAATATACCTCACTTTTATCAAGGACTTGGCTCAGTCTACCAGAGCAATCCCATCATCAGTCAACCGTTGGACTTTGGGACAGTCATTATTAGGGAAAACCTGCACTCTCCCTTCTTCTCCCAGCAATGAATACACATAAGTAGCTAAACCTGATGCCCAAAGAGGGCTTAAAATCAATCACAGCCAGTATTCCATCTGGGTTTCATTAACATTGGATCTGGGTTCTCATAACATTCCCTGAGCTCTCTAAGGAAGCAGTAGAGAAAAGGATAATATGAATCTAGAACTCTGCTTACAAAAAATGGTGACTTGGAACACCTCCTATGGTAAAGTGATTAAGAAAATGCCCCACTTCTCCAACCTTCCCTGAACCTCTGTCCTTTGCAATGTGGCTTTGCCCCTCTCCCCATCAAAAGTATGATCTATTTTCCTGTCCCTTGAATCCGACCTGTCCTTTTATCTCACTTTGATCAATAGAATGGGGCCTCACCTCCGACCTCCTGGCCTCATGAGGTCCTGCACACCTCTACTCCCCCATGCCTACACCATGAGAGCGAGCCTAGGCTCACTTCCTGGCGGAGGAGAAACCATGTGGAGCAAAGCCAGTCACCCCAGCCAAGACCATCCTATATTAACTAACAACCAGTTGACTGCCACGTAGGTAAGTGACCCCTCGCCAAGGCAAGAACTGCCTAGTGAGGCCTCACCAAGATCAGCAGAACTACTCAGCCAACTCATAGAGTCACGAGTGAAAATAAAGGCTTATAATTTTATGCCACCTAAGTTTTACGTGTGTGTGTGTGTGTGTGTGTGTGTGTGTGTGTGTTTTAATGTGGCATAAGTGTAGCAATTGCTAACTGATACATTAAGCACCAAAGAAATGGTGGGAGTTCCTGGAGTGGTCAGGGAGATTTGTAGGTTTGGCTGCTTGTGATGGAAAAGGAGAGATTCTGGTTTTATCTGCACTAGATGTGAGACCTTCATTTCCTGCTTGTATGCCTGCAGCAAGTCCTGTGGCTGAGACTTAATGAGGATGTGTGTCAATCTTTTTGTCCAGAGGGCAACTATGTTCTAGGAGAAGGCAATCAAAACTTGGAGGCTTGGATTCTCAAATTGGGGCACAAATAATCCAGGTGTGGAACTGTGATGCCAGGGGTCAGACAAAGCTACCCAACACGCATCACGTGTCTTGTTGGGAAGTGAAATTATCTTGAGGATTTGGGGGACAGTAGGACAAATACAACCTACTTTTAAAATCAAAATAAAAAAGGGGCTCCTGGGTGGTTCAGTTGGTTGAGCATCCAACTCTTGATTCTGGCTCAGGTGGTGATCCCAGGGCCATGGGAGGGAGCCCCCGTTGGGCTCACACTGAGTGTGGAGTCTGCTTAAGATTCTCTCTCTCTCTCTCTCTCTCTCTCTTTCTGTCCCTCTCTCCCACATGTGCTCTCTCTCTCTCTCTCTAAAATAATAATTAAAAAAAAAGATTTCCAACTTTGTTAAAAAAATAAATAAATAAAATAAAAATAAAAAGAAATACATCGTAGAATGTAAGCTTACAATACATTTTTGTCATAAAACACAACCATCCATTTCTCTCTCCTCTCCCAGCCAGTGGTTCACTCTCCTTTGACATCAGATTCATAGTTTTTGAAACGTTTGAAAAGCACTACTCTGGGTAGTGGTTTCCAAAATCTTTTGTGTGTTATTATTCAGCCATCATCAAAAGTTTTATTATGTCCTTGCCATGTCAAAAAGACATTTGAAACCTTTTAAACATAATTTGTGGTTGACGATTATCAAACTTTAAGGATCAGGGGTTATTTAGAATTCAGTTTTTAATAAATCGTTAGACATGCTTTCATAATCCTTCCATATTCCTTATGGTCTAATTTACTCCCAGTTAGGAAAAAAACAGCAACTGCTCATATAATGAGAGGGCTGATATTTCACATTGCGGGTTGGAGAGATGCTGGACCCAGTTAACCGTCTGTCCCTGCGTTCCATTCATGTGTTTCTCACTCTGACTGCCACCAGCAGGGCCCCACTGTTCCACTGTTTGGGGAACCCACGTTGGTCCTTCAGTCCTTCAGTTGATGACGACTTCGACTGCCACTGTCTCCTCACTTGTTAGAGGCTGCGTTGCATCCCTCCAAAATTTGTACTTGGAAGTCCCAGTATCTCAGAATGTGACTCTATTTGGAGACAGGGCCTTTCAAGGGAGAGATTAAGGGAAAATGAGTCCCGGAGGGTGATCCCTAATCCAATATGACTGGTATCTTTAGAAGAAGAGGAAACTTGGACACATAGAGAGGCATCAGGGATGTGTGCACAATGAGGAAAGGCCATGTGAGGACACAGCAAGAAGGCAGCCATCGGCAAGCCCGGGAGAGAGACCTCAGGAGAAACTGGCCTTGCAGACACCTTGGACCTCCAGCCTCCGGAACGTCAAGGAAATAGATTTCTGTTGTTTAAACCACCCGGTCTGTGGTATTTTGTTATGGCAGCCCTAGCACGCGAATATATCACTCTAGAAAACCAGCTCTAGTTCTTTGGCTGTCCACAATTAGGTCTCCATAATTATTTTCATAATTAGGTCCCCATTTTGTGTCTCCGGGATGACCCATTGTTGGCAAGTGTTTGTGACCACCTCATTGGTCAAAGCATATTGCTGCTGGGTAGAGGCTCACCTTGTTCTCAGAGTTCACCATCATGGGGAGAGATAGTCAAGGCTTAGGTGTACCCAAGCATGCTTAGAACAGTGTTTAGGAAATAATGGCTGGCTGTCTAATTAGCGTGTGTGTGTGTGTGTGTGTGTGTGTGTCCTCACAAGCTTCCAGTGGCATTGCCTTAGGGATAAAAAGATAGTGTCAATACCTTGAGATTTTAGCATGTTCTGAAGTGGGTTCAGGGAGGACGGTCATTGGTAAGAAGCCCACAGCATTGGGCAAATGGGCAGGGGCTGGTCAGAGAGAGACCAGAAAGGAGCCATTGGCCAAAGGCCCCTTGCCTTTTCCTTCCTGCTCCTCACTCATTGCCATTAGCTTCTGAGCCAGGCCAGAAATCCAGGAGCAACAGGTCCGGGCGGTTTGCTTGGAAGGTGGAAGTCAAAGGGGACAGGAAAACAAAAGAGTGACCCAGGTGAGAATTAACTCTCAGGAAGGTTAGTGGTAGCGTTTTATATCAGGGGTTCTGGCCTCACAGTAATCTTTTTGGTATAAGTATGTCCCATGCAATATTTGGGACATATTGATGCCAGAATTATTTGTTGTTTATCTGAGATTTAAATTTCATTGGGCACAGGGTGCCAGGCTGGTGCAGTCATTAGAGGATGCGACTCTTGACCTCGAGGTTGTAAGTTTGAGTCCCATGTGGGGCTACAGCTTACTTTAAAAAAAAAAAAAAATTTAACTGGGCCTCCTGTGTTTCATCTGGCAACTTTACCCAAAAGTCAGTTCTCCGTGTAGCCAGAGAGATCTTTGTAAAATGTAAACCAGATCGTACTAATGCTTCCAGTCTGCCTCAGACTAGAATTCTAAGTCCTTGCCATGGCCTACAAGGCTGGCCACACTCATCTTTCCAATTCCGCTCCTACTCCCCTCCTCCTTGCACAGTATAGTCTTTGTTCAACAGTCACCTCCTCAGGGAGGCCTCCCCTGATGACTCTTTCTAAAATAGCTGGCCCCATCTGATATCTATCCTCTTATTCACAACATGTCTCACTCCTGAAATATGCGTAACCACTTGTTATTGAATATCTAGCTTTTTGGAATGTAATTCCTTCAGACTCAGGGGCTGTATTCATCTTTTTTTACTCCTGTGTCCTCAGCCCCTAGAACTGTACCTGACATATTATAGGTGCTCAACAAGCAGTTGTGGACGGGATAAATGAACTGAGTTGTTACGGTCAATATAGAGCAAAACTTAGTACTTTGGTGCCAACAAGCAATCGGTAAACTGGGGTCTGCCTATAATGCTTAAGTGGATTAAATAAAAACAATGTTGAAGATTGTTAATGTTTCTAGTCCCCTTGGAGAATCAACAAAAACTAGAGTTCAGAAAGCATAGCTGGGAGAAATTAGTAAGAAGGACTGAACAGTGCATGATACTGCTGGCATCCAACCCTTCTTTGCTAAATGCATCTGAGAGTTTATTATCTGGGGCGCCTGGGTGACTCTTGATTTTGGCTCAGGTCATGATCTCATAGTTAATGAGCTCGAGCCCCGCGATGGGATTCTCTCTCTCTCTCTCTCTCTCTCTCTCTCTCTCTCTCTGTCCCCTTTACCCTCCCCCACTTGCTCCCACACATTCACTCTCTCTCTCTCTCAAAAATAAACTAAAAAAAAAAAAGAGTTTCCTATTTAAGTGTATTTATATTTTTAAAAATTACACCCCTGTTTGTTTCTTCGTTATGGTAATTTGTTTCAACTCTATATTTTATAATAGAATTTTCGTGTATTTCTATAAATTGGAATAAGTATAAAGAAATCTATTTCTCGTATTCCCATGTGAATAGCTCAGTGTTTACTTTCCACACCCAGTCCAGCTTATGTATCTTTCAATATACTTCTTTCTCCTTCCCTGGGCTCAGAAGACATTTCATTTTAACTTTTTTCAGTTAGAAGAAATTCATAAAGACAACCGTCAGATTTCAGTGGGAAGTGAAAGTAGGAGAGATATTAAAATCTATAATTTGCAAAGTAACAGTAACGCTCATCTTTAAATGAAAGGGGAAATTAGAAGGCCCACTGAAAGCAGAATGGAAGAGGGAAGTCCTATAGGCAATACACTGCAATAGAGCTTCTGGAAGATGCTTCCGAAGATGAACCCTCCTAACACAGGAAGTCTGATCCGATCCAGTCTGAGTTCTTGTCTTGGAACAATTGACTGTAACCTTCAAATTATAGTGAATGAATTGTGTTGCATCACAGAGGGTGTAGGAGTCGGGGGTGGAGGGTTTAGGGGAAATGTCAGACTTGAGAGGAGCTGAGAGCCCGTGATTGCATTTATCTGCTTCATACAGCTGAAGACAGCAACCAAATGGAACTGGAATCCACTGAAAGAAACAGGGAATTATATCGGTTTTTTTTCTTAATTAAATGCTTCTTGTGTTTTCCTTCCTGGCCTTGACTGGTATTTATTTGTCTCTACTTGTATCAAAGCAGCATGACATTCTCAATGTTGGGGGTGGGGGGTGCAGGGAGGGAAGGGAGTTTCTCCTGGTCGTAATGGAAATATTTACTGGCAACAGATGAGACTATGGTTCTCTAAGGGGAAGGCTGCATTTGTCAAAGATTTGCTTGGATACTGCCTTGCTTGCTGGGAATAGTTATTTACTCTTAATTAGCCCTAAATACAGTTGAGCAGAGGAAGGGCCTTATTTGAAAACCATCATCACTGTTGTAAATCTGGCTGCAGTAGAAAAGAACGACCGACAGTGATTAAAAGGGTGGCTGATGGGCACGTATTAGAAATCATCGTCGATAATAAAATCTGACGACAGGAGCAACATGTATTTTATGTTCCCATAAACATAGATTTAGTGCAAGGAAGTCCGCATAATAGTACTTGTGGCATGGGCTGAATCGCTCTGAATTGAATTTAGAACAACATAGAAGACACAGTATCAGCTGCAGGGTACTAACCTCGGTTTCAGCTCCGGGGTGGCATCTGCTCTGAGAACCAGGGCAGTTTCCTTCCCACGTGGGAAGAACCTCATCAGTGTTTGGGATTCTCCGAAGGTGACTTCACCTTTTCCAGAGTGCCAGGAAAGGCGGTAGATCTCAGCCGCCCCATGGCTGCGTCTCAATCACCTTTTCTCTGTCACACGCGCACACACACACACACACACACACACGCGCGCGCGCGCGCGCGCGCGCACACACCTTCCTGGCAAACTGAATCCTTTTATTATGTACTGCCTTTCAACCTAATATAAGCGAATTCTCCCAAATATTCTTTGCCCTTAGGCTTTTACCCTCAGGGACCAGGGAAGGAGACACCCAGCTCAGTGATGGTGCTCCAGTCTTTGGGGGGGGGGGGGGGGGGGGGGTTAACCTCACTGCTCACTTCTCTGGAGAGAGGTTCCAGAGCAAGTCTCTTCCTCATCTCCAGGCTCTTCTATTCTAGGCTCCCTCCCCACCACCTTGGGCCTGGGCCAGCACTGTGGTGTTTTACATACCTAACTTTTGAAAACTTACACACCCATTCACTGCCATTTTCCCCAAGGTACATCTCCAACATGTCTGGCTGTTTCTCGGATCAAGACCATTACCCCACCCCATGACCTCTTTCCCTGAGCTAATGAGAGAACAGAGGAAGCCCCATCTCCTCTTTCGCCCCAAGGGATGCCCACATTTCCTTATCCCGGGGTGAGTGACATTTCTTTTAGTGGCAATGACCCCTACCCCGCCCCCCACCCCTGGCCTCCTTGTAAATGCAAACCTCACCCCTACAGTCGCGAGCAGCCTCGGTCTAGCCCGGAGCTAATGAATTCGCTATTATTTAAACCTGCCGTTATTTAAATTAGATCTCTATTCACGAAAGCTGATCTCATCCCCCAAAACCCTGAGGAAGAGAGCAGAATATTCTGGTGTTCTGCAACAATTTGCCAGCCCAGCGTCCCTCCAACGCAGCTTTCCTAGGGTGGCCCCTGGCACAAAGAGCCACCCCTCTGGAGCGAAGACTCAGCTGGGGTTTCGTACTCTGACAAGGTGTGAGTGGAAATAAGGTCATCCTTTTAATTTCGGGAGGAAATAGAAGGTAAGATTTCTTTCACAGAGACATTTTGCAAACAGTGATCATTTCCATATTTGACTCTCGATGATTGACTTTTAAGCCTTAGAAAAAAACAGAGCTGAGCAGCTGGGCAACACTACGTATCTTAGTTAAACCAGAATAACCCCAACCCCCTCCCATTTCCAATGTGACAGTTTTTTACCATGATAATTGGTAGAGCTGCTCTTTGCCACCTGCTGCCTGAAATCCTTACCCCCGGGAAGTATATATGGAGATGTAAGTCCAACCTGCAACCCAACACAAAATTAACCCCAGGACATGCTTTCCCAAGAAAATACCAGGATGGCAAATAAAATACAATCACTATTTTGTGGAACAGCCTCCGTAAGTCTGTCTTGACTCTGGGGAAATGAGCCAGATGTTCTTTGCGAAGTTCATCCTGATTAAACCAAAAGTGGCCCAAGGAAATCCTCTGTCTTTTCCACCTTTCCACGCCCATTCTCCCGTGGATAGGACAGAGCTGCAAATAGCCTGAAATATACAATCACTATAATTTCAGGAGAAGTAAAATGTCCGAAATGGCCCTTTGGAGAAATTACAAGTCGAAATGTGTGACTTAAGTGACAAGCCAAGCCAGTCGAGGAAAGGCTGTTTGGCAGTTATTAATGGAAGACATTTACAGAACTCGGCTACCTGATCTCAGTTTGCTGAGTGGCCAGCAGGGTGAGGTCCCAGTGGACTCCCGGGGCCTTAGTTGAAACAGGGCTGGCTGCTTGTTCCTCGGAAAATAAATTGGTCTGACTTCTGGAGCTCTCCAAAGGGTTAGGCTTAAAATCCGGGATGCAGTTCCTGAATGTTCATGATAGTAAGGCAAAGGAGCAATCCTCTATGTTACCAAGTTCAACGCTCTGAATTCCAACAGAGAGGCATGTGATTTGGGGTGGGACCCATTCATTCTTGCTGGCGGCTGAAGAACTCCCCTGAATTTTCTTTTTCATTAATTTATTCAACAAACGTTAATCATGGATTCGCTACATACCAGTCATTGTTCTTGGCACTAGAGAGACATCGATGAACTAAAGAAAAAAAAAAAATCTCTGCCCTCACGGAGCTTACATTCTATCCGTGGAGTAGGTCATATGTTGGTCACTGTGATGGGAGATACGTAAAGCCGGGAGAGGGTGTGCAGACTGGTGGGGCCAGGTGAACAGAGATGTGAACCAAGCACAGAAGACAGCCATGGGGAAGAGAGGCTAGAAACATGCATCAAACAGTATTGACTGTGTTTCTCCTCTCCACGCCCTGAGAACAAGTGGAGGGGCTTAGAAATTCCCTTATAATGATACTAAGCAACACTTACTAAGCCCTTAATACGTGATAAACTTCGTGCTAAGCATTTCCCCTGAATCTTCTCGATCAATCCGTTCATCAGCGCAGTAACGCAGCATAAGGAAGGTCCAGAGAAGTTAGGTGATTGGCCAGGGGTCACACAGACAAGCCAGTAGGTGCTAGACTTAGGACTTGAACCTTTTTGATTAATGCCAAATTTGCTAGAAACAATAACAACGAGCATTTATTGGGTAACTGCTACATAAAATGCACAGGCATTTTATGAGGTGCTTTGCATATATTGACTAGATGTTGGGGTCTGTAAGGGAAACCAGCACCACGCAGACACTCACTCCCCCGGAGCTTGCTTTGTTTCCAATCACATGTCCTTGAAACCTTTGGCAGATGCTTCAGACAAGACTGCCCTTTCTCCACCAAAATTCTCTCAGCCTTATCACACATGCTGCCCAGTAAGCCATCAATGACATGCTCTACCTCTCCAGCCTACCACGCTCCCTGGACTGGCCTCCCTTCAGATTCCTTGAAAATGCCAAACACACATGAGCCTCAAGGTCCTTGAACCTACTCTTCTCTTTGCCTAGAAGACTTTTCCTCAAATACCCACATGGCTGTTCCTTTACACCATTCAGTTCTCTACTCAAATACCGTCTCAAGGGGATGCCTTCCTTGGCCAGCAGATAGAAAACAGCACAGGGGACCATCAACTTGTCCATCCTTTCCCTTTTCTTCACCCTGCTTCATTTTCCTTCGCAGCGTTTATCATCTCCTGACCTATTTTATGTATGCTTTCTCTTGTCGCCTTCATTAGACACTCCGTTTTATTTGCCTGTTTCTTCAGCAGCTAGCACAAAGCCTGGCACAGGATAGACACTCAATACATATTTTTAGTAAATTAGTAACCCCTAGGACTATACTTCATTAAGAAGATCTGTGCATCTTGAAGACTCTTGTTAGCTCAACAGAGAAAAAGATGCAGAGGCTTTCATTCTGCCATATTTTTCCAGATAAGGTTAATATTCATTACTAAGAATACAAGACAACTCCTTTGAGACAAATGTAATAGGGAGCCATTGACTGTCACTAGAGAGTCATTGCAAGACAGAAGCCACTCGTGTACCCAGGATGAAAGCTTTAGCTCCACACTGTCCCAGGTGTTCTCTTAGATGACATGTGCAGGAATAGTGACTAAATAGTATGAAAGAGTTAAATGTCTACAGGAGCCATTGTGCCTGTTGCTGTCTATAAGAGGCTACTTAGTGGGGCGCCTGGGTGGCTCAGTTGGTTGAGCGTCTGACTTCGGTTCGGGTCACGATCTCGCAGTTGACGAGTTCGAGCCCCGCGTTGGGCTCTGTGCTGATAGCTCAGAGCCTGGAGCCTGCTTCCGATTCTATGTCTCCCTCTCTCCCTCTCTCTCTCTCTGCCCCTCCCCTGCTCATGCTCTGTCTCTCTCTCTCTCTCTCTCTCTCTCTCGCGCGCGCTCAAAAATAAACATTAAAAAAAAACTTAAAAAAAGGAAATTATTAAAAAAAAAAAAAAAAAAAGAGCAGTAGTCCGGGGAAAAGGTGTTAAGAGTTTTGGACTGAGGTGATTATTGAACAGGCGAGAAGTCAATGAATTTGAGGTGTATTTTGCAGGTGGAACCAACCAAACTTGCTAAAGGACTGAGGGAGGAGAATTGAAGAAAATGGAAAATACAAGGATGATTCTTAGGATTTTAGCTTGATGAAGTTATTGACTAACATGAGGAGGGCTAGAGGAAGATAGGGGAAATCAAGAGGTATGTTTTTGAACTCGGCACATTTAAAAAGCCTATCAGAGACCCAAGGGGAAATGTCAAGGCTTAGGATAATGCTTTGGAACTGGAATAAGTCTTGGAGCCATCCGCAGCAATATGACATTTAAGCCCTATTAATGGATAGGTCTGTCCTGTAAGGGAGTCTAACAGGGATTTCTTGGGAGAGAAATCCCAAGATAGAGCCTTCATGTATAGTCTTCCAAAGCTCAGTCATAAAATGCTTTAGCCTGGGGCTGACTCAGACATTCTCTCTCTCTCTCTCTCTCTCTCTCTCTCTCTCTCTCCAGATGCTTGTCCTTGGAGACCATCATGTTTTGAGAAAGCCCCATTTTGCCAGAGTCTACCGCCAGGCATGTGAATGAGTGAACCTCCAGATGACTCCAGTTCCCAGCTTCAAGCTGCCCAGCTAATGTGGAGGGGAGCAGAGGCAATTATCTGAATCCACCCAAAGACATGATTAGATTAGTGAGCCATATGGTTCTCAGCCACTGGATGGGATGCTTGATTGGTCATGCAACCTCAGATAACTTCAACAAAGAACTTGCCAAGGAAATGCAATGCTAGGTAAGAGTTGCAGCGGCGGTGGAATGAACAGGGGGGTGAGAAAATGGAAATAATGTGCAGACAACCATTTCAAGAGGCTGAGCTGGGACAGACAAGAGGGAGAGGGGGTATAGAATGAAGATGTGGACATAGCTTTTTTCCTTCTGAGATGGAGAACATGTTCGTAGGATGTTGAGAGTAATTCTGAAGAGAGATAGACACTGACTTGTAAGACCAAAGAGGGATAGACTGAAAGAGCAAAATCCTTGAAAAACTGTAAACAGCAGCGGTGAGATTGACCTTCCTCTATGCTAGGAAACAAGAAAAGAAAGATGCATGTGGGCAGAGGTAGGTTTGCAGATGTGTTGGTGGGAGAATGAGGGTTTCCATCCAAGAGTTTCTATTGTCTTAATGAAGAAAGAGCCAAAGTCATCGCTGGAGTTTGAAGGGGGTAGAAAGGTGGTTTGGAGGGAAACAGAAGGAGTTAGAATCATCTTAAAATGCCGACATGTGGTAGAAATGCTGGGCAGTGTTGAATGCACCATGGAGTTGACCGACTCAGCCATTCAGTCAGCAGTGTAGAAAAAGCTGATAACTAGGCAACACCAGGTTGTTCAGAGTTTCCCTCAGGAGGTATATCAGAGAGAAGGGCATGGGATGTAAAGGTATTTGTAAGGTAATAATTATAATAATGGATCAGGACACAGATGCTAAGAAGAGAAAACAGTGAGAAAGGGCTGGGGTCCCTGGATTGGTGGTTTCAATGAGGCTGAAAATATATTGCAGTACACATTCTAGAAAGTCTAGAAAAATCTGACCCTCATAAGATTTAGGTCCAGTAGTTTAGAAGAATGGAAAGTGTTGGGTGAAGAGTTGGGAGTATTTTGTAGGAACAGCTACTGGGGATGACAGTCCAAGGACTTTCGCTAATGATGGAAGCCTGAATACTGACAACTCAACAGATTGGCCTCAATGACCAGACCCAGAGATTCACTCCATTTTGAGAACAGATTGTATTACCTCAAATGTAAAACTTCCCTAGAAGAAAAACTGATCCAACAATTTTTTTGGAAAGTTCCTCTTGAGAATTTTCTAAGTACTATAGAAAAAGATGACAGCAGTGTTTCTTCTATTAAGCTTGATGGTGACACTAAATGTTGAAATAAATGAAAGCCTGTTGGGAGTCTGTGAAATGGAACTAATACACCTGTATCTAGCTTACACAATGAACCTTGCTTTGTTTCTTGGTTTTTGGCCTCAGATACGTTGCTGATTTAGCCTGTGCTCTGTTGCCTTCTATTTGCTAAGTCTGTGCCAGTATAGCTTCATGAATCTTACGGAGACAAATGCAACGTCTGCCATTACTATAACTGAACCCGGGCCAGGAGTGCCGGCTTCGCACTGAACCTACTCTCTTGCTGGGCTTTTCTGTCCTTCTTTTGGTTTCTTTGTTTTGGATGGATTGCGGTTCATGCATTTGCAAGCATCCCGATTGATACATTCCATGCATTTGGGAGATGGGCTGAAATAGACTTGTCCTCTTGAGACACACCCTGGAAAAAAACCACACACGCATATCCACGAATGGGTAAATGTGATTGTTGGACTGTGTGTTTCTAGAAGCCTCGGCAAAATGAAAGAAAACAAACCACACACACACATCAGGTGATAGTTTATAAATATTACTTATGTTCCAACCGGAGGCGCAAGGGGATTATAGAACTGATCTTTCCTTCTGTTTCCTCTCTCCCTGTCTTTCCATCCTCGCATCCCAACAATTGCATCTCGAACCACAAAGGCACACGTAGTCACAAAGGCAAAGTGTAATTAGTTACTCGGAGGCAGTGAAGAGTGTGGACCCATAACAACATCTATCACAAGTCCTTAGTACTCCCTGGATTTGGTTAGGGTAAAATTTTCTTGGGGAGTTCTTCAGCTGGTAAATTCTCCTCCCTCTTCCTACCTATCCTAACTTCCTCCGGTGGAATCAGCTCTCCTTGGTAACAACAAGGAGGAGATAGAGTGGTATCGAGTTGCCTCAGTTTGTAGTAACCCAGACCACATCACAAAGGCACTATACAAGGAGAACAAGCCTGGGGACACCTGGGGTCTCGTCCGTGCAGTAATGGCCATCACAGACAGCAGGGGCGGCCTTGCCAAAACTCTCAGTTGAGTGACGCTGCTGCCAGAAGCATAGGCTTATCATATCCAAGACATTGAGAGGCTTGCAGGCTCAAGGCAATCTTTACAATCTCAAAGCCAACCTCAGCCCCTTGTCATTTCATCCTTTGTTGACTCCCCAGCCCCTCCTCAGACCTTCTCCTGAGGCAGAACCAGTAGGCTGAGCATTGCACGTCTTCTAATTACTCTTTTCTTTGTTTGCAGAGGGGTTTTCAAATCATCGACTCATCCGTTCACTTATTCATTCAACAGATATCGTTGAGCATTGACTCCGCCGGGCAATACTTTAAGATCTACAGACAGTGCAGTGAACAGAACAGAAAAATGTGTCTGTCCTCATGGCGTTTACCTTCTGGTGGAGGAAAAAAAAAAAAATCCCAACTGGCGATGGGACAAATAAATAGAGAATGCAGAAATGAAGGAAGAGAAATAACAACCAACACCACAGAAAAACAAAGGATAATGAGTGCAGTGTTTTAAAACGATAAAGCAGGGGCGCCTGGGTGGCGCAATCGGTTAAGCGTCCGACTTCAGCCAGGTCACGATCTCGCGGTCCGGGAGTTCGAGCCCCGCGTCGGGCTCTGGGCTGATGGCTCAGAGCCTGGAACCTGTTTCCGATTCTGTGTCTCCCTCTCTCTCTGTCCCTCCCCCGCTCATGCTCTGTCTCTCTCTGTCCCAAAAATAAATAAAAACGTTAAAAAAAAATAAAAAAAATAAAACGATAAAGCAAGGTAAAGGGCTTGAGAATGGCCAGGATGCTGTATCTCACATGTGGCGCTTGGGAAAGTTAGCTCTGACCATACTACCTTCGAGAAAAGACCTGAATAAAGGGAGGAACGAAGAAAACGATAGAAAAGTGTTCCAGTGAAAGGGGCCGTCAAGTAGGCAGGGATGTGCGAGGCACGTTCCGGGAGCAGCTTGAAAAACTGTGCATGGAACAGACAAGGTGGGGAGAGGAGGAAGTCAATAGGCTGGGGGGGATTTGGGAGTCCGATTATGTAGGCCTTTGTAGGCTGGGAAGGCTCTGGAACATTCTGAGCAGAGGAACAACAGGAATATAACTCTGATGTCCTTCTGGAGCCCTGGGTGTGGTGTCAGGCTGACCTCTTTCTACTAGAGCTGAGCTCCTGCTCACCCTTTCTTATGTGTCCAAGAATGTAAACATTCCATGGTTTCCCCTTCTTAATCTCTCGCATTTCCCAACATCTCCTCTGAATTCACTGTCCTTTTTCATTTCTGTTGACTGAATGCATTTCTCACCTTCCATACACTAAGGCAGAAGTGCGATCAAACCAGCAAACAGACGCCATTCCTGGGACACATGTTTGTTGTGCATTTGCTGTGCGCAAGGTTCTGATCAAGGAACCAGAAGGCTCAAATGTGAATTGAAATAGACCTGGCCATTCAGGAACTGAAAACTTAGTACCAGTTTCCCCATCGTTTCAAGTCTGCGGGCCTCTATTACCATCAAAATCTCAATTTCCAGGGGCACCTGGGGGGCTCAGTCGGTTAAGCATCAGATTTCAGCTCCCGGCATGATCTCATGGTTTATGAGTTTGAGCCCCGCGTTGGGCTCTGTGCTGACAGTTCAGAGCCCGGAGCCTGCTTTGGATTCCGGGTCTCCCTCTCTCTCTGAGCCAACCCCACTCACACACACTCTGTCTCTAAAAAATAAGTCAAGATGTTAAAAATTTTTTTTTGAAAAATCTCAATTTTATGCCTAATAATATTTTAGGGTGTTTCATAGTCATTCATTGAGAAACTATATTATGACAAGGAGCTATTACATCTTCAGTAATACTTTTATGCATTTCTTTCTTATTAATGCAATGACTTCTCCATAATAGTACAAGTAATCGTGAAGGTGTTATCTGAAACACTGTACCTCTTTAGAACAATGTGACAAGTACACAGAGATTTGCCATCACCTTGTGATAATGCCATCCCCTGTCACACCCATGGATGTGAGGAGAAGCACGGGACTGGAATAGAACCCAGCTGACCCCCTGCTCCGTTACTCTGACCATAGGGACATGCTCAATATATAGGAAGATGTTTGTAACGTCCGTTACAAAAGCTCAGACTTTAAGGATGTCCCAAAGTCAAGGCAGACTACCCATGAGTTGGCATAATAGTGGCCTATGGGTGGCTGGGCTCTTGAATTAATTCCATAATGTGGGGGCAGGACTAGTTACATAATTTGCAGAACTCCAGGCAGAAGGAAAATGCAGGGCTCCTTGTTTGAAAATTTATTAGGAGGGGCGCCTGGGTGGCTCAGTCCATTACACGACCAACTCGCGGTTCAGCTCAGGTCATGGGATCGAGCCCTGTGCCAGGCGTCACACTGAGTATGGAGCCTGCTTAAGATTCTCTCTCTCTCTCTCTCTCTCTCTCTCTCTCCCTCTGCCCCTCTCCGCATTCGCACCTGCTCTCTTTCTCCCTCTCTAAAAAACAAGAAGAATAATAAGTATGGCCATTATCCCCATCGTAGATAAAGAAACCAAGGCCCAGACGGGTTTATTAACTTGCTAAGGTTGTCCAGCTAGTAAGCAGGGGATCTCGAGTTCAGTCCTACCTACTCTGACTTTAGCATGTTGGCCTTTAAATCCTAATATTTTCCTAATGCTGTTTAGCACGTTTTGAGGGTCCAAAGAGAAAATGTAGGCAAAATGCTTGTTAACCTCAGAGTATACATTTCGAGCACCCACTATGTGCCAGGCATTGTTCTAAGCATATGTTAGCTCATATAATCTTCAAGGCTCCTGTATAGCTATCTATTATTATTAACTACATTTTAACATTGAGAAAATTAGGGAACAGAGCCACTGGGTGACTTGCCTAAGGAAACACAGCAAGTGAGAGATTGAGCCAGGATTTCAGCCGAGGGAGTAAAAAGTGAGAAACAAAAGACAGGAGCATTTGTTATTATATAATTATATTTTTATACATTATATAGTTATTATATAGTCATAAGAATATTATATTATATTATGGTTACTATAATATAACTATATAATAGATATAATATATTACTCTATTATATTACAGTTACTATACAGTCATAAGAATATTTTGTGGTTCCTTGTAGAGGGTTCTGAAGCCATTATCTTTAAAATACTTCTCTGATAACGGAAAAGAAATGAAAGATTATAGTTGGAAGCAGAAGGCATAATATAAGTAGACTCTTGCCTAAGTGGTACCCACATTTTATGGAAAACCAAGCAGCCCTTATCTTTTCTGGGTCTGCAATTCATGTCTTACTTTTTTATGATCTTGAAATGGATTCTCCAGTAGGATATAAATAAGGAAACCTCTGTTTTTTTGCCCCTAGTGTTCTCCCATTTTCATACTAATTAAACTTGTCATCAGGGGAATCATTAATTTTCCTTGGCCACCAGCCACCCTCCCCCTGATCCTGTGTCACGCAGAATTCCTACATTGTGCCAACGCTGTCTAGGAAAGCCACACCTGGGGCCAAGAGTGGCTTGTGCGCAAAGAGATCGAAGTTTGTTCCTTGTGGAAGCTAACAGCACAAACCCTTCCCGTCTCCCGCCATGAAGTGGAGTTATTTAATTTACCAAGACACGGGCCAGAAACCAAACCCCCCATGGATGTTTCACTTTTATTGCCCATTAGAAAGCATCGAAGAGCTGCTGAACATTAGCTCTTAGAGATAATAGAATTACCTCCTTCTAATACCAGGAGTTGATATCACCCTTCTTTTTGTGCTGCTTCCAGCATTCCCGAAAACCCTACCACAGTGTGTTCATTTAGCAAATAGTGATTGAAAACCTCTTAGCGCTTTGTGGGTGAAACAGAAGAATGAAATCTGCGGGTTCTTTAGAGTCTAGTGATGGGCAAGAGGCACATACCCTCAGGCATCTGATGAACACGCTAGAGGTACAAAGACAGAGTGATGGGCATCTAGATGGGAGTGCAATCCCTTTACCAGAGGTTTCAGACTGGAAGGAATCCATGGGCCAGTCCATGCAGCAGTTAGGAAACCTAATGTATTATGTGTCTTCTGCACTTCTCTTAATTTTCCTAGATCTTTATCGGTCAACTTGAAGCTTATCTAAGTACTTTCAAATCAGATTCAAAAATCACTCATAACATTTTGCCTAACTTCTCCAGGAGCCAGTTTACAGGAAGGGAAGGAAAAATCAAAGATCATAGAGAAATTTGGAAATTTGGCATTATTAATTGCCAGATCTCAAACCCTGTAACATTTAAATTCCCGTGGTGGCCACAGTGGTTTGCCTCGAAGATGGCTGCCATCAAGGACTTTCCTTCACGTGGCTCATGCAATTTGCCCGTTGAGACGTTGAATCTACTTCCTCCCTCTCCTTGAACCTGGGCTGGCTTTAGCAAATGGTTTGAACAATAAAATATGGCAGAAGAGGTATTCTGGGACTTTAAGCCTAGCTTAAAAGAAGCCTTGCACCAGGAGATCTGTCTTGGGTGTCTTGTAACATTCTGGGAATGCTGAGCTACTATGGGAGAAGTCCAATTACTTCAGACTGCCATGCTGGAAAGGGAAAGTTTGGGCCCTGCGATGACTGTTTCAGCTAAGTGCAGTGCACCCCCCCCCCCCGCCCCGCCCAGATCCCCAGCTAAGTGCAGCCCCGTAATCAAGGCACCAGACATGGATGGGATTTCTACCTTGATGTTTCCAGACCTGCCCATTTGCCCATCTAATGGCCCTCATCCACACAGGAGTTGGGCCCTAGTAATCCTTGTGTGAGTCCTGCTTGATAAAATTGTGAGGTATAATAAAGTGGTTGCTGTTTTAAGTCATTAAGCTTTGGGGTAAATGATCACAAAACAGTAAAAGCTGGAACACTGATCAATCCAATCTCTTAAAAAAGTTTCGTATCAAATAATAGAAGGTTTCTCTTTCATTACTCTCTTCTTTCATGAATCTTGGCTCTTCTCAGAAAAAATTAGGAAAGTTGTCAGTTTTAATCTTGAACCCCCCAGTAATGTGAACGAATCTGAAATGACTGGGAAAAGCAAGTGTGGAGAGATTGAAAAGCCCTGCCTAATGTATCGTGTGCCCACCATAGTGCTTCCCACAGTTCAGGTCACTCAGTGAATTATTGTCGAATAAGGGAATGGGTGAGTGAATGAATGAATGAATGAATGAATGAAATGTCTTCTCTTTGCATGAATGGAGAGCTCTGCAACATGGTGGCTTAGTATGTATGTGTGTCTCACTTCATCTACTTTGTTTTTCATAAAGAATTTATCTGACCCACTGTCTTTTGACAGATGACCCCCAGAGTGCCAATGGGAAAACTGGAATTCGTGTCAGAATCTATGGCTCTCTGCCATGACTTTCTGGAGGCCAGAGAAAATGGCTTTTCCTGGAGGCTACACCTCTCCATATCATGTGCCACATTTGCTTTCAATGTTGGCTCTTGTCTGGAGGCCCTGCCGCCTAGTTGATAATTCAGACCGCTAGGACTCATTTTTTTTTTTTCCCTGGGAGTGAATTTGTTCTTCATGAATATCGTGCACCACCTTGGAATCCAGTTATTTGGACTGAAAAGCCCAAGGGGACCCAATGAAGGATGGGGTCCCGCCAGCAACTCTGTAAACACCTGGTGTTGGTGTCGTATTTGGGTGGTGACTCAACACAGAGGCCTGGAAATGACAAGGGTCCTGCTTGTAGGGGACTCAGGTTCCTAGTAGAAGAACAGATTGTTTCTCCAAGACAATTGGCCCTTTGGAGGCTCAACAGCACATACTGAAAGAAGCACAAAATTCACTGGTCACGGAGCCGGGAGAGCCCCTCTCCCAGGTCACCCTCAGAGACCAGAGAGCTCAAAGCTCATGCGCATTTATGCCGTAAATCATACCCCGTGCAACCTCAGAAACAAGCAGGACCCACAGCCTGGGCAGGAAGTTGGGGTTAGGGGGTGGGAAGGGGACAATTATTTGGCTAGACTTCATGGAGGGGGGTATCCTTCAGCAAAAAGAGACCCTTGACCTTTGACCTTTGGCACCCTGGGAGCACCAAGTCTGCAGCTGTTGTATCTCCTGGGCTCTGCCCCAAGAACCAGAGCTCTGAAGGCCCCTTGTGAAGGGACAATGTGCTCTTATCCAACACGGATGGGGTTGCGTCTTCTCAGGGAAACGGCCCACAGCCCTTGTCTTTCAGGGAAATTACTGAACCACAGCCAAACCACGATATTCAACTGCTAAAATAGCCTCAAATAGTTTTTTTTTTGTAAGGAATGAGTAAATCACTTAAAGGGACATTGGAGTTTTGGGAGCCCAGCTCCCATCACTACCAGCACCCCCACAGCCACGGGAGGCCAACAGAAGCGCTTGTCCTGTGACCAAAATGATGGTACCTACACCCCTGGCCAGGGCCTCGGCCAGCTGCACCCTCACATGCACACGTGTGCACACACACACACACACACACACACAAACACACACCCTCACAACACCGGCCAGTGAAGGCCACTCTTCTCATCCATTAGGTAAGTATTTACTGAAATCGGGACTAATTTCGTGTGCTATGCTGTGGAAGATACGGTTAGCATAAAGAGCAAAGGTGATTCCTGCCCTCATAGAACTTAGAGTCCTATGGAGGGAAGGGATAGTAACCAAACAATCCCATGAACAATATGAAAGTGTAATTGTGAGACTGTCAGAAAGGTGTTCAATGCTCATCCATAGAAGGGGATTGACCAGTTAGGGAAGTCAGGTGAGTCTGCTTGGAGTAAGTTTTAGAAAATCTGAATAGGAGGTAACTAGACGATAGGCAGAGGGAGTAGTATTCCAGCCAGAGCAAACAGTATATGCAAAGGTCCTGCTGACAGAACATGGTGACTTTGAAGGGTGAAGGGTGGCCAAGAGGGTGGAGTGGAGTGATGACTATGTAGAACCCTGTAAAGCACATTCCCATTTGGGACATTTGGGATGTAGACATATGGCTCTTCCAGCCAAGTACTACAGATGGACCCTGTGCCCCTAATATAGTTCATGACAAAAGTGTTTCTTGTATTGCCAATGACCGTTCTCTTCTCTATTCTGGAGATCCCCTCGGCCTCTGTTCTAGAAGCAAGAACCTGGAAAGGCCAACGCCATTCATCACACAAGGACTTTGGTAATAAATCCAAATATGGCTGACACAGGGGGAAGATATAATAGTGAGAATTCTGACTTACTTTTCTACTCCAGGCTCCTCACTCCCATTGTCCAATCAAAAAAAGCAAGGTCACACCCTACCCAGACCTTCGGGGTTTAGCCTCCACACAAGTTCTATCACTGTTCTTGTTACCTCTTCATCTGCTTCTTTGCTTTTACCCTTCTCTGTTCCTGAGATCTCTGCCTCCTCATTTTCCTGGGAACCCTGCCCTCCCTCAGGAGGCAAATAGTTTTTGACTCCTTGGGTCTATTTTTGAAGACTTCCAGAGTCTGCGGTGAGTGGACACCATTGTCTTCTCTGCTCCTGCGTAAGAGACGGAGATCAGCTTCAGATCTTCAGAGTTGGGGAGGACGAACATCTGGATTACATTTCGTAGCTTTCTCTACGAATATACAAAACAGACAAACCAAAAAAACAAGCAAAAACAAAAACAAAGAACAAACAAAAACCTCAGAGAGACATTTTTCTGAGTGAAGATGAATGTCCTCCCAAAGACCTTACTGACCCTTCCCTATTTATATTTCTCCTCTGCACTCAGATTGGAGCTTCTTTTGCTGTAGGATTTTGCCCCCATCCTGATCCTGGGCTGGAAGACAAAACTTCCTCTTTTAACTGGACAGGGTTCATCCCCAAGACAAGATGCATCCTGCAGGCACAGGGTGGTCCTTCCGCACGACCGTACCTCTCTCCTGCTGTCACACGTTACTGCTTTCTCCATGTACCTAAACCCTTCACCTTACGCTGATCCTCTCCTTAGGGAAATCTTTCTTTTCCTCAAGCCTCAGTCTAAAATTGCGTCGATGGTGACATCTCCCTTGTCCCCAGTGGGGCCAGTCCCTTTATTGACCACACTCACAACACTCTGTAAGGCATTTCTCTTTCACAGCACAAATGACAATTCTAAGAAAGAATTATTGAGTGACTACGTAACACTCAATGCATCTTCTATTTGATTTTAAGTCCCAAGAAGGTAAAGCTTCTGTCTTCCTGTGTACTCATTCCCACATTAGCATGTAATAACCTTGGTTCACTATTGGGTGGTTATTAGGTACCAGGAATTTTATATAATTTAGCTCATTTATTCCTCAAAACATTTCTGGAAAGTAGGTACTTTATAAAGGAAAGAACGTGAGACACAGAGAGAGTGACTTACCTAAGATCGCATAGTCACTAGTATATAGCCAAGATTGGAACTCAGGAAGACTGTCCCCAAAGCCATAGTTTACATATAGGGTGAAATGTACATACATACCACTTTTAAAACTTCAGTTTCTTAACATCAAAATAAAATCGATATTAGGGAGACCCAAGAGTTAAGAAGTATTATAGAGTTTTTAAGGGGATGGCGGAACTTGGATATTTTCTCATTTTTGTCTGATTTCTACATAAATTGCAGCATCCTGAAACTACTCTCTTAAAATATGGCTTTTGCATTCTTGCTCTCATCATTGGTTTTTATTTGCTGATGTGTCCCATTATGTTAGAAACGAGCTAACTCAATAATTTGCTTGAAGTAAAAGCTTCCCTCCAAATGGGTCAAAGATGGGATTTTCTCAGTGGTGAGATGGGCAATATTGTAAACACTTAATGGAAATCATCTTCTTATAGTTCAAAGATGCACTAAAAGATGTGTGTGTGTGTGTGTGTGTGTGTGTGTGTGTGTGTGTGTGTGTGTATGTGTGTGATTTCCCAGACGAGAAGGTGTTATGAATCGGTGTATAAGCCACCAGGGACTTTGGGATTTAAGACCTGGCTGGGTCACTGGCCTCTAGGACACCCTTGGTCAGCTTACTTAGCTCCAGAGTGGTTGGTCAACGGGAACTCAGTGGCCCCAGTCAGTTGTTCTCACAATAAACAAGAGATTCTTCAACTCATTTTCATAGAAATAGATAAGAACCTGTTCTGGGCCAGATTGCCCAAGAGGATTCAATGCCCATCATTTCAGAAGGGGCTCCAGGTCCTTTTGCCCTTTTAGACTAAGAAATGCATTTAAGCGGCATCTGGGTGGCTCAGTCGGTTAAACGTCCGACTTCGGCTCAGGTCGTGATCTCGCGGTCTGTGAGTTCGAGCTCCGCGTCTGGCTCTACGCTGACAGCTCAGAGCCTGGAGCCCACTTTGGATTCTGTGTCTCCTTCTCTCTCTGCCCCTCCCCGACTTGTGCTCCGTCTCTCAAAAATAAATAAATATAAAAAAATTAAAAAAAAAAAAGAAATGCGTTTAAGTCACGAACAGGTCATTGATCATAGAAGCTCCGAGCCACTTCACCACTGTCCCTGTTTCCTGCGTTCGGTGCGATAAGCCACAAATTAGTATTGAATTCATCCTCTGTGAATTTAAAGCTCACAGAGAAATTCAGAACATCCTTTGGTGTCAATAGAATATTGTTCTGAGTAATGTTGTAAGAAGGCAGTGCTGGGGTGTTTTGTGAAAATGACAACTCAGAGGAGGAGGTTAGGAAGTCAGCCCTTACTTGAAGGGAAATGACACATATTAAAGAGACCGGAAAGTTGGTGCTTCGAAGCAAGGATACACCACATTCTTAGTGCCGAACAGGAAGAAAGAATGAGGCAGATTGTGGTGGCAGGGAATTGAGAAGAGATTTTCTTAGAAGGCGAGGCTTGTGAGGAGAAGGATCCCATGGACCTCTTTTGGCACTAGAAAGAGAAGTAGAAGAAAAAACATCTGCTCTGGAAAATCAAACAGTTAGCTGCACGTCAGAGTCCCTCACAGTATTTAAGAGCCATTAATACAGTGTTTTGAGGGCCTGTGTCACAGCCCGTCTCCTTTACTCCACCTTTTCTTTCCATTCTGTCATCCTCTGATCAAGTGTGGAGGAGCTAAATAGTTAGAATGGCCAATGGGATTATCTTAATCATAAAATAATCTATTTTTATATGAATAATCTGGACATCAGTCCCATTGTATGGCCTTTACAAAAGAATTTGGTCTCTCTCTCTCTGTCTTTCTCTCTTTTTTTATGTTTTATTTTCGAGAGAGAGAGAGAGAGAGAGCATAAGCAAGGGAGGGGCAGAGAGCGGGACAGAGGATCTGATGCAGGCTCCAGGCTGACGGCGAGCCCATGTGGGGCTCGAACTCACCAACCCCTGAGATCATGACCCGAGCTGAAGTTGAGGCTCAACCAACTGGGCCACCCAGGTATCCCTCAGTGTCTCTTGAAGTGCAGCCTCAGGGCCCCTGCCTCACTCCTCTGAAATGGGCAGGGGAGTGGGGAGGCTTAATTGGAATGCAGATTGAGGCCACCTCAAATTGACTGGATTGGAATCCCTAGGGGGTGCCACCGGGGAATCTGCATTTTTAACAATTTAACTTTTCCAGGTGATGCTAATGCACATCTACCTTTAAGCTCAGAAGGAGAGGCCAGGTACTCTCCTTCGTTGATAAAATTCGTGATTTATCTCACAGTCGTCACACCGTTGGTTACCCCGTGATAAACATCCCTCCAGTCAGGTTCACCTTGTCGCCAGGGGTTTCTACTTGCTGGGCCTGGAATACAGCTCACACCCAAGCACTCTTTGGCCTACTTTTCCCTCTCCCAAACAGTGGAGCTTCTCTGTCCCAGGCAAAGTCGTTCTCATGATCAATGGGCTGAAACACAGTTTACACAGCATATTTCACATTATTGATGTCTGAATCCCATCAGTTGCAAGTCTGAAAGCATTAAAATGGCCCACGCTTTAAATCTCATTGTAACTCTTTAGTGGTTTCGCTATAATACCATAATTCTATTAGCTTTAAAAATCATAACATTTAACAATTCTTCTTCTCTAGTCTATCCCTAGCATGTTTGATATGCTGGGGGATTAAAATATATGACCTGGATAAAAGACAAAGTCAAAATAAATACCAAACCCCAACATAGATGGTCCTGAGCTTTTAAGGAAATGAATTTAGATGAAAAGCAGCAGTCAGGGCCTTTATAACAGTTATCGTGGATACGGATTTGGTCTTTTTATTTCTAGCTCTCTCTGGCCTTCTTCCTTCGCTGAGCAAATTTACTTTCTCACACTTTGGTATGAAATGTATCAAGTTTCCGTTTTTTGAACAATCAAAGCAGTCTCTTGTCATTTTAAGGCAACCTCTCAGTGGGAAATTTGGCTTGGGTTTCCAGGAAGATATTGTTAATTACCCTCCGAAGATTACTTAGAGTAAAACCAGGCATGTTCAAGATTGTATCTGGTGTTTTTGACTGGGGCCGGCGATATTTGAAAGGAGGTTGTCACGTGTTTTAAAATCTATCTGATACACTGTCCACAGGTGTATTCTGGGAAATGACTAATAATGATGACAGTTGAAGAAGAGGGAATTCAACCATGCAATTGGTCAAGATAAGAGAAAGCTGGGGCGCCTGGGTGGCTCAGTCGGTTAAGCATCTGACTGCGGCTCACGTCATGATCTTGCGGTCCTTGAGTTCGAGCCCCATGAGTTCGAGCTGTGCTGACAGCTCGGAGCCTGGAGCCTGTTTCGGATTCTGCGTCTCCCTCTTTCTCTGACCCTCCCCCGTTCACGCTCTGTCTCTCTCTGTCTCAAAAATAAATACACGTCTCAAAAATAAATACACGTTAAAAGAGAGAGTACAAGTTGCACTAAACAGAGCCAGACCCGTTTGGGCACCCAACAGAGCACTGATAAGCAGATAACATGATAAAGTCTTTACAGACGTCCCTCCAAGAAACACCAGAGGAGGTCCCACCCAGTACATATGGCAAAACTGAACATCATCTCCTTTCTCTCACTATAGAGCGGCTGCCCCCCCCCCATCTCTTGCCTCTCTCAACTGCTCCTTATCCCCTTTGTCCAAATCCCAGGCCACACTGTCCTTTGCCTTCTGCCTCTTCCTCTTACCAGTCCAGTGTAGCTGCCCTTGACAGTGGTACAGCCAGACGGGACTCTTACCATCCTCCCAGACTGGGTCTAAGGCAACAGAAGGAGTAACAAAGCTTCCTTTTGCTTTATTCAGATCTGCATTTTCAGCACTTTAGCCTTATTTTCACCTTTAAGACTAAAAAATCAGTCATTAACAAGATTAACCCCTGCCCATCATCACATGGTTACTTCTCTGCATGGATGAAACTAAAATTTTTAGCCCTGAAGTAATTAATTTTAGTCCTGAAGTAATTTAACTGTCCCCATCCTTATGAGAGGATGCCAACACAACAGAAGTAGATTTTTTTTTGTAATTCTAATGACATTATAATGGTAGCTGTTTTTAACGTTAAAAATTACACTTTAGGGAAAGCCACCCATGCCATACCCTTTCAAAATTCAACCTGATAGTATTTTTAGACGCCAGACTAATACCTATTTCACTTTTCCTGACTGTGTGGGGCAGATGGGCTTAATGGCTTAGTTCAACTTCTACAGACGCCTTCCCAGCACCTACTTCTGGGCATTATAATGCCTGTCTCTCTCCTGAGTACGCGTTTCCTTCATGGGTAAGTTGGCATGGTTAATTAGGCCCCGTGTGGGCTGAGATCATTTGTCCTTTGGGTGGCCAGAAAGTTCCTGATTTAAGGAAGGCTGAACAAAGAGAAACTGAAGTCCTAGAAAAGCACATCTTACTGCTATTGTACACGCAGTTTCTTGGTTTCAAAAGACAGAACACATAGGAGAATAAGTTAGCAACGGGCATGAACTGAAACTACATCTTTGCTAGTTTTTGTTAAAATGTAATGGATGACATTAGGTCTCTCGATAATTATTCTAATAGTTTGCTCTGCTTTTGCGTAATACGTTTGATACACAGTACGGACGAAATGAATCAAGATTTAACAGGAACCAAAATATAGACGTCATGAAATCATTGTTCTCTATATTTGATTCACCAGGAAAACTACATCATAACCATGACCAACTTTAGTCCCCAGAACAAGGAGTCCGAGGACCACATAGCAATAGATAAAGACTCCCTAGGATAGAAATTCCAAATCCAGAATTAAAAATAGTCTCTGTCATCTTCAAAAGCTTAAAGTAGAACAGCCTTATGAGTACTTTATGGAAAGCTAGCCAGCATCCTAAACCTCTTGGTCTCCTTGGTAATCAGCAAGGGAGGTTCAGGAATGTTGCTTTACTCCCCATTACATGGGCTTCACTTTCCCGGTCCTATTCTACCCAAAGTCAAGCTCGTTGGGGGCATCTCCTATCTCTCTTGGTTCCTTCCTTGGCTTCTTTGCATCAGCCAAGACTCTTCACGTCTGACTTCCACCTAGTTCACAATGGCTGTAGCAACAAGGGAGTTTATTGCAAGAATGATGAGGCTAGAACTCCAAATAGAAAGAAATGTTGAGAACCTACGGAATACAGAAGGACCTCAGGATCCAGATCCGGCATATACTACTCTATTCTGCTTGTCCTACAGGCTTCAACCTCTGCAGCCCCAGACAGACCTTCTTCATCTCCATGGGAGAGGGATATGGCAGCTGTCCACCCCAGGAGTACATTGGTCTATGGTCCAAGAGGAGAGTTCACTACGATAGGAAGACTTAGCTCAGGACCCTGGGCCATTTGTGTCACAAATCCCTCCCCCGGCCAGTTAGAGAGGCCAGTGGGATGGAGGTGATGTCCCGGGAATTCTCTGGTCCTGCCCAACTCCCTTCAGCCAGGAAGGAGGTGGGGAGGGTGCTCAGTGACCAGATGGTAATGGCTACCGTGAACTGTGTCCAATGCATGTTCCAGGTTCTATTCTATTTGTTTCGGGTGTATGATTTGTTTAATCTTGCCACAAGGCTAAGCTGTAGGTTCAATTATTGTCACCATTATGCAGAAGAGGAGGGGTTAGAACAGTTAGGTAGCCTACCCGAGGTCAGGTATTTGGTGAATAGCAGAGGCATGATTGGAGCCCAGACTGGCTGGCCCAAGATCTACCCACCCAACTACCATCCACCATAACCTGCCTAATTCTCTCTCCTCCCCTTTTCTCCCTTGGTTCTTCCTCCCCTCACTGTAAGATGCCTGACAGGTGGTGAGGATAGGACACTGAGGTGAGTGGAATTCTCTGAAATACTTTCTGTCCTGACTACAAGCCCAAAGCACTTCTTCTGATCTTTCCCTTACTTTTCTAGCAGGTTCTTTGTTTGTTTGTTTGTTTGTTTATATATTTTGAGAGAGAGAGAGAGAGAGAGAGAGAGAGCATGGGGAAGGGGCACAGAGATAGAGACAGTCCCAAAGTGGGTGGGGCTCGATCTTACAACAATGAGATCATGACCTGGGCTGAAATTA
Source organism: Herpailurus yagouaroundi (assembly GCF_014898765.1). NCBI lineage: Eukaryota > Metazoa > Chordata > Mammalia > Carnivora > Felidae > Herpailurus > Herpailurus yagouaroundi. Next base: position 14,350,163 of record NW_024412433.1, read on the forward strand.
AGAATTGGCCACTTAACCCACTGAGCCACGAGGCACCCCTCTTCTAGCAGTTTCTTTTTTTTTTAATTTTTTTTCAGCGTTTTTTATTTATTTTTGGGACAGAGAGAGACAGAGCATGAACGGGGGAGGGGCAGAGAGAGAGGGAGACACAGAATCGGAAACAGGTTCCAGGCTCTGAGCCATCAGCCCAGAGCCTAATGCGGGGCTCGAACTCACGGACCGCGAGATCGTGACCTGGCTGAAGTCGGACGCTTAACCGACTGCGCCACCCAGGCGCCCCTCTTCTAGCAGTTTCTACCGCTATTTCTATTCTATTCAACTACCAGCTCCCGACTGGCACCAAGAACTAGATTCAGATTTCCTAATATGGACAGAAGCCAGTGAGTAATATTCTTCACGAAGGCAAAGAACAAATGCCCACGGAACACCAGAAAACAATTTTATACAGAAGAACATGTGGGGGGAAAACAAAGAAGAAAAAAGCCACAATATACAGAAATGTATTCCAAATGATGAATCACTCATGTTTTATCAGATTACTGTCATACCTTGGGGCTAAATATCTACTAAAATATAATTTAACGCTTGATTGTAAACTCTTTTCTCTGCTTCTCTCTTTATGTCACATCTGTGAAAAAGTCTTCAAACCCCATTTCAAATGCCACTTCCTTGACGTGGCTCCCCATGCCTGCTTCCCCTGAGGCAGAGGAGCTGAGTGCTACCTTCTCAGTGTTCAGAGAGTCTTTGGTACAAACGTAGCCCATTGTTACGTCACCACTTTCTTCCATAGACTTTTCTCCCACGAACTGTTTGTGATTTTCTTAAGAATTGTAACTGGCTTGCGGGTCTATATTTTTCAGTTCTCCCTAATAATGCCTGGTACAAAGTAATTCAATAAATATTAATCCACCAACCTCGCTGGTCTCCCTTTAGCTTTTCGAGTACCTTCCTCCTTTTCTTGGCTTGAGGTTTATGGGTTTATTCTAACTGGTTGAGTGAGCATGTCAGACTCAGTGGGGTGCTTTCTACTGGGAGCAACTCTATTCCTCTGTTCCCTCTTCAAATCTGCTGTTCAAACCCACTCTGAACACCACCAAGATGAAATCTCAGGCAGGCCTTACAATTTTTCTGTTCAGCCTCAGGTAATAGGTGAACGATCTCTTTCAGAAGCAGGAGGAGGTTACATCTGGTGGTCAGAATCACAGAGCTAGTAAATGGTGAAACCAGAACGAGGGTCCATTTGTCCAGGGACAAACTTCTGGGGTATTTCTCCTTCCTGCTTCCAAAGTCATTTGTCGAGAAAAATCCCTTGTCTTAGGAGGGAACTGCCTGAAAAGTCAATGCCTTTACAAAAGACTTTAAGTTTCAACAGAGCAGGAAAGTGCTCTGGAGAGCCCTCGGAGGCATTTATGCTCTTTGTTACTTCCCTTCGCACGGGCAGTAAGTAAAATGTCAGCTAGGTTTGTTCTGTCTGGTGCTCGGTCGCCCCTCAAACATACCACGCTGCCCGATGCCTTTGCCTTACTCTTTCTGCTGGCGATGCCCTCGCGTAAATTAATGCCAGTATCTTCCCCTTCATGAAGCTTTGCAGTCAGGTCTGGGGGCTCCTTCCACTGCGCTTTCATTGAACTTCTGTTATCCTTTTGCCATAGTCTGTGTGTGTGTGTGTGTGTGTGTGTGTGTGTGTGTGTGTGAGTTCCTGGAGAGCAAGGGTCATGCCTTCTAATCTGCATAGCCCTAGCATCTAATTCAGTGCCTGTTAATCAAATATAAATTGTATTGAGCACCTAATAACGCACCAGGCCCTTGCCACACACTATAGATATAAAGTAATGGTCTCGGGGTGCCTGGGTCTCAGTTGGTTAAGCGTCTGACTTCGGCTCAGGTCATGATCTCAGAGTTTGTGGGTTCAAGCTCCGTGTTGAGCTCTGTGCTGACAGCTCGGAGCCTGGAGTCTGCTTCGGGTTCTGCGTCTCCCTCTCCCTCTGCCCCTCCTCTCCTCGTGCTCTCTCTCTCTAAAGTAAATACACATTAAAAAATCGTAAAGTAATAGTCTCTGCCCTCAAAATTTTCAATAATGATAATAACTGTTGCAAGGCCCCCCAACTCATTTCCCTCCTCTCCCCACCATGATTGCATCCAAGCTCTTGGGGTCCTATTTTGTGCTGAGGTATTGGGTTGTTGGGCAGGGAAGAGCGTGTCTCATCTTCCATTGTTGGCCATGCAGGACCCCAGCACATTGCTCCTGGGAGACTTGTCTGGAAGGCTCCTTGAAATCAGACTTTCGGTGTCTTTAAAGCTGGTGCTTTGAACACAGATTCATTCTTCTCTCCCCACCCCACCCACCCTGCTCTGGCCACAGCAAGATCCAAGAGGCTGACCAAGACCTTGTCTACTTCCAGTCTCTGTAGAGCATGTGGTATCTGTTCTCAAGCCTCCCTAAATCTATCGTGCATTCATGCCGTGCACCATATCCTCTGTACTGTCCCCACCCTCCACCCCAAGGCCCGTCCCCCTTCCTCAGGCTCCGAGAATATCTTGGCCACCCTTCTCCACACTGAGGGAAGACTTTCCTCTCACAAGGTGCAAGGCTGTTCAACTCACCCTAAGTTCTTTCTGCCTCAAAGCCTTCTCACTTTCTTCCAGAGATGCAACTTCCCCCCAAAGCAGTAGTTTGTAATGGTAACGGCCCAAACAGGAAAAGAGGGAGAGTAATGGAAAATACCAACAAAATAAATTTCAGAAGTACTATTGAGGCACAGTTATAGAACTAGCAGCTAATCGGTTCTTATAATGTGCCAGGAACCACCATGAGTAATTCATACGCCTTAAATGTATTATCACAACAACTCGTGCAGTAAGTTAAATCGTTATCCCTGTGTTACAAATGAGGCACAGGCGAGGTTGTCTAGAACCATGGAGTCAGCAGGTGTCGGAGCCTGTTGGGAGCCCAGGCCGTCTGGCCCCAGGATCCACTTTTAACCACCACTCCTATAGCCTCCCCACGTCTTGTGGCTCAACCTCGGCCCAAAGTAACTTGAAACCAGCACAGCATGGTAGAGTCCTATCTCAAACCAGCACGGAGCAGGCACCCCATAAATATTTGCTGAAAGAAGGCAAACGAACAGATGCAAAAATATGGTTGATAAAACCACACGCAGGGCAATTCATCAGGGAAATGATTTGGGGGCTGTTCATCATATTCTCTAGTCAAATAAAAATGTTAGAAGGTGGACATTTTTGCATGTTCTAGAAGAAACGGGGACTGTTCTGAGCACAGAGCCCTAAATCCTTCTGTGTCCAGACATGCTATGGACCGGAGCCAAAAGCCAATGTGAATCTGAAAAGAACTCCCTAGGAGGAATATATTTACATTTATTCCATAAACTTGTGCTTCCCTTCCAAGCGATGGCATCCACCGGCCACTCTTCAAAGTCACTCTGGCTGAGGTAAGAAAGTGGTCACGCTGAAACTCTATTTTTAGCTGGCCTGTGGGTTGGGGCTTGCAGACATATTTACATATTTACATATTCTGTTTTGGTCTTGATATTTTTCTTTCCCTTCGCTCAGTCTTGGAGCCCATGTTTACTTCATCAGCAGTTAAAACTGAGAATCTCGAGGGCCTCCCGCCGGGAAAATCAGTTTCAAGTGTTTTTAAAGCTCAGGTCTTGATAGCGTTGGTGCTGGCTCATCATGAAGAAAATTAAGGTAATAATAAAGATTTTCGAGAGACCTCAAAGTGTGTTTTAACTGCATAAAAATTGGTTTCAAGGAGCTGTGAGCCAGAGGAACTTTAGGCCGGAAGACATTTCTGGATTTTTTTTTTTTTTTTAACATCAGGGTTCCTGCTTTAATACAGCAGGGACATTCAAACTGTGATAACTTTGTATAATATCTTATTGATGTGTCGAGCACTGTACTGGGTTTGAGTAAAGAAGCGCTTTTTTAAAACGTGTATTTATTTATTTTTGAGAGAGAGAGAGAGAGAGAGAACGAGAACAAGTGGGGGAGGGGCAGAGAGAAAGAGGGAGACAGAATCTGAAGCAGGCTCCAGGCTCGGAGCTGTCAGCACAGAGCTCCACGCGGGGTTCGAACTCACGAGCCATGAGATCGTGACCTGAGCCGAAGTCGGATGCTCAACCAACTGAGCTCCCCAGACGCCCAAGAAATGCTTTTAAGAAGCATATGGACACCCTGAAGGGGGCAGAGATACACGCACATGTAAAGCAAAACACTTCCAAGGCCACATAAGGTAGAAACGACTGAGAGACAAGGGGATCTCACACACACTGAGTGGGAGGTGGTTCCAGGAGGGAGAGACCCCCTGTTATGGGCTGAGTTGTGTCCTGTCCCAAGTTCATTTGTTCAAGTTTTAAATCCCCGTACCTTAGGATGTGACTGTATCCGCAGATAGGGCCTTTAAAGAGGTAATTAAGGTAAAATGAGATCATTAAGGTGGGTTGTAATCCAACTCGAAGAGGAAATTAGGACACAGACGTGCAGGCAGAGAGAAAAGGCCGTGTGAAGACACAGGGCGAAGACAACCTATCCACAAGCCAAAGGGAGAGAGAGAAGCCTCAGAAGAATGAGCCCTACCGCCTCCTTGTTCTCACGCCTCCAACCTCTAGAACTGTGAGAACATGAAATTCTATTGTCTAAGCTGCCCAGCCAGCGGTCCTTTGTTAAAGCAGCCCTAAGAAACTGGTACATCTCCATCAGCTGCAGCGGGGCAGGAGACCCCCGCAGAGGACAGTGGGACGGAAATCAGCCTGAAGCACAGGTAAGGTCTGTAGAAGGAAGCAGAAATTCCTAGCACAGGGCAGGAGATACCTATGTGAACCAGATGAAATTGCTGACACCTGACCTGTCTTCAGCCGTACGAGTGGCAATTTCACATGGTTCAGCCCAACATAAGCCACGGGTCTGGAGCAAGCGTGTGGCCACCTGTCACACTGGTGAATGATGACAAACCGCGAGAGAGCCTGGTGGTGGCAAAGTACCCCCACTCCACCCAGCGTCTCCGCTCAGACCCTCAGTTTCCTCTTCTGTGAAATGAGGACAAAAGCTTGTAACTGCCTCACATAATTGTTGGGAGCCTTAAAGTAGCCGATGCCTGTAAGTGCTTACTTAGCACAGGACCTGGGACGGATTCGAAGATCTCAGTACATTTTAGGACAGCTTTAAGGACTCCCTGTGATGCAGGTAATAAGAGCTGAATCAAAATAGCTTAAAGGGAAAAGGAGGATTGTTCAAAGGGCAAAGATGCCTCGCAGAACACAAAGAAAGAACTTAGCCCAGCGGTTCCCACCTGGGGGGATTTTTCCTCCAGGGGACATTTGCCAATGTCTAGAGATATTTTCGGCTGTCACAACTGGGGAGACGCTAACTGGCCTCTAGTAGGAAGAAGTCAGAGATGCCACTCAAGATCCCACAGAGCCCAGAACAACCACCACAACAAAGAATGATCTGACCCCAAATGTCAACAGTGCTGTTATTGAGGAACCTCTGGCCAAGAGCTGAAAAGTGACCTGGAGGTAACTCAAGGTCAGTGTGTCCTGGCCGTTAAGTTGTCGTCTCCCAGCACCAAACCCTCCCCTCCCCTCTTCTTTGTGATGCTGCGGTTGAGTCTCTACAAGTCCCGTTTCTGCTCTGCTGGCTGGTTCCAAGTCAAGCTCTGTCAAGGGCAAGGGGTGGAGGAATCTGTGAGGCTGGAGGAGGGGAGGGGACTCGGCCCGGCCAGTTGGCTTCCTGCTCCTGACTGTGTCTTCACCCCAGCACCCGGCTGGTTCCAGGAGCGATGGATTCCAGTTTCCAGCTTTGTCTGGCACACCCATTGCCTGCCCCATGGTAACCCCTCAGAGGTTCCCCCACGGGTAATCAACTCACCTGTCCCTGAGGTGAGTCCATGGAGACTTCCTGTGAGTTCTAGAGGCACCCACGCCAGCAGGACGGCGCCCCATTACACAGCTCTGCACACCTCTCTTCCAAACCTCTACATCCCGATAACTCCAACTTCTGCCCTTCGTTCCCTCGGCTCGAAGGTCGTTCACGACTGCCTGCCGTTACTCTCTCTGGCCGCTTTCAGTGCTTGCTTTTTGCGTCTAGAGCCTTCTGATACCTTCTAGCCAATTGCCATTACAGGCACAGCTTAGAGATCTTGCGGGTTCAGTTCCAGCCCCGCACAATAAAGCAAGTATCACAATAAAGTGAGTCAAATGAAATTTTGGGCTTCCCGGTGCGTATCAGCATTACATTCATACCATACTGTACTTTGTCACGTGTGCGATGGCATTATGCTAAGAAAAATAACGTACCTACCTTAATTAAAAAATATTGTAGGAGTGACTGGGTGGCTCAGTCTGTTGGGCGTCCGACTTCAGCTCAGGTCATGATCTCGCGGTCCGTGAGTTCAGGCCGCGCGTCGGGCTCTGTGCTGACAGCTCGGAGCCCGGAGCCTGCTTCGGATTCTGTGTCTCCCCCTCTCTCTGCCCCTCCCCTCGCTCACACACTGTCTCTCTCACTCTCAAAAATGAATAAATGCTAAAAAAAAATTGAAAAAATAAACATGTTAGGGGCACCTGAGTGGCTTAGTTAGTTAAGCATCCGACTCTTGGTTTGGGCTCAGGTGGTGATCTCGTGGTTCGTGAGTTCAAGTTGCACATCTGGCCGCGTTGCTAACAGTGTGGCGACTGCCTGGGGTTCTCTCTCCCTCTCGCTCGCGGCCCCTCCTCCCATTCACATGAGCGTGCTCTCTCTCAAAAATCAATAAACTTAAAAAAAAAATACTTTACTGCCAAAAGTGCTATCATCTGAGGGTTCAGTGGGTTGGAATTATTGATCCCAGCTCACCATAGCAAATATAATAGAGAGAAAGTTTGACATATTGTGAGAATTACCAAAACGTGACACAGAGATAAAGTGAGCGGATTCCGTTGGAAAAATGGCTTGGACACAAATTATGGAAGCAGCCCAAGTGTCCACCGACAGATGAGTAAAAAAGATGTGGTGTATGTATACAGTGGGCTATTACTCAGCCATAAGAAGAATGATATCCTGCCATTTGCAGCAACATGGATGGAGCTAAAGTGTGTTATGTTAAGCAAAATAAGGCAGTCAGAGAATGACAAATACTGCATGATTTCCCTCACATGCGGAATTTAAGGAACAAAACAAATGAGCAAAGGTGAAGAGAGAGAGAGAAACCAAGAAGTGGACCTTTAACTATCGAGAACAACAGACTGATGGTGACCAGAGGGGAGGTGGTGGTGGGATAGGTGAAACAGGTGATGGGGATTAAGGAGCGCATTTACCACGATGAGCACCGGGGGTTGTACGGAGCTATCGAATCACTATATTGTACACCCAAAACTAATATAACACTGTATGTTGATTTACTGGAATTAAAATAAAAACCCTAACTAAAAAATGAATAAAACCAAGTTTAGAAAACGAAGAAAGAAAAATGGTGCTAATAGTCTTGATGCAGGGTTACTACAAACCCTTCAGTTTGTAGAAGTGCAATAAAACGAGGTATGCTTATATTAATGTTTTGTTAAAATATCTGGTGTGGTTTCTGTTTTCCTCACTGAATGTGACTGACTGATACACACATTTTCTTCATCCTTCTTGACAGAAAGGAAGGGGCCCATCCCTTGACTCTGCAGTGTAGATATTACAGGTCCAGCCATAGAACAAGAGAGAATCTCTCTTAGTCCCAATTACAAATTGCCAAGGAAGGAAATCTAACTGGCGCAGTCCTGTGCCCTCCCTTGTCCAATGGGCTGCCAAAGAGGGCAGGGCCATGTTGTACAAAATGGCAGCCCTTGGGGCGCCTGGGTGGCTCAGTCGGTTAAGCGGCCGACTTCGGCTCAGGTCATGATCTCGCGGTCCGTGAGTTCGAGCCCCGCGTCGGGCTCTGTGCTGACAGCTCAGAGCCTTGGAGCCTGTTTCAGATTCTGTGTCTCCCTCTCTCTGACCCTCCCCCGTTCATGCTCTGTCTCTCTCTGTCTCAAAAATAAACATTAAAAAAAAATTTTAAAAAATGGCAGCCCTTGTTCCCGATTCAGGTCAAAGGTTTAGCAGGAAGTTATTTCCCAGCTCTTTGAAACTCCAAAGTTTTTCCACTTAATTTAGTTATTGTTGGTTATAGTTTTAAAGTCAAAGGGTGCCCTCAAAATGGCTCTCAGTGAGTCATGTTAATATTGGGCTTTTGCATTTTCCCATTCACTCTCAGCAGGAAGTAGGGAGGTGATATCTTTTAAGAAAGGGGATGCACACTGATTGGTACCCTAAGAAATATGGTGCATGCAACTGATTTTGGAGCCCTCGTCTTCCTTTTCTAGATGCAACCAGATCCTAATGCTAGTCTAAATACAGGTTTGAAAAAGGACTAGATAAAACCTGGTTTCCACCAGACTGAAAAGTCCAAAATATTGAGTTTTTGAGGGTTCAAAATTTCATGAAGAGCTGGGTAAGTGATGGGTCGTGTTTCTAAAGATTTCCTCTGGCCTTGCTGATTCATAAAAAGAGCTTTGGATGCATGCTGAGCCATGGGTTTAAATCCTGTCTCCAAAACGTAAGCCTCAAGTGACATACCTGAGCATCAGTTTCTCAGCTATAAAATGGAGATTTTTATGCTCAAACTCACAAGGTTGGTGTCATGATTAAATAAAATAATACCTGTGATAGCTCCTAACAGAATCTCTAGAACTTATGCCTCTGTAGCTGTGCCCTATATTCTCTCTGCGTTGGTGGTTGTTTCCCAATCTCCAGCGTTTGGACACAAGTCAAGACTTCATCATAACACTTAAGCATAGGCCTGTCATAGCAAAGAAAGGCAAGCTGTACCCTGAACATGGCCTTACTCAGTCTCCAGTCCCCATAGTCACAGTATCAGTGGAACACAGAGACTTCTTGACAGCTGGTCAGGCACGTGCCCAAGGGCACAGTAGTGTCTGGCTAAGAATACAAATTCTGGAGTCAGGATGAGCTGGATTTAAACCCAACATTGCTATATACTAGCGGTAGAACTTTGGGCAAATTATTTCCACTTCATCCATAAAATAAGACTGATAATGACAGTAGCTGTCTCCAAGATAAACAGTGTAAAACACTTAGCTCCGTGAATGCCTGTTACTTGGGAAACATTCGATAGCAGTTGGGTTGGCTTAACTCTTATTATTTTCCATTAGTAAGCCTTTGGGGATTAGTTGGAGAATTTGTAAAGCCTCAAGTCAAAACCATTTCCATTAGAGAAAGAAACCAGTAGGGTTTGAAGGCATATAGACTTCTTCAATTTCAGAGTGCATTTTGTTAACACTTTTCTCCTAGAGCTGAAAACTGTTCCCACTTTTTTCCTACCAGCCATCATGGCACTCCATGACTGTTCTTTCAGTGGGATCTGTGATTGACATCAATTAAGATGGCAGGTTTCTCACTTGGCACTATGCCTTTCTTTCTGCGTGGCAAGCTCTCGTGCAGGATTTCTTAGGTCTGGGTACTACTAATAAGGAGGTCAGTGCCTGTTTGGAGACATGTGACCATTAGCCCACAGGCCAGGGAGTTCTCTATGATCCAAGACCAGCCATTTTGAACATGCTGCATAGCAGCTACACCAGGACTGCCTCAGGTTTGCAGACTTAACCTAATGAGACAGAGGCTTAAAAGCTTATTTAAAGGAGAAAAGGTGATTTAAAAATTGTGACAAATGCTTCAAAATGATTTGCAGAGGTAAAATTGTCCAATGAAAAAGAACGTCTCTGCATATTTAAGATACAAACGAATCGTCCATGACCACCAGCAGGAGAGTGGATAGATTGTGACATTTTCACAAATGGAATAATATACAGCACCAAAAATGAATGAACAATAGGTTCATTTTAAGTATGGGTGACCCTTAGAAATCAATGGGAAGGGAAAAAAGGAAATTGCCAAAAAAAAAAAAAAAAAAACAAAAACCCAATTCTTATACGTGGATGGAACCCGAGCGTATTATGCTATGGGAAGTAAGTCAAAGACAAATATCTTATGATTTCACTCATATGTGGAATTTAAGAAACACAACAGATGAACATAGGGGGAGGGAAGGAAAAATAAGATAAAAACACAGAGGGAGGCAAACCATAGGAGGCTCTTAAATACAGAGAACAAACTGAGGGTTGCTGGAGGGGAGGTGGATGAGGGGGATGGGCTAAATGGGGGATGGGCATTAAGGAGGGCACTTGTTAGGGTGAGAACTGGGTGTCACGTGTAAGCGATGAATCACTGGGTTCTATTTCTGAAACCCATACTACACTGTATGTTAACTAACTTGAATTTAAATTAAAAAAAAATAGTGATACAGGGGTGCCTGGGTGGCTCAGTCGGTTAAGCGTCTGACTTCAGCTCAGGTCATGATCTCACAGTTTGTGGGTTCAAGCCCCACCTCGGGCTCTGTGCTGACAGCTCAGAGCCTGGAGCCTGCTCTGAAATCTGTGTGCCTCTCTCTCTCTCCTCCTCCCTCATTCATGCTCTGTCTCTCAAAAATAAATAAATGTTAAAGTTTTAAAAATAGTGACACAATTTTCTAAAGTTCACAAGAAAGCAAATATAAATAATATATTGCTTAAGGAAGCATTCATAGGTAACACATCTATAAAGAAAGTAAATAAGATGATATTTTTTTCCAGTTTGAGGAATCTTTTCTTTTAAAAATGAGATGGTGTGATATATTCATACAGCAGAATATAATTTAGCAAGAGAAAGGAACCAATTAACTGATGCTTGCAACAATGTGAATGAATCAAAAAGCGTGTGCACTTGTATGATTTCATTTACATGAAATTCAAGAACAGGTAAAACCACTTTATAGGCATATAGATCAATATGGTGGTTGCCTCACTGTGGAAGGTTGCGTGGGAAATAGGGGTTTGAGGTATTAACTGAAAAATTCACTGGGAAAGAGCCTGAGGAAACCTCTTAGGTGATCCTATTTCTTGATCAGGATGATTGTTATGTTATATATGTAAAATTTCACCAAACTGAACACTTAAGATGTATGCGTTCTACAATGTGTAAGTTATACCTTAATTATTAAAAATAATTAAAATAATTATAATAGTACATGATATGTATTTTGATCTTAAAGTCCTTTTTGGTAGCATAAAAAGTAGGCAGCCTCACATATACACCAGAATTTATTTTTTATTTTATTTTTTTAATATGGTTTCCATATAACACCCAGTGCTCATCCCAACAGGTGCTCTCCTCAATGCCCATCACCCACTTTCCCCTCTTCCCCGCCCCCCAACAACCCTCAGTTTGTTCTCTGTATTTAAGAGTCTCTTATGGTTTGCTTTCCTCCCTCTCTGTAGCTTCTTTTCCCCCCCTTCACCTCCCCCCGTGGTCTTCTGTTAAGTTTCTCAAATTCCACATATAAGTGAAAACATATGGTATCTGTCTTTCTCTGACTGACTTATTTCACTTAGCATAATACCCTCCAGTCCCATCCATGTTGCTGCAAATGGTCAGATTTCATTCTTTTTCATTCCCAAGTAGTATTCCATTGTACATATAAACCACATCTTCTTTGCTTTTTATGTGAAATTTATTGTCAAATTGGTTTCTATATAACACCCAGTGCTCATCCCAAAAGGTGCCCTCCTCAATACCCATCACCCACCCTCCCCTCCCTCCCACCCCCCATCAACCCTCAGTTTGTTCTCAGTTTCTAAGAGTCTCTTATGCTTTGGCTCCCTCCTGCTCTAACCTTTTTTTTTTTTCCTTCCCTTCCCCCATGGTCTTCTGTTAAGTTTCTCAGGATCCACATAAGAGTGAAAACATATGGTATCTGTCTTTCTCTGTATGACTTATTTCACTTAGCATAACACTCTCCAGTTCCATCCACATTGCTATAAATGGCCAGATTTCATTCTTTCTCATTGCCAAGTAGTATTCTATTGTGTACCTAAACCTTTATCCATTCATCAGTTGATGGACATTTAGATTGTTTCCATAATTTGGCTATTGTTGAAAGTGTTGCTATAAACATTGGGGTACATGTGCCCCTATGAATTGGCATTCCTGTATCCTTTGGATAAATTCCTAGTAGTGCCATTGCTGGGTCATAGGGCAATTCTATTTTTAATTTTTTGAGGAACCTCCACAGTTTTCCAGAGTGGCTGCACCAGTGTGCATTCCCACCAACAGTGCAAGAGTGTTCTCATTTCTCCACATCCTCACCAGCATCTATAGTCTCCTGATTGCTTCATTTTAGCCACTCTGACTGGCGTGAGGTGATATCTCAGTGTGGCTTTGATTTGTATTTCCCTGACGATGAGTGGCATTGAGCATGGTTTCATATGCCTGTTGGCCATCTGAATGCCTTCCTTGGAAAAGTATCTATTCATGTCCTCTGTCCATTTCTTCACTGGGTTATTTGTTCTTCGGGTGTGGAGTTTGGTGAGTTCTTTGTAGATTTTGGATACTAGCCCTTTATCTGATATGTCATTTGCAAATACCTTTTCCCCTTCCATCAGTTGCCTTTTGGTTTTGTTGATTGTTTCCTTTGCAGTGCAGAAGATTTTTATCTTGATGAGGTCCCAATAGTTCATTTTTGCTTTTAATTCCCTTGCCTTTGGAGATGTGTCAAGTAAGAAACTACTGTGGCTGAGGTCGAAGAGGTGGTTTCCTGCTTTCTCCTCTTAGAGTTTTGATGGTTTCCTGTCTCACATTCAGGCCTTTCATCCGTTTTGAGTTTATTTTTGTGTCTGGTGTAAGAAAGTGAGAACTATCTATCATGCTATTGGAAGTCAAAAGAAAGCTGGAGTAGCCATACTTATATCAGACAAACTAGACTTTAAATTAAAGGCCGTAACAAGAGATGAAGAAGGGCATTATATAATAATTACAGGGTCTATCCATCAGGAAGAGCTAACGATTATAAATGTCTATGCATCAAATTTGAAAGCCCCCAAATATATATATAAAACAATTAATCACAAGCATAAGCAATCTTGTTGGTAAGAATGTGGTGCCACCAGAATTTATTTTGACATTATGTTGGTCCATGAAATCACAGGGGAGAAACTCTGCTCTGGCCTACTGACTTTTTGCATAGCGCTTAATCCATTCTCCCTTATTGATAGAACTTCTCTATCAGACTATGAAGACCAGGAGAACAGAAACCATGCCCCCATGGTTCCCAAACTGTGCACCAAGGTATCCTGTCCTGTGGCATATTTAAAAAAATTTTTTAACATTTATTTATTATTGAGAGACAGAGCATGAGCATGGGAGGGGCAGAGAGAGGGGGAGACACAGAATCTGAAGCAGGGCCCAGGCTCTGAGCTGTCTGCATGGAGCCTGATACGGGACTCAAACACACAAATTGTGAGATATGACCTGAGCCGAAGTCAGTCGCTTAACCGACTGAGCCACCCAGGTGCCCCTCCTGTGGGATATTTTAAATTTTGAGAGAAACACAACATTTCATCAAGAATGACGTGAATTTATAGCTTGAAATAGTTCAGCTTCAGATTAAGATTATGTTACATTCCGGTATGCCTGGGTGGCTCAGTTAGCTGAGCGTCAGACTTTGGCTCAGGTCATGATCTCACAGTTCGTGAGTTTCGAGTCTCTCATCAGGCTCTGGGATGACAGCTCAGAGCCTGGAGCCTGCTTTGGATTCTGTGTATCGCTCGCTCTCTGCCCCTCCCCCACTCATACGCTGTCTCCCTCTTTCTCTCAAAAATAAATAAAAACACTTTTTAAAAAGATTATGTTACATTCCTTTTCATAATACATTTTTTTTTTTGCAAAGCTGACTTTAGTGGTCACTGTCATAAAAGGTAAGTAAACACGAAATCAATATGCAAAGGGAAATGCGACAGTGTCCAATCTGATTCCAAGGATTGAGAATTTGTGCAGGGCCCGACAGGCACACATATCTCATGAATAAGTAATCGTGGTTATTTAGAAAGTAAATGAAAGTGCTATTTTTCTTTCAACTTATTTGTAGCTTAAATGGCTCCTAAATTGTTAACCCATAAGTATTTATTAGGTTGGCTTTTATCTATTAATTAAGCAAAGGGCTATTAGTTGTTAACTTTTGCAAGCTTGGGGATGTTGTGAAAATATTACTGAAACGTTAAGGGTAGCATGAACAAGAAAGTTTGAGAATCTCAGCTGTGACTCTCTATTACATACCCATAAACATAATCACACACACACACACACACACACACACACACACACACAGAAATTACCCAGCATGGTGTCTGATGTATAAGTTTTCAACAAATGTGTTGAGGAATGAACGAATGAATGGATGAATGAATGAATGGCAAAGCCATGCTTTTCTGGCTTACCTTCTCCTGGTGGGAAGTGTGTTCAAGGTATTCATCTCAGTATGGAGCCCCCTTAGTTAACCGAATCCCGGCCTTTCATCAAACAGGCTAGAGATGAAAGAAAAGAGCCCAAGCAGCTTCTGAGGTGCAGGTGCACCAGTTGGGAGGCGCGTGGGAAGGTTTCACAAAGGAAGTGAGCATTACAGACATTGAAAGTGGAGGATTGAGAGACAGAGAGCCTGGCATCTGAGATGGAAAGTGTTTCTGCCATAAGGGCTGTCATGACTGGAAAGCACATGAGAAAGCCCGAGAACAAAACTACAAGGGCAGCCGAGAAGGAGCCGAGGGAGAGATGGATCAAAAGGGAAGGGAGGTGTGAGTTGAACCAAGAATAGGAGGCACAGGCTGGCAGAAGCAGGCAAGTGACACATGCAAGAATCGAGAGGTCACGTCACTGAATTTGAATTTATTTAGAATTCGCTGAAGAAAAAGAGCAGGTCGGGTATTTAAAGAAGGGGGCGATATGGTCAGAGACTTGGGAACAAGATGTAATTTTAGCACCGGCGCCTGCAATGAGGCAATGAGGTAAAGAAGGCCACCTGGTTGACATGTGGCTTCGAAGAGCCCCCAGATGGGCTCCGGGCAGGGTTTGAAAGGTGTTCGGAAGCACGACGGAGTGTGCAAAATAGAACCCAGCGTAGCTTCGTCCGGGGGAACAATCTGCTGTGTTCGGATGGTTGCAAATGAAGGAAAACATGATTTGCGTTCTCTCTTTGGGCCGAAAACCTCCACGCTGCTCACATTCCTCTGAACGTGTTTACAGAACATGATCTAGACAAGCGTCACCTTTCGGCTACCGTGGGGGCCAGGGGGAGGTGGTTCGAGTCATCAAAATCTGCTCACACGTGGATCACATCCTCAGAACAAAGCCTCTGGGTGGCTCGCCAGGCTGGCAATGGGGTCTGCCTACAAGACTCCTACCACGTTTTGCCTTGTTCTGTCTTGAAGAGGGCTCATTCATTGTGTATGACAGCTCACATTTTAATGTAGATCTCCTATCGGGGTTCTCCCTACATCATCATACCATTTAAAAGAAAATATTTGCATCTGCTTCAACTTGGAACATTTTAGAACTTCATGTCAGAACTTCATTCCTAGTTGAATCATTATTCTCTTGACACGTGAGATACACTTATTCTAAAGTGCCGGTGATCTTTTTTCTTATTTCTTGGAGGTTGTGTTGTCGTGTGGTCTTCTTGATGATGCCTGTGTAGTCAGTACCCTTGAGAAATGTCCGGGGGGCAGATGAGTCTCATGGAAATTCTCTCAACTAAGAAACTGGGGATCAAATCCCAAGTTTATCGCACACTGCTGTGACCTCAGCCCAATCGCATTACCTCTCTGAACACCTGCTCCCCCACCCATCAGATGACAAGGGGCTGTCTGTCTCTGTGGGCACAGCATGAGATTCAGGCTCCCATGAGCCCGGGTCTGAATTCTGGGTCCACCACTTGCCACCATTCTGAGCCAAAAGAAGTTACTCACCCTGAATCCAAATTTTATCGTGTGTAAATACAAATAATGGTCTCTTTCTCATGGAGCTATTGAGAGAAATAAAGGCAATTATAGGTAAGGTTGCCAAATATTTTGTTGGGAGCCTCACCATCCGGTATTTGAGTTTTTTTTTTTTTTTAATTTTTTTTCAATGTTTATTTATTTTTGGGATAGAGAGAGACAGAGCATGAACGGGGGAGGGGCAGAGAGAGAGGGAGACACAGAATCGGAAACAGGCTCCAGGCTCTGAGCCATCAGCCCAGAGCCCGACGCGGGGCTCGAACTCACGGACCGCAAGATCGTGACCTGGCTGGAGTCGGACGCTTAACCGACTGCGCCACCCAGGCGCCCCGAGGTTTTTTATAGTTATATAGACTGCAAAGGGAAGTGACTTAGGTGCAATTCTTCCGGCTTACTCTCTAGGCTTATGCCTACTCTGCTGATATGCAGATTAGATGTTTAGTACGGGACTTGATTCCTTATAAATTCTGGCGCACAAGGCAGAACGGCTCTAGGCAGCCACGCACAGTACAGAGCTGTGATCAGGCAGGTAGCAATTATGAATAGTGCTGAACACTTTTATTTTATAAACATACAGTGCAAGCCAATCTTGGGTTTGCTTTCATCTTATTTACTCAGCACTTTCATTTTCTTAATTCGTTGTTCCTAGACCTCCTTTCTTTTTGAAACTGTTTAAGTGTTGACCTCAATTCCAGTTAGTTAACGTGCAGTGTTATGTTCGTTTCAGGTGTAAAACATAGTAATTCAACACTTCCATCCATTACCTTGTGCTCATCACGACGAGTGCACCTTCTTTATTTAACCCATCCCCCCATCTCCTTCCCCTTAAACTTCATTTCTTATTACAAACATAATACACATTTCTTTTTAAAAATTAAAAAAACACAGACTACTTTTTTTATGCTTTTATTTTATTTTGGAGAGAGAGAAATAGAGTGCGAGTAGGGAAGGGGCAGAGAGAGGGAGACACAGAATCCGAAGCAGGCTCGGGGCTGGCACTCATGGACGGTGAGATCATGACCTGAGCCGAAGCGGGACACTTAACCAACTGAACCACCCAGGTGCCCCTACCAAAGACTACTTTAAAAAAACAAACAGGGGCGCCTGGGTGGCGCAGTCGGTTAAGCGTCCGACTTCAGCCAGGTCACGATCTTGCGGTCCGTGAGTTCGAGCCCCGCGTCAGGCTCTGGGCTGATGGCTCAGAGCCTGGAGCCTGTTTCCGATTCTGTGTCTCCCTCTCTCTCTGCCCCTCCCCCGTTCATGCTCTGTCTCTCTCTGTCCCAAAAATAAATAAACGTTGAAAAAAAAAAATTTAAAAAAAAAAAAAAATAAAATAAAAAAATAAAAAAACAAACAAACTGTGATGTCAGAAATAACCACCACTAATATTTTGTTGTATAAATTCCTGTGTGTGTGTGTGTGTGTGTGTGTGTGTGTAGGTACAGAGGACTATAAATCCAATTTTACTGTAAACACAATTTTGCAATTTATTTTCTTTCAGGTCACATTTTTCTCACTGTGGTAAAATACACATAACATGAAATTTACCATTTTAACATCTTAAAGTGTATGACTCAGTGGCCCGAAGCACATTCATAATGTTGTGCAGCCACAACTACTGTCTAGTTCTAGAACCTTTTTAAAACCCCAGAAGGCAATCCCATACCCATTAAGCAATCACTCCCCATTCCTTTCTCCTCTCAGCCCATGGCAACCACTAATCTGTTTTCTGTCTCTGTCAGTTTGCCTATTCTAGATGTTTCATATAAATGGAATCATAAATATGTACTGTTGTGTCTGTCACTTAGCACAACGTTTTCAAGTTCACCCGGGCCGTAACATATATCAATACTTCGTTCTTTTACCTGATTGAATCGTCTTCCATTTGTACATGTATCACGTATCGACCTGCCTAAGGGATTGTATCTCCAACAACTCGAATTCTCACAATAATCCTGGAAGACGGACGGTGTGATTTGCATTTTACAGGGGAGAAAAAGGAGACAGAGGAGGCTATACAAGGGCATATGGTATTATTGTTGGTGCCAGAATCACAATCCGGGTTTGTCTGTTTACAAAGCCCGTCCACTTTCCATTTAAATTCTATTTACAGGGGCGCCTGGGTGGCGCAGTCGGTTAAGCGTCCGACTTCAGCCAGGTCACGATCTCGCGGTCCGTGAGTTCGAGCCCCGCGTCGGGCTCTGGGCTGATGGCTCGGAGCCTGGAGCCTGTTTCAGATTCTGTGTCTCCCTCTCTCTCTCTGCCCCCCCCCCGTTCATGCTCTGTCTCTCTCTGTCCCCCCCCCAAAAAAATAAATAAACGTTGGAAAAAAAAATAAATTCTATTTACAGAACTATTTCCTTAAGATAAAGTTCTAGAAGTGAAATTTACGGATCACAGGACATGAGAAATTTTAAAATTACTTATTGCCAAACGTTTTAAAGGCGAGACACTTTTGGTAACTTCATTAAGCTTGAACCAAGAATTTTACAGATTTAATTTAGTTCCAAAGTGCCTTTCAAAACTTGATGCTACAATTTTTTGGCATGAAGGCCATATTCAAATCGCAGAAAAATGAGCTCTTGTTTATGCATATCATAAATTGACTGCCAAGACACCAATGTGAATTTCAGGAGTCTCAAATTCTAGAAGGAGGAGTTAGAATTCATGATTTCATGCTCTGAGCCTCAAAGCATTTTGGCTAATCGTGATCAATCTTTTGATGAGTAACTCAAATCTGGAGGTTTTCGACACGAAGAAGGGGACTGCTCCAAATTCTCCTTGGGAGGAGAATTGGTATTAGGGACACGATGTTCGAATTTCTCGGCAAAATGTCGTTTTCTGATAAGTGGAAAACGTGTTTTCCAAAGGAAACCTGCTGCTCTGTGTAAAAACGAGTTCGATAATTGCTCTAACTTCTGTACCAAATACCAGATCGAAAATAATTTTTTGTGCTATGAGTAATCTTGGTGTAATGGCTATAACAGAACAGTTCTGAGTCAGTAAAACCCAAAAGTTGGTTTGGTGGAGGGTTTCAAAATACTTTTACTTATTTGGTAAAAGGAAGAATGAAATGCAGACTGTCGTCATTAAATGTTCTGCAATACAAATACTTTTTACCTGATACATTGTTTGCACTTAGTATTTTTGTTAGAATAGTAGGACAACCTGATTCCAATGCTTAACGGCATTAGTCGCAGGGATTTCAAAAAAAGTTGTGAGGAGATTAAAATGTATTTACTTATGCACCAAATGTCTATTGAGCACCTACTCTGTTAAATCGCTAAGGACCTATCAGTGAACAAAACAAATAACTCTCTACCCTCATGGATATAGCTCAGGTAGCTGGCTGGTTGGAGGATACACACCAGACAAACAAAATGCTATCTATCCGATGGTGATAAAAAAAAAAAAAAAAAAAAAAAAAAGCAGGATGAAGGATAGAAGGTGACAGAGAGGGTGACTTTTGATCAAGGACCTGAAGAGAGAGAATATGCTGTGCAGTAATCTGGTAGGATAGATGGTTAAGGCAGGGGCGTCAGTAGGAATAAAGATCCTCAAGAAAGATTGCAGTTGGAGGATTTGAGAACAGCCCAAGGGCCAGTAGGAGCAGAGTGAATTGGGGAAGGAATGGTCGGCAATGAGGTTACAGAAATCTAGGGCCATGGAGGCCTTTGTAAGGATTTTGGCTTTTCCTCTGAGTGGGAAACTATTCCAGGCCTTGAGTAGATGTGATATACTTATTAAAAGGTTAACTCTGTTTGCTGTGTGGGAAAAAGACCATAGAGAGGCATGGGTCGAAATGAGAAAACCTTTCAGAAGTCTCGTGCAGTAATCCAGGCTAAGATGGCCGTGGCTTGGGTCCAGCGGAGAAGTGGTTAGATTCTTGACATATTTCTGAAGGTAGAGCCCATGGAATTTGCTTACAGATTGAATGTGAAAATGATATAAGAGCCCATTCAGGGATGATTTTGAGGTGGTTAGCCTGCAAAAAATGTCATTTATTTAAAAGGAACATATCAAGTATAGGTTTTTGTAGTTGTTTTTTATAATTGGTTTCTGTCATGGGATGATGAATGAGTTTGGTTTGGGGCGTGTTATGCTCAAGATAGCAATTGTAGTCCAGCTGGGGCAAATGAAGATCAAATCTTTCCAGCTGGATCTTCACTGGCCAAGTCCTCCATTCTGGATGGGCTGTATCAGCCCATAGAAAGGATGATTTTTTTCTAATTTGTATGCCTGGAGTAGACAGAATTCTAAGATCATCCCCCAAAGTCTGGCCCTGGGTACACAAATATGTTCTCTTAGCTATTCACTCAAACACTAGTATAAACACTAAGTACTAAAGTATTGCTGTGAAATTGCAGATGTAAGTAAGTCGTCACATCAGTTGGCCTTCAGGGAGATTATTTGGGTGGACCCTGCTGAATCACTTGAGGCCTTTAAAAGTAGAATTTCTCCCAAGGATTGGAAAAGAAGAAATCAGAGACACACACACTCCAACTTGCCTTCCCATGGTGGCCACAAGGAAGAAACTGTGGGTGCCTCTATGAGCCGAGAGATGTCCTCATACAACGACTAGAAGGAAAACAAGATCTCGGTCCTGTGACAGCAAAAATCTGAATTCTGCTAACAGTCAGTGACCTTGGGAGAGGACTCTAATCCCAGATGAGACTGCATTCCTGGCCAACACCTGGATTTCATCCCAATGATCCTCTGAGTAGAAAACCCAGCCATGCTGTGCCTGAATTTCCGACCTACAGAAATTGTGAGATAATTTATTTGTATTGTTTTGACAAAGCTCTTTAAAACACACACCATCGGTGACAGGGGCAGCCCTAAAGGAGAGGAAGCGGAGAAAGCTGGCGTAGACAAATCTTTCAATGGGTTTTGCTAGAGAGAGGACAGAGAAATGGTGATGTATAGAGAAGGGGGTCAAAACAGTACTGTTTTGTTTTAAGGTGAGAAATCTTATAGTATTGAATACTGACGGGAAGGGCAAAATTGCACAGGAGAAACAAAATTGTATTCCAGAGAGAGAATAGTCCTAGTGCAATGTCTTGGAGAGAGGGGTGGGACCCAGGAGATAGTAGGAGGAGTGGGTTTGGTCTTCCACAAGAACAATGGCATCTTTCCATAGTACTGGAGGGAAGGAAAAGTGTCCTCTATGCACACAGAGAGAGGCCAGCTAGTCGCTGACTGGTAGGAGACTCCTAATTGCTTCCATTTCTCAGTGAGATAAGAAGCAAGGATATCAGTCAAAAAGGGAAAGACGGGAATGTAATCATCTAGGAGTGAGGGTAAGTGAACAGACCAGGGAAATACAGTGGGCTGGCTTTGGTCTTCTGAGACTAGTGACTAGGAATTTAAAATCATCAGGTTCAGGCTTTAAAACATCAGAGAGTTGCCTTTAGCCAAATTGGGAGTTTTCAGATAACTACAACGAGAGAAAGAGAGACACAAGGGAGTCCAGGATATATACAGGGGATTGGTCGTGATGTTTGCCATGGAATCTAAAGCATGGCAAGAAACGTATAGGGAAGCAGAATGAGTAAAAGGAGGTAGGACCATTGAGTTATAGGTCCCTGGGGTAGGCTGAATAATGCCCCCCCACCCACCAACGATGTCCTTGTCCTAACCTCAGGAACTTGTGAATGTTACCTTCTATGGCAAAAGGGACTTTGTCGATGTGGTTAAGTATCTTGAGACGAAGAGATTATCCTGGAGGACACAATGTAATCACAGAGTCCTTATAAGAAGGAAGCAGGTCAGTGCCAGAGAGGAAGGCAATGTAATGATGTCAGAGGCAGAGATTGGAGGGATGTGCTTTAAAGATGGAGGAAAAGGCCACAAGCCAAGAAACACAGGTGGCCGCTAGTCACTGAAAAGGTCATAGAAACGGATTCTCCCCTCAGAGCCTCTGAAAGGAACCAGTTCTGATGACACTGTGACTTTAACTCAGTGAAACTGATTTCTGATTTCCATGCCCCAGAACTGTAAAGTAATACATTTGTGTTGTTTGAAGCCACTAAATGTGTGGTGATTTGTTACAGCAGCAATTGGAACCTACTGCAGTCCCAATAGAATTGAAGAATGGTTGAAACTGAGATGCTCAAGGGAGTGAGCTCAAAGTTAAGAGAATGTGGTCAGCAAAGGAGGTACCTGAGTTGGGCACATGAGATTGTGCAGTGAGTGGCCGTGACCATGTGATGAGGCTAAGACCACAAGATTTGTGGACGAGGTGTAGTAAGACATAGTCATTTGAGAAAAGACCAAGGACCTCAGAGCCTAGGGCTTAGAAGAATTATCTAAGTGGGTAAAAAAATTCTTCAACTATCATGATAAATGTGGCATTGGAGAGTGACAGCGATCTAGAAGCTTAACTCTTGTAGAACCAAGGGTGAGCGACTCTGGGGTTTATAGACGACTGCAAAAGGGAAGGGGTAGCAAGTGATTGAGTCTGATGGTAGGAGTCTTACAAATGGGAGGAGCAGTGGAGGGAAGAAGTAAGAGGATGGTCTAGAAGAGGGATAATGGGAACAAGGACAACATCTGCCCCCTCACTCCAGGCTCACCAGTATGAAGGGCTGAGTGAGCTAGAACAGCCACCACCTGAGACAGCTACACGGCAAGCAGTGCCCTTGAATGCATCCAGGATTCAGAGAGGGTAAGAGGGCAAGGGAAGTAAGTTCCAGGGAGTCCCATGGGTATGCTTTGCTTTGTAGGAGGGAGTGGGAGATGAAGCCATATGGAGGACATATAGTGCGGTATGTGGGTAAGAATCTCGAAAATGAGGGAGCATCTTGGAGAGGATCCTAGCTTCCGAATGGTGGCTGATGAGATTTGTCCCAATGGCCTCCTGGGAGATGGTGGTAAAGAAGTTGTGAGGACTTGGAGGTTAGAGGGGGTCATCGTGCTATTGGCACCCAAGAAAGCTCTTCATGCTTTCACCCTCTTCATGCCTACTCATGGCAGCAGAAGGAAAAGGGATACTGAGTGTGAACATATTTTGAGATACATGATATAAAGGGAAAAGATTACTTACATGTTCATCTGATAGAAAAGTGATACATGACAGAAAAGAATCTCTTGCTCTGATTGGTTTTCACAACAGCCAGGCATCCACCCCAGAACCTGCAATGGCTGTCAGGTTTCCAGCTACTCCCACTGTAGGCCAGAGCCTGAGCTGACGAGAAGTCAGAGCACCATCTTTCAAAACCCACATCTCTGCTCAACACCAAGAAGGTCCAAGAACAGACTGAGCCCCTGTCTTATGATCAGCGGGTTGAACTTAAACTTTGAAGGTTTGGTGCTTTGGGCCCATTTTCAATATGCTCCCCAAATAACAACTTTATTATAAACACGGAGTCCCAATCAAAGTGTGGGTCATGGGGGAAAAAAAATCTAGTATTGTGTGATACGTGGGAATGTTCGAATTAAAAACAAAAACCTGCATGGTGGGACCAGCCTTTCAAAGAGTGTCACAGCAAGTACATGTCGGCAACTGAAGTTGAGACAGAGGGGAAATGAGTTGCCAGAGGTCTTTGAGGTATTATATGATGTTGAGGTCACAATAGCCAAACAGACAAAAGGCTGTGGACATACAGAGACTGAGGAACCCAGTAGGGCAAGAATCGAAAGGGCATCTTACTGTTGCCTAATATTCATGAAGAGGCCTTACCCAACATTGTACGTTAGCTTGTGATTCCTGCATTTCTCTGGCAGGATGGGTATAACATACCATCTTGTAAGTCCGGTCTTCATCTAGGGTGGGTGTATCCCAAGCAATGAACGACTGTGGGAATACCAGTAGGGTCCTCAGCCATCAAAAATTGGTTCAATTTTGCCAATTCCTGAAGGGCACAGGAAGCAGGTTCTGGAGGACACCCAGGACCAGCTCTTCTCCATTTGCTTTCAAGGTGTTTAATCCCTTTCCTCAACCCTTAACACATAGCAATCATCAGAGCTACCTCCTTCTTCCGTGAGCTGGCAGGGGTGCTCAGAGATGGCAAACTAATTTTGCTGTCAGTCAAAGAGAAACACACTCTGAAAAACCCCTTCTGACCCTAACATTCTGTGATCATAAAACAAACTTCCCTGTACCCCCAATCATAGTGTGTATCCTTAAATTAAGTACAATTTGACTTTGAATGACCCATGTCACATGTCTCTCTCTCTGAATAGGAATGATCAGGAGGCCACTCTGCTCCGCTTTCTACCATCCATGAATGCTCATGCAAGAACGGACGACTGCCACTTTGCCTGAACAGAGCACAATATGCAATTACTTTAGTCAAAAGTACTTTGAGGGGATAAACTCAAGGTGAAGCTGAAAAGCTAACTTGTTGTGTTCATCTACACTTTCATCTTTATTCACCAGGAATTAGACTTTAAGAGTACCAAGCTTCCTGTGTTGTAGTCTTTCGTCAATTCTTGATTCTTCTTAAGGGAATTACTAAGTTCCTTAGCATATGGCCTTTTACTAAGATCATCAACCAACCCTAGAAGGAAACAGAATGAGTGGCAAAGAGCTCCGGAAGCGTGGCACTCTCCAGGGAATGTATGAAGCCACCAGGACTACAAAGGGCATCCACTTATGAGCTTGCTTTGCAAGTGACTGCTCGCCTGGCCTGAGTGAACGTGAGGATATTTGAATTTGAGTTGAGTCTGGGGTGAGGAAAGTGGAGCGAGGAGGAAGATCCATTTTCCATAAAGCATCAGGTTCAGAAGGGGTACAGAAGAGCGTTTGGAGCATCTTTGGGACTAGATGAGAGTCCTGGGCACCTGTTCAGAAGAAAGCAAAGGCGAAGGAAGACCAAGACAGACTTTACCTGCTTTGATTGCTTCCCTGTTATTCAAAGGAAATAAACTTTGGAAAGAAACCTAGGAAGCATCTTAAGGAATGCTTAGTTTTCATCTTATTTCCTAGTCTGTTGAAATAATTAAATTTTCATCGTTAGCCATCAGAGGATGAGGTTTCTCTCATCTCATTGGCTTTACACAGGGGTGGTGTTTTTTTTTTATTGTAAAAAGATTTGCATTCACCGGAGGCCTTTGCATCTGAGAAGGAGATTTCTGGAGCTTCTGCCTCCCCCAACTCCTTCCTATCCTCAGCCTGGACTGCAGACCACAATCACCAAAGCTGTCAGAATTAGAATCTCTTGGGTTGGGGCCTAGAAACCGAATTTTCAAAAATTTCCCTGAACAGCCAGATTCGGGAAACACTGAAAATTCCCAAGAACAATAGAAAAGATGGAGGAAGAAGAGGTGAGGGGATCCGGGGGAAGAGATCAAGTGCTCAGAGGACTCTGGTTGTCTCTCTGTGCTCTTGTGCAACAGAAAGCTAGGACTTCTTGTCCTTGCTTCTTCTTATCTTCTACTAGCTACTGGAAAGAATGAGGGGAAGTTGGATGGGAAGACCCTTGGTGCTAAGGATTTCTGCATTCAGGGGGTCATACCGAGTGGGGTCAGACTGGGTATTTGTGACCCTTGTGAATTACCTAAATTAACTGAGTCTCAGTTTCCTCATCAATAGAGCTCAGTGAGTGGCTGCCACCATCCACTAATGGGCCCGGGCCAACCCAAAGTAGGCCACAATTTAGAGCCTCCAAAAGAGTCCCAGACATGGCAGCCCTGGCATTCCCAGGCACCAAAGACACGCTAGGGCAGTGTCAAGGTGATCTGAAATACACATGGGCCCTGATGGAGCCCTGAGCCAAGCTGGGAATGGGACCAAGTCTTTCCCAGCCCTCCCATACTCTTCTCGTTCCAGTTTTGCAGACTCTGAACTGTCAAGTCTCATTCAAGCCTGTCTTCTTCCAAATGAACCACAATCATTTCCTCCCCACCACGGCCTTCTTGCCAGCTCCATTCCTTTGAAACTGGCCACTGCTAATTATTGGTCTGATTAAAGCAATGATCGCTAATGTATGGATGATGGGTGCGTTTGCAACTTTTCAGGGAGTGTTTGTTAATTCAGAGTGGTAAAATGGATTCAGGAGGTGGATCGTTATGGTCTTGACTATTCGGGGTTCCTTGACTATTCCAGGGAACTCCTCACCCCGAAACTGATCTGTCAGCCTCAGAAGTGCCATTCCAGTCTTTTCATTGGTCAGTTTTGTCTCTACATCACACCAGACTGAATTAAATATGTGGAGGAAAGAGTGATGGCCAGCACACCCCATCAGAAGCCATGAGAGCTTTCACCAGCATCATTTTTCTTCAAATGTCAAAGAGTTTGCCTATGATATTTACCTGAAAATAAATGCCTGTTTGGATACCTCTTCTTCCACAAATCTTAAATGAGTAAAATCTTGAATGACTAAAAATGTTACACCGTCAGATCCAGGAATGTAGTTAAGATGCTAAGACTCTCAGAACTTGGGGGGAATGTTGTATAAACTGCCTGTATGATTAGAGTTGGCTCCTCATGACCAAAACATAGTGTAAACAAGGTAGGACTATATTTCTCTCACATATGAAAGTCCAAAAAGGTGTCCCAAGACCATTATGGACTTGCAAGTGTCACTGACCTTTACTTTCTGTCTCCTTGCTCTTCCTTCAGTGGCCTGGATTCATGGTTAGTTTATGATCCAAGATGGTGGCCCCAGTTCCGGTCAACATGTCCGCATTGCAGCCAGAGGAAAGGAGGAAGAGGGGAGAGCACACACTCCATTTCAGGACACTTTACATAAATTTAACACACAGTTTCCACTAAAATCCTGCTGACCAGAATTTAGTCACATGACCAGGCCTTTTTGCAAAGAAGGTTGGGAAGTGCAGCCTTTGATCCAGGTGTGTTTTCCCTTCTAGGTTATTGTGGGCTTTCCTCAGCCCTCCTGACTTCCATGTACCTTAGCCCTGGCAGCAACCGCATGCATGTCGCTGCCTGGAGCAGCTGCTTCCTGAGGCATAATTCTTCTTTCTTGCCTTGGCTGTCATGGCACTTGTGAGGTCATGTCCTGTGCATATCTAGGTGCTGATCTGGGACCGAGTCCCTGAAAACATTCACTTTTTGTTAGTTTCTCTAAGGCATAGAAGACATTCTCTGTCCTGACACTGTAGTGGAAAGTAAGGGAAAGCCCCTCAGACAGTTGATTCCATTAATCGACAAAGATGTTAATGAGGCATTGGATGTGCCAAGTGCTGGGCAAGGTGTTGAGGATGCACCTAGAGGTGTGAGGCCTCTAGGGAGACAGGAGCAAATGCAATGTCAAAAGTTGGATGGTTATCAGGGAGCTCTGGGTGAGGTCACCCGGACTATCAGGGCAGAAAGAGGCAGGTAAATCATGTTGAAAGAGGCTAGCTTGAAAAAGACTTTTGAAGAGGAATAGGGATTAGTCAGGAAACATGGAAAACATGTATTCCAGGAAGAAGGCTTAACATTACCAAAGGAAAGAGAAGGAAAAGAGGGTAGTGTGCTTATGCAATACATGCTATCTGGCATTTTTGGAAATGCAAGAAGAGGGAATTAGAAAGGCGAGAAGGCAGGGACCAACTCCTGGACCGTCTTGAATGTAATATGAGACAAGTTTCACTTCAGATTCAAGACAATGGAGAAACCATCAAAGGGTTTCAGCCCATGACACGGTCAATTTTGCGTTTGTAGATAGAATACTCTGGTAGCCCCATGAAAGAAAGTTTCAAGGAGGGTTAAAGGGAAGAGGGGGGACCAAATAGGAGCCTACTGTAGTAATGCGAAGAAAGCTGATGATAGTGTGAACTAGCATAGGGGAAGGGAGATAGAGATAGAAAGAAACATCACAGAAGTCAGCCAGATAGGTGTGATGTCTGACTGAACGGGAGGAGGACTGAAAGAAAGCTACTATGGATGACGCTTTGCTTTCTAGTATGGGCTTGACTGGATGGTCCTGCTAACCAACGAGAGCAAATGTACATGAGAAACATATTTAGAGAAGATGCTGCTCTTATGTGGTAGACAATTAAGGGTGCTGTGCCTGGGGATATCCAGGTGGAGAAGTCAGATTGTTCTAGGAATCAGAAGCTTCTGGCCTGGGAGTTCTAGGTGGCCATGAGAAGCATATAAGTCTCAGTTTCCATCATGTACCAGATCATTCAGATGGGACTTGTGGAGTGAAAAGAGCAGTGATCCAAAAGCAAAGCATGAAGGAGCTTTTTCAGAAGGAAGAGCACCAGGGTGGAGGGATACAATGAAAGCCAAAGGCTGAAAGAGCTTGATAAAGATAGTACGGACCATGGTGTCCTGTTGGGTATAAGAGACAGACCCCAGATGAAAGGACTCAGACAGCTTTTGTAGTAAAATAGGATGTCGTTGGTGACCTCACTGGGAGTTATATCAAGCTTCAGGAAATGAGCTTCATCTCAGAGTAAATTAGCATGAAAAAGGGAAATGCTGGGTTCTGACTTCTGTGTGGAGTAAAGATGTTGGACAGTTCCTAGTGGTTTTACAATGTAAAGGAAAGTTTTATTGTTTTTGGTTAGTATCAGGGAGATTTGCATGCTTCTTTTGGCTGCAGGAAGGGAACCAATAAAGAAAGAACTTGACTTGAAATTTCTCAATAAAATAAGAGGCAGGAAGTCTTCTATGATTTGCAAATGGAAATGAGCAGTGACTTTTGGAATCATTTTTGAGGGGAACGGAATAGAGGATGACCAAGAACCAGTAAAGGGCTTGATGGAACTCTCTCTGGGATCAGAGTCCTGTTCTGCTACCTTAAGAATGGAATTGGAACTTGATACTCCACTTTATGGATTTCAGCGTCTGATCGCCTCAATCTTCAAATATAGTCTGCTCCTGGATCCCTATCGCTGGGCTCTAATCCACTTCGTGGCACACTTTTGTGCATTGTGTAACCTCCTCTATGTCTTACCGACAATTTTCTATTGCTAACACTGTTATCTACTGTCATTTTCCCCAGATACTTTGTTCTACCTGCCAAACTTGAATTTTCTCTTCACCTTGCATCTGAGCTCACTCCAACCACAACTTGACAGTCCATGATTAAGTCCCAATCTTCACTTCTCCTGGTCTGCTCTAACCTAATCCACCACACCAAGTTGGTCTGCAGGCAAAAAAAAAAAAAAAAAAAAAAAAAAAAAATCTAAGCAATGGGTAAAGAAAGGTGACTTTCTACTTTCTTCCTCGCTCCTCTCTTAAAAGAGATAATGCTAATCTGATTGGCCAGATTTCAAGACATTGACTGGATTATGTTTACTGGTGAATGGGGTCTCTGGCAATTGCTCAGCCAGTACTTGCTGAGCTTCTGTCATGAGCTTCTGTCATGCTGTTTTAGGTTCTGGAGACACAGCAGTGGATAAGACAGTAGCCCTGACATTCTAATGAGATGAGGCAGGCAGTGACCACATATTTTGTGAATGAGTGCTACCAAGAATATGAAATAGGTCCATATGTGAAGAGGATCAGAAATGATGCTTTCTCTATAATGAGTGGGGAAGCGCTCTCAGGGGAGATGACATCTGAGTTATGACCTGAAGCTGAGGAGGAAGTGACTTTGTCAGGGAAGATCATTATTAACAAATGCAAGGTCCGGAGAGAGAGAAGGAGTTGGTGGCGTATTTTACAGATGGAAAGAAGGCTAGTAGTGAAAAAGCAGGAGGGTGGAAGAAGATGTATCACAAAATTGCATACCCCCTGTTTCCTTTATTCTTGCAGCTAGCTGGGTCAGTTGAGGCAGAGCCTGAGTCCTTGAACAGACCTCGCCACCTTGTCCTCTGACTCTCTCCTCTTCCCCATTCAGATGCCTCCAGCTGGGGTGCGGAGGGGTGGCTTCTGAGTTTTTCCAGAGTGCTTCATTATGGAGAAGTGGAGCCCTGGGACAATTTGTAACAAAATGATAGCTAGTTTATCGTTTGTCTTATTCCCTTGAGAACCCTGTGGAAAAAGCCATGCTTAAGGAGCAAAGAGAATTCAGCTCTTCTTAGATTCTTCTAATACTATCCAACACCCACGACCAATGGCTGCCATGTGAAGTTAGCAAATGATTGATAAAATGTTTGTATCGAAAGGAACACCATACTCTTAGAACGAAGGGCGTAAAAGGGTAACAGGAAAAGAGCATAATCTAATTCCGACCTCAAGTATTTTGAACAAAGTTCCTAAGCTTGCATCACAAGCTGATATGCAGGAATCCAATTCTTAAGAGCTTGCTTCACATGTTTACAGATATTAAAATGTCCAGAATGCTCCTTTTTAAAATGTGTAGTGGCAAGCTATTGATGAGACGTGATGGAACAATCCCCATTGATAACTCCAGATTTCCCTGGGGAAGGTGAGGAGTTGGGAGGCATATTAAATCAGCAATCAGCCATCAGTTTGCTTTTAAGAGACAAGAGCCAAACGTCTCCTGTTCAGGGAATGGGCAAATATCAGAAAACACGTCAGGAATTCCAAATTGGATGACCTTGGGAAGTTGCAAGGCATTACAGGAAATAACAGGAAATGAAGAATATAAAAGTAACTTAGCAGATGCTCTTGAGAGCTTCAGTGGTGGGACCACAGCATTGTTCTTTGGCATTAACCAGATAGGACAAAAATAGCACGAACTTCCAGCAAAGTCTCTGGGTGGGTGGCAGAACTTGGGGATGAAATGAGGTGAGAAGAGGCTTCTGTGACCCCTGTCTACCAAATCACTTTGGAGGCAGAAAGTCAGAAAACCCTGTAGATTAGAAATAGAATACGAATTACTTCAGGGAGAGGATTGAAGAGATTGCTGGCTCTCAGAAGACTCCCAAGCCACATGAAAATGGATAGGCTTTTTAAAGTTCAATGATTTAAAAAAAAAAAAAAACACAACAAAAATGAATCAGCCTCATCAAATGAGTAAAAATCCGCTGCTTAGAGAAAACAAAGGGCATGCTTAAGGAAGATTTCAGATGCTCTGTTCTTGGGTCTCCTTCCTGTTTTCTTTTTAGTGCCGTGTTTTGCCCGGGAGCCTGATCTCACAATGGGACTTTGATTATATTTCGTGCTAATACATATACCCCCTTAGTCTGCTGATAAGGGAGTGGAGAGTCTCGGGAGAGGGCAGCAAAACGAGGACGGAGGAAAGTTAGGGCAGGCATTTCTGCAAGACTGAGTGAATACTACAGGAATTTGGTCATCTAAAAATCAAGAAAATATAAAACAGAGAGTCTAATGATTAAAATCAGTGAATGACGTCAGTTTTCCTTTTTATTCCAACCTCCCATCTCCCACCACAATTTAACCCAAGGTCCCTTTATTTGTTCATTCACAGATAATGTAGCATATGGCCTATTCTGGACATGGAACTCCGACGATTGCTTGTCCAAAGTCCCCAGGACAAGCATCCAAGGCCTGGGTTGCGAAGACAAGTCACTTTTAATGCTTACCGTGGCTATACTCGAAGGTCCCTGTGGCAGACAGAATTCTAAGAATGACCCACCACCTCAAAACCATTGTCCTGTGTTATCCATTTTCCTTTGAGTGGGGGGGGCGGGGGCGGGGTGGTAGGGGCCTGTGATTTTGATGAGTCATTCCATGACCCTTACATTTATGGCCAAGGAAGACCGTCCAGTGGGTCGAATCCGATCACATCAGCCCTTGGAAAATATCAGAGCTTTCCCCAGCCGCTCACAGAAAAACAAAGCTAGGTGAGGTGATGAATGTGTTAGTTAACTTGACAGGGGGATTTTTTTCACAACGAATGCCTAAATCAAAACACCATGATATATTCTTAAATACTTTACTATCTTAAACGTTAATTCTTTTTTTTTTTAATTTTTTTTAACATTTATTTATTTTTGAGACAGAGAGAGACACAGCATGAACGGGGGAGGGGCAGAGAGAGGGAGACACAGAATCGGAAGCAGGCTCCAGGCTCTGAGCCATCAGCCCAGAGCCCGACGCGGGGCTCGAACTCGCGGACCGCAAGATCGTGACCTGAGCTGAAGTCGGACGCTTAACTGACTGAGCCACCCAGGCGCCCCTTAAACGTCAATTCTAAAGCCAAAATTTTTGACACATGGATGGAACTGAAGGGTATTGTGCTACGTGAAAGAAGTCAGTTACAGATGTCACTTATACGCGGAATCTTAAAAAAAATGAAAACAAATGAACACATAGCAACAACACCAAAAGAGAGACACAGACTCACGAATACAGAGAGCAAAACAGTGGTTGCCGAAGGGGAAGGGGTGGCGGAATGGGCAAAATGGGTGAAGGGAATACAGAGGTACACACTCCAGTGATCAAGTAAATAAACCAAAGGCACGAAAAGTACAGCATAGGGAACACAGTCAATATCGTAATATACTTGTCCTGGTGAGCATTTTGTAACGTATGTAGGTAACGGTTGAATCGCTGTGTTGTACACCTGAGCCTAATTTAATATCGTATGCTGACTATGCTTCAAAACAAATCCTCATTACATCTGCAAATTTCCTTTTCCCGTGTAAGGTAGTCACAGTTTCCAAGGATTAGGATAAGGACATCTTTGGAGGCCATCCTTCAGCCTTCCACAAGAGATTTCCCCCACTTCGCTCTAATTTTAAATTTAACCTTTTTTGCCACTTGGGTACCCCCTCGGCTAATAACACATTAGACACCAAGGTATAATGGCAAATAAGGGACAAATCCTTGCCCTTCTTTATTTATTGAACACCCGCAGGAGGTCTAGGAGGGCATCTGGGTGCACGTGTTTTCCAAAACTCCCAAGTTATTTTGATGTGCGCTGAAACGTGAGGCCCACGGCAGCCCTTGTACCCAGCACTGTCTAAACCTACTGAATGAGAGTTTTTATGGGTGGGTAGGGACAAACGCCTTTCCTTTGTTGTGCAATACTGATATGTACAAAACCTTGGGTTTGCCTACTGGAAACATAATGGTCCCTAAACTAGTGCCCAGAGGGGATAGGACCTACAAAGTTGAAAGCTCAGAGAGCAGTAAGCAGGGGTTTGTGGGAAGCCAGTGAGAGGTAGCATAAAGAAAAACAAGTCCCCTCCTTTCCACTAGGAAGTGGAGACACAAGGCTAGAGACATAGGTCTCCACTGGTGAACGTGGGCCTCTCAAGGTCACATGGAATCTGTCCCCAGAAGGTGAAAGAAAGACGTGTCGAGTGAGGCTATCCAGGCAGACTGTTTACACTTTGTCATGGCTGTAAAGATCTAAGAAGGGATTTTTAGAAACTGTTTTGACAGAAAATAACATAGGCATGGAAGGTCCATAGGCATGGAATAACATGGAAGGTCGATTGACCATTAGGAGGAAAATCACCTCTGAGAAGCGCCTTAGGGCGAGAGGCAGGTGGGAGGGGAGAAGGCAGGATTCATTCTGATGGGCGATCTGGGAGGACACCCACACTGTGGTCCCTGAGCAAAAGCAAAAGCCTCTCAAGGCCACGAGTGCGAAGTGACTTGGTACCAGAAGCAAGAGAAAACCAAAGCTCAGACCTCTGTCCTAGACAGTAGAACTGCCTGCACTTTGACTCAGATGCCCCAGGCCAGGCAGGAAAATCCGGGAGTCTGGTGAATGTCATCTCACTGCCTACATGATGACTTCCATGTTGTTTATTGTCAAGACAATTTCGCAACAACATTAAAACAGTTTTTAAAGAAAATACGCACCAGTAACACCACCTACCTAATCCAACAGCTTAATGAAGTCTTTGGGAATGACTCTTGAGGACCAACATTCCTGCTTAGTACACATCAAATCCTTATTCTGGTTCCGAAATTAGTCTTTTTTTTTTTTTTTTAATCTCGCTTTCCACATCTAAAGTTAAGTCGCAAAAGCAGAAATGAATATTAGATCATGAATAAAAATGCCAAATAAAAGTCAATTTAAATAACAAGAAGAAACACGGTTAACATGTAAAAATCTTTAATGTTTTCTTTTGTCTTTATAAAGCACTACATATCTCGGACAGGGCAAAAATTGAAATTGGGTAGGTGAGAAAAAGAAAATAAAAAGAACTCCTAATATCACCTGGAAGGAACAACATTAATATTTTGTGTCTGTGCATATACTTACACTTACCTTTTCTCCTAATGAGACCATACTGCACGTATCATCTGTTAATCTGTGTGTGTGTGTGTGTGTGTACGTGTACATCACTCTACAGAGGTGGAAATTCTAAGACATTCTACGTTCTTCTCCTGCCAAATTATCTGAATGCCTATTTCATAAAATGTTATATGGATATCGCATTTCTCCAGTTCTCCATAAGCAGAGGATGCATTTCAGAGTGTCACAGCTGGGGGTCTTAGTCAACTAACCCTCCTTGGAGTCAGGGAATTGTGAAGTTCATTCTCAAGGCCACCACCAATGTATTAACATTTATTTAACCAGCAACATGATACATAAATGAAGGTGGTTGAATTATTTGCTGTTACAAAAATGCCACACAAGGATCTCTGTAGTTAAATTTACTTCCTTTTCACATCTCAGAATGGCTTTTAGATTCAATTCTTAGATGTATAAAAGCAGGGGCAAGGGTCATGGACGTTGGATAGGTATTAAAAATTTGCCCTACAGAGAGGCGGAGCCAACTTATATTTCTGCCAACAGTTCAGAAGAGGGTCCGTTTCTTGTAGCCTCACCAGTATGGTAGGGTCATTTAAAAATCATTGCCTGGGCACGTGGTTGGCTCAGCCGGGTCAGCATCGGACTCCCGATTCTGGCTCAGGTCGTGATCTCATGGTTCGTGAGATCAAGCCCCGCGTTGGGCTCTGTGCTGACAGCTCAGAGCCTGCTTAGGAGTCTCTGTCTCCCGCTCTCTCTGCCCTTCCCCTGCTCTTACTCTGTCTCAAAAAAAGGTAAATATTAAAAAAATAGAAATCATTGCCAATTTGAGAAATGAACAATGCTATCTCATTTTAAATCACATCCCTTTGATCCATCATCTTCTTCTTAGTTTTTTGTCCATTTACATTTTTTCTTTATGAATTACCTATTCATAATTTCCTAGGCCCATTTTTGCGGCAGAGGTGTTAAGCTTTGATTTATTGATTTACATTTATTGGATATACAAGATTTGTTTGTTGTACAATAACAGTATAGAGATTATAATATATTCTTGCTCTAC
This sequence comes from Herpailurus yagouaroundi, assembly GCF_014898765.1. NCBI lineage: Eukaryota > Metazoa > Chordata > Mammalia > Carnivora > Felidae > Herpailurus > Herpailurus yagouaroundi. Next base: position 14,385,106 of record NW_024412433.1, read on the forward strand.
TATATAGATAATAGATAATAGTATAATAAGTAAGCGTGTAAAATATCTTGGTCTGCCTCAGAAATTGCAAATATTTTTCTTAGTTTATCATTTATCTTCTAACTTTGTTTAGGGTAGGTTGGTTTTTGTGTTGCTGTGTTTATTGTGTTTTGAAGTTTCAATATTTTAATATAGTCAACTGTATCCATAGTCCTTTCCCTTCTAGATTTCTTCCTGTTTTTTGTTTTGTTTTGTTTTTTGGTTTTTTTTTTAGAAAGACCCTCTCTCCCGCAGATTATTTAAATACTGACTTATATATTCTTCTCAACTGGTTACGGTTCCTAATGCAGCTGGACTCTACTTTCGTGGAGAATATAAAGAAATGATCAAATGTTTATTCCCATATACCTAGCCAGTGGGCACAACACCCTTCATCAAACAAATCATCGTGTTCTCTTGTTTAAAGTGCTACCTTTTCCAGGCGATAATGATAGGTCACCCTGACAGATAACAGTTAATTGTTAACTATGTTCCAGGGCTTTTCATGAATCAACCCTTTCCTCCCCACCTCAGGTCTTGCTGCTGTTATTATCTTTATTTTACTGAGAAAGAGATAGGCACAGAAGCATTTTGTGACTGAAGCAAGGTCACACAGTAAGCCAGGACCCAGACCCTGTTGGGCTAGCTCCAGAGTGCTGACTCTTCACGTACTACCCCATACTACTTAATTTTTCACATAGCCTTCAGTTTGCCTCTAGTCTCTTTTTTTTGCGTCTTCCTTAACTATGTCATATAGCTTTTATGACTCCGTAACATACCGTACTATGTGGTTGGGTGCGTCCCTGAGAGTCAGACCCTGTGATGAAAGTTCCTTAGGATGCAATCAGCAGGACCCACAGGCACAGTTGTGTGTGCTGGAACTAGAAGCTTCTCCTCCTGTAGTACTTCGGACATTTAAGTCGGAAGCATTAGGGTCATTCTGCTGAGCATTGCTTTCCGTGTACTTGCCAGGAGGCCTTTGAAATTCAGCTGTCGACGCTTCCACCCTCAGGTTCATGCTCTCCCGTATCTGCATGAAATTTCTTGACCTTCTGGGGATGCAGATGCTCCCTTCCCTCGTTCTGCTACAGTTGCTCAGTGCTAATTGGGAAGCAAAGGCATTAGCTCAGAACAAGGACTTGAACTGGGCCACAGTCATGATGTTTTTAGATTGGTTTCAGATGCACGACATAATAATTTGATATTGTATATATGGCAAAACGATCACGACAATAAGTTTATTGCCACACATCCTTACATTTTTTTTTCCTTGTGATGAAACATTTTAAGACAAGTGTTATCAACTGTAGTCACCCCACTGTGCACACATTACGTCCCCGGGACTTATTTATTCTCCAACTGGAAGTTTGTACCTTTTGACCACCCTCACCCATTTTACCCACCACCCACCCTTTGCGTCTGGTGACCACCAATCTCATCTCTGTATCTGTGAGCTCTTTTTTTTTTTTTTTAATTTCACATGTAAGTAAGACTGTAGGGTATTTGTCTTTCTCTGTCTGACATATTTCACATAGCACAATGTCCTCAAGGTCCATTTATCTCATCACAAATGGCAGGATTTCCTTCCTCTTTAAGACTGAATAATATTCCACTGTGTGTGTATTATATATAATATACACTATATATATATAGTATAGTATATATATATATATATATATATATATATATATATGTATATATATATTCGTATTCTTCAAAACATCCTACCATGTTACTAAAGCAGGATGTGATTCATTCCCAAGGAGGGGACCTCTCAATTAGACATACCAATAAAGCAAGCTTGGGCCAGATACAACAAAATTGCAAACAACCACAAAGGATACAGTTTTTCATGGAATGTCTCCAAGGATCTTATGCCAAGATGTAGCTTTCAACTTGCATTTTACTTAAGTCTGTGGTAAAATTAGTTTTTACCTTTTGAATTCCTATTAGATTGCAATGCTGTGGGTGCTTGGAGGTGATCCAAAAAGTGTCAGAAATGTTGTCTGAGACCTTACATTTCTGATGTGCTTAGTCACCTCCTCAAAGTGGATGATTGAAGAAGCAAATTAATAATTAAAAGGAGAAAATTGGCAGAATTTGTGGCGAGAGCTTTCCAGGAATTGTCAACTTGGCTGAAAATAAACAAAAAACACCCCATAGCACTTACCACGGTGCCTGGAACACTGTGGGCTCTCATGAAATTTTTCTTTAGTATGGAGAGAGAATATAGTTTGTCAATTCAAAAGAAGTCATATGGGCCATGTAAAGTTCACAGGTAAGGACCTAACGTTTCACGCCTGATGACTTTGGAAGAAAACTCAACTTTTAAAGAAACTAATTTGGAAATCTGGGACTTTCTTGGTCTTTGTGCTATGTTTTAGGGAAGGAATTAAATAGAGAAACCCAAGGGCCCATCTGGAGCCTTAGGTAATTTGTCATTTACATAATTACTCTTTTCAAACCACGTCAAGTCTTGCAAGACCTTAAAGTCTCTTTGCCTATGTGCCAGTTCATTTCTTTCTACTTGATATGAAATTATGTTAGATGATTCAGATTGATTGTGTGAGGCCGTTCCCTCCATGTTCTACTCTTTGTTGACATTCCTCTCCCACCAAAACAGATGCACACCCAGGCACACATACCCAACATCCCAGTGTCTCTAGTAGGGACATTTTTATAAAAATAATATTTGATTGGATCCAACTGAATTTTCTTCTTTTTATAATTCAGTCTAGATATGGCCAAGATCAAAGCCACTCTCATTTTCATTTATACTATATCACATTATTTACTAGATAAGGGACTGTTGTCCACTATTGTGGTCCTGAGCAAGAACTGGTGTCACCACCAGCATAAAGGGAGGGGATACCACAACATTCTCAAGTGAAGTTCCTTCACTGTCATATTTCAAATTGAGTTTATACCCTGGCTTCAGAAGGTTTTTTCTCTCTCTCTTTTTAATTGATAATTATCAGAGAAAGGGAATGTCATCTATATGGACTGAATCCCAAAGGCTTTCATCACCCATGTTCAAGTGACCCGTCTTGGAAAATAGTCTTTCAAAGGAAGATCTGTGCTACTCAAACTTACTCTGGTTACGGTGATGCAAATTTATTTTTTTCTGTGAAGTTTGTGCATCTAGAACATTGTTTACCATCGACAGAGTCAAGAACCAGACTTATTTTCTCTTTATTCACTCTGTGAGATTGTGCAGGTTCCGAAGATTTCTGATGTTTTTACTCATTTTATTAGGAGGGTCTCCTACAAACCAATTGTTAAAAGCCTTGACTCTGGGTGTTCCTCACATGTTCATTCTGAATTTACTTCTAGAGAGTGGCTATCTTTCAAGCCAGTAAGAAAGCCAGTAACTCCTTAAGTTTAACCTCTAAAATATTCATAGCTGGGGCTCTTACAAAGGAGTTGTTTTGCCACAAACTCACTACCTTTAGTAGAATATGTTAATATTTTAAAATTAAGAGGCATAAAAATCTCAAAAAAAAAATACCTGGCAAACCTTATTCACTAGAATATCCATATCACATATCTCTATGGAAATATACATCTTTATTGACCCCACCACTCAAGTGCTACCATCTTGGTCTGGTCACAAGATTTGGAGTTAGTGCTAGGATAAACCATTGCCTATTTGGAGGACTCCTTAAGTGCTGGGTAGTTCCAGAAACAACCATGTGAGGCTATACTCAGCAGAGTTGGATATTATTTGGGATGTGGTTTCTAAATGGCTGGTGATTCCTAGAATGGTAAATGAACAGAAGTACAAGGCAATTTGGCTCCATTTATTAATGAGGTTTTTGGCTTTGGTTTTGGTTCTATTCATTAAGTTCATCAGCACCCATAATCCCCAAAGCTAGTGTTTAAAAAGAACCCAAAAGAGGACCTTGATGGGAGAGGGCCAAGATGACACCCAATAAAGTACAAAGATTTATGAGGTTGAATGACAAGACATCGTTTTTTGAAATTCATATTATCCAATTTTATTGATATGTAGAAACAAATGTATTCCTTCCTCTCTTCCTGCCACAGAAGGAAAAAAAAGGTTTAATTATTGCTTTGAAGTATTTCTCAAGATTATTACATGTTTTCCCTTCGTTCATGCATAGAGCAGACGAGAAATAGGAGAGAATTAGGTCTTTCAGAGAAATTTTTCATCTCATGCAATGAAACAATTTTAATTTTTCTCTTAAAGTACAAATGCATTTATTATTGTTTTAGTACTTTTATTCTGCTCCAAGGTCTTATTTGGTTTTGAATTTTCTGTCACCATTTACTGGCCAGAAGAGGGCTCAAAAGTGTTGGAATTTCAATAAGCAACTCCTGTTATTTTCTTTCTCCTGAACTGATTTGTATATATTAAGAATTGTTTATGTAAATTATTTCCTGGGATCTTAGGTCTCACTTTTAGCTAAAGTTTTCCTTTCTTTTATACACTCCCAGGATAACAGTATTTACTTCTGTGCAACTCAGATGTTATGGTTCAGTAACATTTTTTCTAATTACAAGTCTCTCGTGTCTTTTATGTGGCGAGTCAATGACTCGTTTGGAGTAATTTGATTAATACAACATTTTTTTAAATAGTCAACAAAATTCCAATCATGTTTCATAGCTTCAACTCAACATAAAAAATTTAAATGCTTCCACTATTATGACAACCTTAACTTAACACATATTTCAAATATTTTAGTACATTTGTCTCCGTGGTCAATGCTTAGTTTTATTACTTCCCTTACTTTGTTTTGCTTGTCAATGTCCCCCCTCCTACTACTTGTAGGTCATTTATAAGAAATTTCTACATCAAATTTAGTATCCTGAGGTTCAAGTTTCCATTATTCAAAATGACTCACGTGAAAGAAAGTAGATCCCGAAATACCCAGTCCTGTTGCCTTGGGCAAGTCACTTAATCTTTTTGAAACTCAGAAAAACAAGACTGAAGATCTCTAGGGTTGGTTCAAAACTGTAAGCTGTGTAATCCTCTCTCTGGAAATGCAGGTCCTTATGGAAAGCGTGGGGGGTGACATACTTTTCTTGGATACAATTCTCATATAAGATGCTCGGTAAATCTCTGGGGTCTAGCGCCGGGAGCTGGAACTAAGGTTGCTAGGTAAAATACAGGACCCAGGAATTGCATGGCATAGCCTTATACTAGAAAATTATCCCCGATATCTGAAATTCAGATTTAACTGAGTGGATTTTGTTTTTATTTGCTACGTGCCCCAACTTCATCCAGGCCAAATTCTTCAGTCGCCAAGCAGGCTCGCACCGCTGCAGTAGAAGGAAGGTTCATCATTACTTCTATTTGCCAAACATTGTCCACAGTAGGTAAATTACAGTTGCCTCAAGCCCTGTGATCTCCAACAGCCTGAAGAGCCCAGAACAAGACCTTCCTACAGTTTTAAACATCCTTGAATGGGCACTGTTTTTATAAAAGAACCTTCTCTGAACTGTACCCACTCAGCAACCTCACCTACTCTGCAGTCTTCGTGGCTAGGCATATTAGTCAACTTGGCCAGGCTCGTGTGCTTCTCCTGAAAGTGAACAAGGAGGCAGGAGTGTCCTTTCCAATCTGGCCAATGATTACAGTTTTTAGTTGAGCCTAGCTTTTGAACAATGAGGTGTCTTTTTGAAGTCCAGATGCTTTCAAATGCCAACAGTTGCTTCATTTTTGGAAGAGGATCTAGGTATAGACCCTCATCTCTCTCATCTCACAAATGGGAGCTCTGTTTCTCCGTGTACAACAGGGAAGCCAACGACATGTCATATAACAGAAACACTACTTCTAACCCTGTAATCCCTTTAGCCTCCAGATCCTTGCTTTTCAAGCTGTGATGTGCACACTGAGCATCTGGGGATCCTGTGAAAATGTAAATTGTTGTTTAGTTCAGGGTGGTGTCCAGATGTGCCACACTGCAGGTGGCCTGTGACCACGCAGAAGAGCAGAGCTAACTGGGAGCATTCACTGGGCAATTGCTCACCTGCGCAGGGATCGATGAGACACCCAGTTGTCCCGGTAAGCAAGAGATACGGTCATTCACTTAGGGGGATCCATGAAAATCTGCTTAATATCATGTTTGCCCCCCCGATTCCAGCTGAAATCCCCCCATTCCAGCCGCTTACCAGCTTTAACACATGGCCTGAGGGCCAAGTTCAACTAAACCAGTCCTAGAGTAGATTAGATTTCACAATCCCTGACTAGTTAGTGCTACGTTATTTACTTTTAAAAAATCATTATTTAAAAGGTCAACCAGGAAAAAGTGAACAGTATTAATTTGAATGGCTTTACTTACTAGACTTCTATAGTTTTCCTATTGACATCCTAAGATACCCTCCCTATACCTTGCATAATCTACTCAATTTACTCAGAAGAATGGCAAGGCTATCGTATCAATCAACCTGTATTTTGAACGCCTACTAATGCCGAAGCCACGGTGCCAGGTAAATGATGAAGCAAAAAACAGAAAAAATCTGTTCTTTTCCTCCAACAAAGGTAGACATTAAGTGCCTACAATGAGCCAAACGTGTTTTTTTTTTAACAATTCCTTTTTTTTTTTTTAACATTTATTTGTTTTTGAGAGAGAGAGAGACAGAGCATGAGTGGGGGAGGGGCGGAGAGAGAGAGGGAGACACAGAGTCTGAAGCAGGCTCCAGGCTCCGAGCTGTCAGCACAGAGCCTGACACGGGGCTCAGACTCCCAAACCATGAGATCATGACCTGAGCCAAAGTCGGACACTCAACCAACTGAGCCACCCAGGCGCCCCGAGCCAAACATGTTTTTGACACTTTATTTACTTGACCTCTTTGAATTTTTGCAAGAACCCTCTGGAGATTATGATTATAATCTCCATTCTGAAGTTGAAGAACTACATCAAACTCAAAAGCTTCTGTACAACCAAGGAAACCATCAAAGAAATGAAAAGGTAATCTATGCAATGGGAGAAAATATTTGCAAACCACGTATCTGATTTGGGGTTAATATACAAAATATACAAAGAACTCGTACCATTCAATATAAAAAAAATGAATTAAAAAAATGAGCGAAGACTTAAACAGACATTTTTTCCAAAGAAGAAACATACATGGATAACTGGTAGACGAAAAGAGTCTCATCATCAGGAAAATGCAAAGAAAAACCATAATGAGAAAGGCGCTGGCTGGCTTAGTCTGTGCGATGTACAACTCTTGATTTGGGGTTGCGAGTTGGAGCCGTATGTTGGGTGTGGAGATTGCTTAAAAGTCAAATCTTTAAAACAAAACAAAACAAAACCACGATGAGATGCCACCTCACATCAGTTAGGATGTCTTTTATCACAAAGATAAGTGACAGCAAATGCTGATGAAAATATGGAGAAAAGGGACTCTTTGTGCACTCTTGGTGGGAATATAAACTGGTACAGACATTATGGGAAACAATGTGGAGGTTCCTCAAGAAAGTAAAAATAGAATTACCATATGATCCAGCAATCCCACTCCTGGGTAAATTTCCTCCGTGACCAGGACTCTGGGAGTGCCACTGATGTAGACAGGGACATCAGGAGGGGGTAAGTTGTGATAAACACACAATTCATTTTATTTAGCACTTACCATGTGCCACTCTGCTCGCGGCTTTAGAACCACTGCCTTATTCAGTCGTCAACACTAGAGGTAGATACCGTTCTTGTTATTAATAATCATAATATCGTCCCCATTTTACATACAGGAAAAATGGAGATAAAAGAGGGTAAGTAATCTGCTGACGGTGACTCAGATGGTCAACGATAGATCTGAGAGCTAACCCTGCATGTCTGATTCAAAGCCATGCTCGTGAGCCCTGTGCTGGCTGCGACCTCAGAGGAAGGGCTTGAGCAGAAACGAGAGTGTGAAGCCATAACGTGCTTCTCTCTATATATTCCGACTACTTTTTCCTGCATATTGTTCATTGCGTATCATGTATTCGCGTGTATCAGAATGAAGTTTTATTTCCCCTTCTAGATTATAAACTCTCTAAAAGCAGACTCTGGAACGCTTGAATTCTCAATGCCTTGGACTTAGGAGGTGCTCTCCTAAGTTTGAATGAATGAATGAATGAATGAAAACATAAGAAGAGTCATAAGGGCCAGACAGAAGGATCTTAGAGCCATGTGTATAGATGCAATATTTCACATATTCATTAAAAGAAAAACGGACAATAAGATAGCAAATGGTATTAGAATTGCATGAGGAAAAACACATTCAGATTGAGGCACATCCCCGTAGTCTGTGAGCATCTCTTGTTTTGCCAGGCTCCTTAACTTTTCACAATCGCACTGAATCTATGTGCTTGCCATTGAATCCTATGAAAATCAAGTTTCTGGGCAATGTCCACATTTTATTGCAATTGTTCTTTTCATTTTGGTTTCATCTGCTTTGCCCTCCCATCTGGAAAGTTAAAACAATGTTGTTTTTTTTCTGTGATATTCGAGCTTCTGAATGACCGTTGCCATCATCCTTCATCCACTTATCACAGCTCTTGCTAATAACAATTATAATTGATTAAAAAAATTGAATCCATTATCTAGTCTAGATAACCTGTCTACAAGGGAAAGACAGAATGGAATGGAATGGTAGGCTTCTCAGTCACACAGTTGTAATCTCTTGATTTTTCAGAGACATCTCAGCTCAAATATCCTCTTGTGTTTAACATCAGGAGGTGGGAGGTAGACTGAGGGGAGACGATTTTGGGCCAGGAACTTTTCCTCAAGGCAATTCACAGTCCAACGTGCTCACTTGCTTGGGACTGGCCAATCATCTCAGGTAGACCTGGGCCAAATTTAGACTCAAACCAGGGCAGAGTCTTGTCTTCCAGAGTAAAGACTCCAAATCAAGAGATGAAAAATAAGGGGTGCCTGGGTAGCTCAGTCGGTTAAGCATCCGACTTCGGCTCAGGTCATGATCTCACGGTTCGTGAGTTTGAGCCCTGGGTGGGGCTCTGTGTTGACAGCTCAGAACCTGGAGCCTGAATTGGATTCCGTATCTCCCTCTCTCTCTGCCCTTCCCCCACTTGTGCTTCTTCTTCTTCTTCTTCTTCTTCTTCTTCTTCTTCTTCTCTCTTTCAAAAATAAATACACATTTTAAAAAAGAGATGAAAAATAAATGTGATCTTTCACTGCACACAGGTCACTGACTGACAAAACAAAACTCACTGGAAAGAGCCGAGCGTTCCAGAAGGAACCTGCCTTTCCAAACACCTAAGAAGCCTCACACAGGGCCGCTGTCCACCCACATGGAGCTACCTGGAAATCTTAAGTTAGGAGTCAAAACTTTGGACCAGAGAATAAATCCGAGGCCTTTAAAAGATCATAACACAAATGACATAGGCCGCCTGGAAGGGGTGGGGGTTATTCCTCCCATCCTTCCTTCTGGGTTAAATAAAAAAATTTCTAACAATTATTATAACAAAATATAGCAATTATATAACAATGTAATAATACAACAGTATAATAATTAGAACAGTTATAACAAAAAATTATAACAATTTTCTATCACTGGAACATGAGCTCATGAGAGTCAAGACTTTATCTGTTGTGTTCACTTGGAGTTCCCAGCACAGTGCCCATCAGAGAAACTGTGCTCTAAGAAATACTGTGGAATCAGTGCTCAAAGGATATGGTGAAGCAAAGAAATGAATGAACGCAATAATGTATTAAGCACGTGGGGTATTCCGTCTCGTATATACCCTCTGTGACCGAAGTTATTAATTTAAAGACATTCTGTGAGTGCTGCTTACCTGTGTTTTTCCCCCTGTGGATGCCAGAATCTTACTCCAAAAGGTCCAGTCAGGTCCACTCACACCAGATATCCATTTGTGAGCACATGCGAGGGCATCTTAATTTGAGATTTATGACAAAAATAAAAGCCAGATGAAGATTGATGAGGACTGAGGAGGACCGATCCCACGCCTCAGATAAGAACAAATTCCAGCGTCTTGAACATCGTCACCCATGACAAACTATGAAAGAGGGACAACGGGTTTTAGTTCCTTTTCTCTAAAACTCTGGTATCCAACTTAACGAGGGTGACTAAAGCTTTGGGTGAGTCACATCTGTATCCGTTCTCGAGTGTTCCCTATTTTGGCTCCCATGTTTCTCTCCTTGCTTGAGATTCCTCAGTATTATCACAGAGAGTCTTCAGTCTGTGTTTACCTTTCTCTTTGCCCTGAAATCTTGTCCACCCTCTGCCCTTTCTGCTCCCCATGGTCTGATCAGGGGGAGGCTTCACCAGGGTGCTGGATGGTGGGAAGGATTTGTGAGCCCCTTTTCAGGGAGGCAGGGGGAAATTGCTTTATGTTCAGAGTCCAAAAGAGATCACATTCTCCATCTGTCCACACCAAGACATTTTCTAGGCATCACCATTAAATGTTGCTCAGCTGCTGGGTGCCTGGTTGGCTCAGTTGGTTGAGTGACTTCATTGCAGGTCATGACCTCACAGTTTGTGAGTTCGAGACCCATGTGGGGCTTTGTGCTGACAGCATGGAGCCTGTTGAATTCTGTCTCCCTCTCTCTCTCTCTCTGCCCCTACCCCACTTTCTCTCTCTCTCTGTCAAAAATAAACATTAAAAAAAATTTTTTTTTAAACATCTCTCTGATGCTGAGACATTGCTGTTTAAGCCTTCCATACCCAGAGCCCTCACTTAGACTTCTGCCCATTATTTTCAATTAATCCTGGTAACCACCCTGGGGCCAATTATCATTATTCCCTTTTTCAGAATTTACTAAAGGCAGGTTTGCTTTAAGTATATACCATAAAATATTAGTCATCTAGATGCTTCACTTTGAAAAAAAAAAAGTATTCTATGGTCAAACAAGTTTGAAAGAGATACATAAATCCCCTTCCTGTATATTCCCAGTGCACATTAATCCAGTAGCAGAGAAGTTTATTTAATTTCTTTTAACTCAGAGTATCCTACACTTTGATGTCTTTGTTCCTATATAGTACCTTTGGAGGGGCGCCTGGGTGGCTCAGTCGGTTGAGCATCTGACTCTTGATTTCGGCGCACGTCACGATCTCACGGTTTGTGATGTCGAACCGCACGTTGGGCTCTGTGCTGGCAGCATGGACCCTGCTTGGGATTCTCTATCCCTCTCTCCTTCTGCTCCTCCCCCACTTGCTCTCTCTCTCAAAATAAATAAATAAACAGCAAAAAAATAATACCTTTGGAAATGCTGAACTAAATCACAGAACAAGTAAGGGAGCAGAAGGAGGGAGAGGCATGAATCTGTGGCTTTTTGACTTTCACATAGCATAACACACAGTATACCTTCTTTTGCTAACTCATTAATGTATGTAAGCTTATTATAATATAATATAATTATAATTATAACAATGTACCTACTATACCACACTACCTTCTTCTTTTTTTTAGTTTATTTATCTTCAGAAAGAGAGAGAGAGAGAGAGAGAGCTAGTGTGATTTGGGGAGGGGCAGAGAGAGAGAGGGAGAGAGAGAATCTCAAGCAGGCTCCACGCTGTCAGCGCAGAGCCTGAGGCAGGGCTTGAACCCACAAACCGTGAGATCATGAGCTGAGCCGAAAACGAGAGTCCGGATACTCAACCGACTGAGCCGCTGAGGTGCCCCAGTACCTTCTTCTTTTTACTATTTCATTGATGTGCGTATTGAAGGTAGAAATTACGAGCCTATGGGAAATATGTACAAGACCGTTTAGGGGAGAAGGGAGATTAGGGACAAGCACACAAGACTGAGAGATGTTCTCTCCAGGCTAAGTGCGTCTATAGTGACTTAGGATAAATAGGGGAAGGTTGCAGAAGCAATCTAGCTGATTCCAGGCTTTCGGTATCACCATTGACAATATCTTCCATATTTACATGACACTTTATACTTTGCAAAGTGCTTGTAAGTGTACCATGATGTTCGATTCTCATAGCCAATGTGGCTGGTAAGCATGAGGATTTTGCTTCCATGAATGAGGGGAGAGTCCAGGCAAAGCCTCATTCAGTGCCCATAAGGTTCGTACTATAACTGGGAGTTCCATTCAGATTTTGTTATTTTGGATCCAGGGTCTTTCCAGGGCAAGGCTGTGTGATTGATGATGTTAGCAAGGCTAACCTGGGCAGGGAATAAAATCTCGGGACAAATTAAGACATGAGGAAAAGCCAAAGGTCATTCATTTCACAATTTCTCCTAGAACTGACCACATATCACCAGCGCATTTACCGAATCCCACATGAAGAGCTGGCGTCCTATTCCCCCAGGAATCACATCCCCCAACTTTGTTCCTGTAGGAGTGTTGCCTCTCTTTTAGCAGAGGCCGGTGAGACATTTGGGGATGCTGAGAATGAAATGGATTTGGGGGCGCCTGGGTGACTCAGTCAGTTAAGCATATGACTTTTGATCTCAGCTTAGGTCATGATCTCACAGTTTGTGGATCGAGCCCCACTTCGGGCTCTGCACTGACAGTGCAGAGCCTGTTTGGGATTCTCTCCCTCTCCCTCTCTCTGCCTCTCCCCTGCTTGCACTCTCTTTCACTCTCCTTTAAAAAAATGAATTAAATGAGTTTGGGCCAGGACTTTCACAGATTGGGATGCCTTCCCCCAGAGCAGGTGCAGGGGCATTGAGGAAATTGGAGAGGCTGGTGAGGAAATTGGAGAGGCTGGGTAAGGGTTTCTTGTTGCAGAGTGGGAGGATTTGAGGTAATTCTGAGCTAAGAGGAGAGAGGCAGCTTGGCAAGTGGTAAAATTAAAAGTCCACAAGTAAAAGGGAAAGAATTCTTCAAAAGAATGAAAACCAAGTGTTCAGACATCCCAGAAGGAGAAACTTCAAGAGAGTCCTAATTAAATCATGATGATTGAGTCATAAGTTATTTCCACGGTGAAACACAATGTATTTCCTTCTCTCATGCATCAGTTTCTTAGAATTTTTTGTGTGTGCATTTTTCTAAAACATCAAGTATCATGGTAAGATTGCAAAGTGGTCGGTCTCACTGACTGTTACATGATATGAAGCATAATCACTGAACTTCACTCCAAAGGAGAAAAGAACAGTGATGCCTGTCTTTCCAGGCCCCTGTTTCCTATGTGCCATCCAAACACCCAAACTGCTTATTCCCCCCCAGAAAATGAAAGATGAGTTTCTAAAGTCCTGGCTTTTGAGGTAGAAATAAAAATTTTCCTTTATTAATCATAACCAGATTTCTTCCTTCACATGTGCAGAGCGCTAAGGCAATAGCATCCCTGTCTTTTCTGGGACTCCTACTTCTCCTGGCAAGTTGCTTCCAGAACTAGCAGCACTAGGAACTTCCTGACCTTCCTCTAGGAGCCTGTGACACAGGTCAGGATCCACACACCCATCTGAGCCCAGAATATGTCTGCTCACGCCTCCACCCTACCTAAAATACTTCAATGGTTTTCCCATTGCTTGCTGGATAAGGTCAGAATTTTTTAGCATGGCATGCAATGCCTTCATGATGTGTCCTCAGGCTACCCACCTAGTCTTAACTGCCAAACGTCCACTCTCTAGCTTGCCCTCAAACTCACTGAGATTTTTGCCTTTACTCAAGCAGGTCGGCCATGTTGTCTCCCATTGAAGTTTGGCTTAAGATGTTATGCCAACTTGGAATGCTGTCACCATGTTGGGTCACCTCCTCACAATCTAGGGCTCAGTTCAAGAATAATTTCTGAAAGTTTTTCCTTATCTTACCTACCCCACAGCCCAATCCACATCAGGTGAACACCAGTGTTCACTCTGGCATCACACTGAATATTGTAGTCGTCTTCTGACATGATTGTTTTTTGAGTACTTGCTAGATGTTGAATATTCAATGGTGAGCAAAACTAGCATCCGGCTTACAGTCTCATGGAGAAAATCAGCTATCAAAAGATCCCGTATAAAAATAAAAGCATTGACTGTGCTAAATGCTATGAAGGAAAAGGATTCCATTAATGCATAAAATTAAAATTATAGGCTGGGGAAGGATTGGGGGAGGGGGAGCGAGTGATAACTGGGCTGAAATTTAAAAGTATGAGTAAGAGTTAACTAAGTGAAAAGAGAAAGAAGCATTCCAAAGAGAACAGAAAGTCCTGCGTTTATTTATTTGTAAGTTCTGACAAATAGAGGCATGAAGCCATTTGTTGGGAGATAGAAAGCATGAAGGAGTGAGAGATTTAATAAATACATGATATCGGAGACACTGGAGTTCTCAGAATTGCCTCAGGCTTCTATGTTAACAGCCAAAGAATTTAATCTGCAAGTTGTTGGATCTGCCCCGTAGGTCTGGTGTCTGACCCCCTCTTCCCATTGCTGTAGGATAAGGCAAACTGTTTCAATGGTCAATCCCAAAGGACCACCTGTTACCAAAGGACGGTCGAGAGGAAATCAGCAAGAAAACAGCCTCTTGGAAATGGAGACCAAAAGTCTGGGGCCTCTGAAAAATAAGGGCAACATTGGGAAAAGAGAAAGGAAGGAAGTGCAGATAAAAGAAGAGACTGGAAAACACACGTAGATGGTTCTGGCCATAGACAAGGCAGCAGTTGAACCCTTTAGTCTGGGCAGAAGCCAGGCATAATTATTAAGAGTAGAATCCTATTCTAGAAGTGATGAGAGGAAATCTGAACCCTTGGGCTCCGGGTAAGTAAAAGTTTGTTTGTTTTCCCAGCCTGAAGTGTGTGTTTGCTTCCAAGCCTTAGGGCTATTTGTCCCTGTTAGACCCTGGGGGCCGAGGCAGGGCTCTCCGTGGAGAACGTGGGGAACGGAGGAAACTTAGGGAATGTTTGTTTATATTTTCGATAATAAAAAGGGTGTTATTGTTATCCTGATCTCATTAAGTCATTTTCTCCTTCACTTTTCTAATTCACTCGGCAGGGAGCTTAAGAATTCATTTTCATTTACTCTTAAAACCTCTAAAGTGATGCCAAAAGCAGATATACAACTGTTCCCCCTGGGAAGGAGTGTTGCCTTCCAATCTGGAAAAGCATGAAGGAGCTGGTCTATATTGATTTTTAGTCAAAGCCATTGTCACTGGCGTAATCCTAAGCATCTGCCCCATGTTGAAGGGAGCTGTCTGTCCAAATATCTGTTCTTTCATGCTGTTCTGGACTCAAGCACTAATCTGAAAATTCATATTTGGCTTTTTTTCTAAAGGGACCCCATTGTCTTCCAGAAACAAGAGCAGGTTCCACTCAAGCATATGCTATAAAATATCTCTGACCAGAACTCCACCGCCTGAAATTTCAACTTTATAAGGAAGGCTAAGAAAGAAAGAAAGGGAAAGAAAGTAAGAAAGAAAGAAAGAAAGAAAGAAAGAAAGAAAGAAAGAAAGAAAAGAAGGAAGGGTTAAAGAAAAGAAAAAGAAAAAGTGAAAACCAGGAAATGAAGGTCCCATTAGCAGTCAAGAGCCACAGCGTGTCATGAACGGAACTTTATTTACATTACTTGAAAAGACACATTTCCAGGTCTTCAGTGAAGCAAAATGACAGTAAGAAAAGAGTGAAGCTAGGCAGATCTCAGTCCAGCCCCATCCCCTCCACTGATAAACCATGTGAACTGGAACAAATTTTGGTAATAGGCTTCTCTCCAGTTCTCATTTCCTCCATCCATAAATGGGCAATAGGAAACCTAGCTTAAAAGATTCTTGCTGTGATTGGGAATTAGAAAATAAGATCTCAAAGTTAATGCTTACTTATTCAGTCTTATTTCCAACACAAACACAGCAAATTTCCTTCTCTGGATTTCTCCAGTCCGCCACTGAGCAGGCCTGGAATTCAAAGCAGGAAGAGGTTCCCCTAAGCGTTGGTGAGAAAGGACCTCTGGTCAGCTGATTTCAAAGAAGAGATGATGCCAGAACTTAAATAAGCATCCACCTGCAGTGTTTTACCCCAGAGTCAGAGACATTGGTCCTACCCTTCTCAGCAAGACCTGAGGGCAACTTAAAGACTCAGCAAAATGAGAGTAGCTCAATGCGACACCCCCCTTCCAAAAGAAGTTTACATTCTTCCTAGACTATCATAATTAAGGAGGCAGAAAGTAAGAAAGACTTTGGAACCATTTTCATCCATGAGTTTTTAAGTTTCATTCATTCTACGTTCACCTCACTGAGCACCTGTCATGTTCCAGGCACTCTTCCATATTTGAAATACATCAGGAAACAAAAGACAAAAATCTCTGCCCTGGGGAAGCTCAAATTTTTGTGGAGAGAAACAAGCGATAACCAATGAATACATCAAAGAAGTAAACAAATACATTATGGTCAAAGATGCTAAATGTGATGAAAGAAATATAGGGCAGGGGTAACGGAAGTTAGGAGGAGAGGGACAGGTAGGTTACAATTTAAAATAGGGCAACTGGAAAGGACTCAAAAACAGTCCTGTACTTTTTGATATTTGAGAAACCAAAAGGAGGCTGGTTCTGGAAAAGCTAAGAAATCACAATTCTTTTTCTGTTATTGAATTCCTAGATTGGACTTTAAGTGTCTATCACTGCCCAAGTAGACTTAAATTCTTTAAGAATAAGCTCAGATGTGTGAGTGCTGGTGTGGCTCAGTCGGTCGAGCTCAGGTCATGATCTCATGGCTTGTGAGTTCGAGCCCTGCATTGGGCTCTCTGCAGACAGCGGGGAGCCCATTTTGGATCCCCTGTCCCTCTCTCTCTCTCTCTCTCTCTACTCCTTTCCCCTCTCAAAAACAAGTAAACACTTAAGAAGAAGAAGAAGAAGAAGAAGAAGAAGAAGAAGAAGAAAAGAAGAAGAAGAAGAAGAAGAAGAAGAAGAAGAAGAAGAAGAAGAAAAAGAAGAAGAAAGAGGAGGAGGAGGAGGAGGAGGAGAATGAACTCAGATGTGTTGCCACAGTGCCTAAGATATCAACAGACAATTATGTGCTGAAGCTATTTTGATGCATGAATGAATGAGGGATAAATAAGTAAAACACTGACCTCTGAGAACTCATGGCTTCTTTGGCTCCAACAAACTGAGCATCTATTATCTTCCGTGTGGTTTAGCCATCTTGTCCCCCAGACCAAACATACCTCTTCCTCCTTTCCTCTCTCCCTGGTGAGTTTCTCATTCACTGTCCCCAAGAGGGTAGATCTGTTGGGGCCAATGTGGCACCTTTCACTATGGAACTCTAGGCAGCATCATAGCCAGCTACCTCATTGTTGAATTTCCTCATAGTTCCTTCCTGTTATGACAAAGACCAGAGGTCCAGTCTTGTGTCGAGGTGACGGGGATCCTGGCTGTAAGCTGGATGAAAATACAGATTGAACCTCCCAAGACACATTTTTCAGAAGGAGGATGCATGAAGAGTAAGCACACATAGTTTGGTGATGCAACAGGTATAAGAGGTTTCAACAACAAATTAGAAAATGGGGAAGGTGAGGCCAAAGTTATTAGATAAGCTCCCGGCTTGTGTGAATCTCTATGGTTTTAATATTCATTTCACCGCAAGCTACAGTAAAAACTCGAATAGGTTCAAGCAGTTGAGCAAAAGCTGGCCCTTATCCAGGAAACAACTAGAATGCTAAATTCTCGAATGTAGACTGTTTTTTTATTGTATACATTTAACATACAACAGTGCTTCTCATATTTAGACATAGCACTTCCTATGCCATACTACCCATCTGCAAAATCCCAAAACTTAAGAGTCAGTATCATAGATAAGTGCTAGGAGAAAGGCCATGCTTAAGGAAATTTGTCCAAACCGAAACCAAAACCCCAGTCACTGAATTTGGTAGAAGTGTTCAGTGACCCACGAGTTTGTGCCTGAATCAGTTGCCAAACAGGGGAACTATACCTACCTTTTGATGCCTCTGCATGGAGGTCCTTCTGGGCCAGGCAGGCATCTGTTTCCTCTTTGTAGCCAACTCAGGGCCCCAGACAAGACCTTGGGCAGAGGCAGTAGCTGGATGGAAATGTGCTGAGGTTGCTCTAGTTACAAAGGGATGTGGTTAGTAGGGTGGCCTGGTGCAGATCTATCCGGTTTAAAGAGGAGATAGACACCAACCGTGGTCTTCCCAGTTTCATTTTTAAGGTGGGATGGCAGGGTAGGACCCTGTGTCTGACAACTATCCTGCTCCTTTATTAGAACCAGAAGGAGACATTTGCAGTAGGCTTAGATTCGACTCTGACCGACAACAGCATCCTTCCTTGACAGCCAGGCTTGCTTGGTGTCTCCTGTGGTAGTCTTTGCTCACATGTCTGGGACTGTATCAGACCATGCTCAGCAGTGGGGACAAAAAATTTTGGCCAGGGGCAGGACACAGGACACAGGTAGTTTTTGTCTGCAAGCCTTTAGAAGAAAAAAAAATAATAAGGTCTTTGTCAGTATTTGAAACCTGGGAGGTTTCATATAAAAATCCTGGTATCCAACTTCTCTTGACAAATCAGAAGATCTGGCAATAGGCAAGAAAGATGTAGATCTGGGGCCCCCAGGTTGGCTCTCCAATCGTCTACCTGATTTCACAAAAGGGCCGTACCTGTCTTGCCCTTGGAAGCATTTAATTGGTGACAAACGCCTCCCACCATCTTGACAACTAGTTCAAAGCAGAGAATAATGGTCATCATTTATCAAGTGCTCGTGATGGGTCACTCTTCTGAGATCTTCCGATGTATGAACTCATTTAACCCTCAACAACTCCATGAGATGTATCCTACAGATTACAAAAAAGGGAAACTGAGACAAGAGACATTCAGTGGTGTGCCTGTGGTCACACAACTAGTACGTGGCAGAAATCCAAGGAAAAGCAAAGGGGGTTGACTCCGGAATCCCAATGCCTGACTTCTGATCTACGCTGCCTTTCGGATTAGCCAAATGCACTCTCTTCTTCGAATGTTTCCAATTTCGTGATCTCTCTTCGGCTGTGTTCCAGCCTAACAAGAGTTTCTCACCATATGTACACACACATTGCACCTACAGGTTGATATTTTATGTAATAAATTTCATCTATAGAATATATTGTATAAGCCATGCTTTATATGTCCATTAGTCAATATATATACCTGTGTACATATATCCTGATGGCCAGGTTAAATGTTTTTTTCATCTATTCAAGCTCTGGGAGTCCTAAAGGTACAGAAGAACTAAACCACAGCCACTGGCTGCCTTTGGGTAGAAGGGAGCCACAATCAGCTCCTCGAGGAGGTGGCTGCAAAGGGCGTGGAGATGGGGACAGATGTGGCTGTCCGGGAGCCCGAGAGCTTCTCCATCTGCTGGCCCCTTGGACGTCACATGTGCTCTGACCCAAACCACACACTAAGCCGAGCTTCTCAGATTCACTCCAGAACCTTCTTTGCTCAGGTTCCTGGCCACCACTTCTGGCAGGTCACTGCCGGAGCACCAGCCACGGCCTCCGCTCCATCCAAACTTGGCTGTCCCCCAAACGGTGGCTCCCTTGGGCTCCTCGCATCCTGCCTGCTTCTCCTGTAGTATCTTTGCTCTGTTCTGAAGGCTCCTTTATTAACCAGGCCCGAAGGCCGAAATCCTTTCTTGTTCTTTTATAACAAAATAAACGACTTCCATGTTATTTATTTTATTTCCGAATACTCCCCCTTTAGGGGTGATTTTTGTTATTGTTTGCTGAGGGTTGTTTTGTTATTGTTTATTTAATGAAGCCCAGGCTGAAGACGCTGTGGCGTCCCCAAGGCACTGCCTCTAGGCTCTGGAATTTTCCTTCAGCCTTCGCCAGCCACGCCCTTGGCTTCCTGTGAGCCCTGGCTGAGTGCGGCCTCCCAGCGCCGCCTCCTCCTGCCTGGTCTCTCTGGGAACCTGCAATACCCCAATTCCCATGCTCCTCCCTGGACACTCTCAGACCCCCAGTCTCCACGGAGAACATTTCCTATCTTTATTTTCCAGCACTTCATAATTTAAATAGATCGTGTTACTGGGGAGGTGCAACTGATAATCTTCCAAAATCAAAACCTTCTGGAGAAGTCTAGAAAATGAACACTCCTATAACATGGTCTTTATCTCACCTCCTCGTGATTTGAATTTTTTCCTTTAAGCACAAGGTACTGCTACCAACACTGATAATTCCTAAAGACTGGGGAATTCTTTGAATTTCAGTATGCTACAAAAACAGGGGCTTTTGGTTGTATACTAATACATCCCAAATGCTTAGTATGTAATAGGCACTCAGGAAAAAGTTTACTGAGTGGAGGAAGAGACTCATTATTTAAGAACTGTTATTATAGACCAGAAAATATATGAGAAACTCACTAGTATGGCTCGTTAAGTCTAAACACTGAAATGGTCTAATCTACAACAAGGTCTTTGCCAAGAAATCAAGTGTTCCCTTCAATCTCAGTCACCTTGTGAATTTAGACTGAGATCTATCCTAATCCTTATTTTACTGGACAGCAAGTAACCAAGATCCCCGGAAAAAAAGAAAAAAAAAAAAAAACAGGAATATAACATTTGAGGGTGTTAATTTTGAATCTGAACATTAAATTCTCTTTTTTAATACTCCCGCAGTCCAAAAATTGCCTGAAGTTTCAAGATACGGGGTTTTGTTGATGTTTAGATCAAATATATATGTAATAAAATATATTACTTGCTCAGTACCGCTAATTCCGAGTCACTCCTAGGAAGCTTTCTGGCACTAAAGTCTTCCTCTTTCTTCTAGTAAACTCAATCTTTAAGCAAAAAGGCTGTGTTTCATATCTTTATATTTATAGATCCTAGCACATACTAGATACTCAATAAATATTTGTCGACAGAATGAATTCAGTGATACTTTTCCATGTGGTTAATTGTACCATATTTTGAAAGCTAAGCTTGACCAAATGGCCAGTAAAACCTGCGTGCAAAACCATGGAGCTGCAGTCAATCCTGGAAGATGTTGTGGACCCATATTTTGAAAGAAGAACTAGCTAGTCCCACCTAGTTTATATTATTTGGTGGAAAAAATAGGGCTGGGGGAAGTCTTCACTTACTGCATCAATCTCAGAGAGGGAGGAAGTTGTGAGTGAAAGAGAGTAGACTAGAAAGTTTCTGAGATTTTCTTGGAACACCGGTTGGGGGTGGAATTGAAACAATTGTGTGGTCTTAAGATGGGCATTGATATCTGGGGCAGGGCCCAGGAATCTGTATTTTTAAACTATCTCTGGGGTGGATTCTTTTTTTTTTTTTTTGAAGCTACTCAAAATCCTCCACCCTTCCCTGGACCCACGTCCTTGGGAACGCGTCATTGAAGGTCCTCCCGTAAAGACGTGAAGTCCGTTTCCCCACATTGATTCTGGGCTGGTCTTTGCACTTGCTCTGACCAATACTGTGGGCTGGAAGTAATACTGGGCCAGTTGGGAGCCTAAGCCTCAAATGGCCTTGCTTGCTTCTAGCTGTTCCTTTGCTTGCTGCTACAACATAAGCAAGCCCTGTCTAACCTGCTGGATTATTAGAGACACGCGACCTCTGTCACCCCGTCACTCAGTTGGCAGCCAGCCAGCCATCGGACATCTGAGACCACGAAAGTCTACCTGAGAGCTGACTGCAGACCCACAGTGAAACCTGGCCAAGGTCAGCCCAGCCTAGCTGACTGGCAGATTCACACAGTCAGCCTACAGATTTGGAGTCAGTTAAGAGATGGCTGTTTTAAGCAACTGAGCTCTGGGTTGGCTTACCAATGCACTCTTTAGATGATCCCTGCAACCAGGCAAGCTTAGGAAATGTTAGTCTAGAAGATATTTGCAACTTTCCTGGAATAAAGAAATGTCTGAATGCCAACTTCTATAAGTTTCTTAATATTTGGTTCTTCTTCCCCATTGACTGAACACAAATTAAAATGTAATTAAACATTTAAAAATGTTTATTCACTTCTGAGAGACAGAGACAGAGAGAGAGAGAGAGAGAAAGACAGAGCATGAGTGGGGGAGGGGCAGAGAGAGAGGGAGACACAGAATCCGAAGCAGGCTCCAGGCTCTGAGCCGTCAGCACAGAGCCTAACGCGGGGCTCAAACCCATGAACCATGAGATCATGGCCTGAGCTAAAGTCAGACGCTTAACAGACCGAGCCACCCAGGCGCCCCTCAATTAAAATGTAATTAGAAAAAACTTACACTGACTTTCATAACTTAAAAAAAAATCCACTGAAAGCTGCAAAAAGAATAATCAAGAATTATGACTTCCCAGGGGGTTGGGGCTTGGGGCTAGGTTTTGGAAATAACCACTAGTAGTCAGGTATATGATCATCACAAACCAAAACCTATTTCAGTGTTCCCCATGCCCAGAAATGAAAGGCAGAATTGATACATAAAACAAGTAATGGTTCTCAGTTGTGTTAATCCCAGAGTAGCAGGCTATGTACAGTAACGATTTTCAGGTGCATAATTTGGGGGCCTGGAAATGGATACTGAATTCTTTGTTTTTCAGCAACGGACACATTCTGCACTCCTAATCCCTTGCCTAATAACAACACTGTATTTTACTATTAATGATTAATGCCCATTGCTGATACATGCAGATTAATGGCTTGATGACTAGACAGGAAATGCTGTGCATGCCCACGGGCAAGTTGCCTTAGCTAGTTATTAATCACCAAAAAGTGAACTGCACGGAATCACAGCAACGAGACAGAATGAAAGCTTGGTTGTATCGATCACTTTAAATTTGCCTTTAGGTCAGCGAGAATGCATAAAGACAAGGCATTAGAGGAAAGTTATGTGTGGTAAAGATACCAGGAACCAGGTGCTTGGGCCATTTTCACAGTTCCTCCTTCTTCAGAGGCTGATGAATTATAACACGATCCTAATGATCTGACAACAACAAGGAAAGGGAACTACTTTTTCAATTAGCACATTGATTAAAGATTTCACAAGTACTTTTATTCTCTTTTTAACCAGCTAATTGGTTTTCTTGCTGAAATTAAAAAAAAAAAAAAAGCAGCCTCGCATGGTCTTGCCTATTATAATATTTTGCAAAGACCCGTGACATTTTGAAACAATAAAAAGAAAATAGCACCACAGAGGTGATCTAAAAAGTAGCCCCTTTTGAACAAATATGCTTGATGATTAAAAAAATTCTATTATGTTTTGGTTTGCATAAAATAGGCTTTGAAAAGAAAAAGCCTATTTTTTTTTTTTTTTGAGAAACCTCTTTTATGAGCCAGGTTAGAAGATGAAATAACCATATCACGCATGGGAGAAGACCGAGTGAAGTTTATTTATTTATTTTAAGAGAGAGAGAGAGAGAGAGCAAGCAGGGGAGGGTCAGAGAGAGGGGGAGACAGAGAGAATCCCAAGTGGGATTCAAACCCAAGTTGCGGGGCTCCAACCCACCAACCATGAGATCATGACCTGAGCCAAAACCAAGAGTCGGGCGCTCAACCACTGAGCCACCCAGGTGCCCCTATTATCAAGTACATTTAAAACAGTTAACTTGGCAGTTCAAAGTGGTGTATTGGACGTACATCTATCTCCTCTTCTGCCTGAGCATCCTCTAATTTATTGCAAAGGGAGTAATGAAATAATAATTTTTAAAGGTATAAATTTACAACAAAGAAAATAGAGGGACCACCGGTAGTTTTAAGATGTCAGGACACTTCTAAAAAATGGGGAGCGGATGTAGGCATCATGGATGATCCAAGTGGAGGAATCTGTGGCCAAGAATAGGTAGAGATAAGCGACCATCTGAGAAGGAAGATAGTCTGATTTTAAGAACCACAGGAAAGCTTGAATTTGGGAATGCTACGTATAGAAGAGGGTCAAGGTGGACACTGAAGTCTACCCACCGATAGGTCCAGCCAACCTTCAGTCGAGAAGCAGATCCCCCAAGAGACAGGCATTTGCCCTTCCAGGAAGGAGGGTTCTTTTCTTAAATCTTGACTGGAAGAAGTAAGAGAAGTAAGACCCTTGTGGGAGGTGTTACCTTAAAGAGATGATCTGTACATTTTTCGTATATTTGGAAATTAAAAATGAAAGTATCTTTCTTATTAAATTCTCCATCATCTTAGAGCTCATTTCCCATTCATGTTTCTAATTTCATATTAATTATGAGTCATATTTATTGTATTTTCAAGCTAAACTCCCCCCCCACACACACACACATACCTTAAAGTAACTTTTTAAGGATATGAGTTGGTTACCAGGTTGACCTTTAAAAAAAAAAAAAAAAGTCTATTTATTTTTGAGAGAGAGAGGGTATGAGAGAGGGAGGGGCAGAGAGAGAGGGAGAGACAGAGAATCCCAAGCAGGCACTGGGGATTCTGCACTGACAACACAGAGCCTGACATGGGGCTCGAACTCACAAACCATGAGACCATGACCTGAGCTGAAATCAAGAGTAGGAGGCTTAACCGACTGAGCCACCCAGGCACCCTACAAGATTGATCTTCACAGCATTAAATAGTACTACAAAGAAAAGGTGGGAAAAAAAGATAATATGGAAAAGATTAAGTAAATCACTCAGATAAAATGAAATACTACATTGCCAGTCAGTTTTAGAATGTGATTTATTTTCATGAAGATATGTTTACCATGTTATTGAATGAAAATGTAAATTACAAAATAGAGTATAAGTTTTCATTTAAAAGCTGTATGTATATAAAACATAAATATATATATACACACTGAGAAAAATCTAAAAACTATTCAACAAAATGGTAACAGTTGTTGTCCTGGATGGTGAGATTATATAGCATTTATATTTTCTCTCTTTTTAAATATGTTTTCTTTTTTTTTTAATGTTTTATTTATTTTTGAGACAGAGAGAGACAGAGCATGAATGGGGAGGGTCAGAGAGAGAGGGAGACACAGAATCCGAAGCAGGCTCCAGGCTCTGAGCTGTCAGCACAGAGCCCGATGCGGGGCTCGAACTCACGGACTGTGAGATTATGACCCGAGCCAAAGTCGGACGCTCAACTGACTGAGCCACCCAGGCGCCCCTTTACATATGCTTTCTAAATCTTCCTCGTAAACATGTTATATTTAAGTCATTTCATAGTTTTTTCTTGTTTTCCCACTTAACATCATAATATAAGTTAAAGGGTTTTTTGGGGTTTTTTTACAGGAAATGCTGTTAGCAAAAATGTTTTGTCTGATGTACTTATACTTTTGTTCTTGAAGACTGTGTACATAATATTAAATTACTACAGCATAATTTGTAAACATTTCCCTATTGTTGTATATTCTGGGGATTATAAATGATGCTGAAAGGAAAAGTTTTCACCAAAAATCTTTATCTAATTTCTGAGTTTTCTGAGAATATTTTCCCAGAAGGAGAAATGTGAATTTTATTAAGGCTCATGGGATATGTCACCATATTTTATACTTATAAATCTCTCTTCATCTCTACTTTTTTCATAATTTTATTTCTTGGATTTAACTCTCTTATTTTTGTCATAGCTACAAGATGAGATTTTAAATTTAATTTTACCTCTAGATATTTTCTTAGTATTCCCAACAATGTTGTTGAAAGCCATCCTTTTATATTAAGTACACTATCTACATAGACACATACTCAGTTGATTATGGAAACTATGGAAACTACTTGCTTTTTTCTGGTCTTTTTTTTTTTTTTTTTTTTACACAATCCTTTTTGGTGCAACGGATAACACTGTCTTGATGATCAAACCTTCAAAGTGAGTTTTGTTATCTAACATAACGAGTCTTTTCTTAACTTTTCTTTTTCAAAACATTCTAAGCAATTCTTACTGTATTAATTTTCTCTTGCTTTGCAATAGAATAAGTTGCCACGAGCATAGTGGTTGAAAACAACACCAATTTATCATCTGATGGTTTTTGCAGGTCAGAATTTCACAAGGCTGAAAGGTTTTAAGGTGTCAGTCTGGCTGCGATTCTCATTTGAGGTTGGGCGTTCTCTCCTAAGTTCACTGGCTACTACAGGAATTAGTTTCATGTGGTCGTGTGACTGTCTTTCCAGTAGTGAAGACAGCATTAAGGGTTCATGATATGATCCGGCACTAGAAATACTCAAAACATCACCATTTGATACTCCCAATCAATGACTTCTAGGAAGCAAGAATCTGGGTGACTCTCTATGGATGACATTATGGTGATTGGACCCAGCAAAGAAAGAGTAGCAACTCCTCTGACTGGTAAGACATTTGGGATGTCAAAGGGTGGGAAACAAACCCAACTAAAGTTTGGGAGACTTCTACTCCAGTGAAATTTTCAGGGGTCCAGTAGTGAGGAATATGTCAAGATATCCCTTCTTTAAAAAAAAATAAGTTTATTTATTTATTTTGAGAGAGAGAGAGAGAAATTACGCGAGCATGAGCCGGGGAGGGGCAAAGAGGGGGAAACAGAGAATCCCAAGCAGGCTCCGCACTGTCAGCCAAGAGCCTGACGTGGGGCTTGAACCCACAAACCGTGAGCTCGTGCCCTGAACCAAAATCAAGAGTTGGATGCTTAACTGGCTGAGCCTCCCAGGCCCCCCAAGAAGAATCAGATTTTGCTTCTAGCCCCTCCTACAACCAAACAAGAGGCACGACGCTCAGCGGACCTTGTTAGATGCCCCGTATTCCTCACATGGGTGTGTTACTCGGGCCCATTTACTGAGTGACCCGAAAAGCTGCTGGTTTCGGGTGAAGCCCAGAACCAAAGAAGCCTCTTCAACAGGTCCAGGCTGTTGTGCAGCCTGGGCCGCTACTTGGGCCATATGGCCCAGCAGGTCCAATGGCTCTCAAAGCATCGGTGGCAGATGGGGATGCTGTTGCAGTCTTTGGCGGGCCCCCATATGTGAATCACAGGTGAGGCGCTTTCGATTTCGGAACAAAGCCCTGCCCTCCTCTGCAGAGAAACTACCCCCCATTTGAGAAATAGCGTGTGCCCTACTGCGGGTCCTTAGCGGAGACTGGCCACTTAACCATGGGCCACCAAGTTACCTGGTGACCCGACCTACCTATCGTGAACTGGGTGTTGTGGGACCCGCTAAGCCATGAAGCTGAGTGTGCACAGCAACCCTCCTTCACCAAATGGAAGTGCTATCTTCACGACTGGTCTGGGTAGACCCTGCAGGCACAAGTAAGTTACAGGAAGAAGTGGCCTAAATTCCCACAGTCCTCTCTTCTGCTCACTGCCTTTTTTTCTCCCATCCTTCACTTCATGGAAAGTTCCTGATGATAAATTGACACGAGAGAAGATTCAGATGATTCTGTACAATAGGCAGAGACCACCTAAAAGTAGACAGCCGCAGCAAGTACAGTCCCTTTCTGGAACATCCTGAAGGACAGTGGTGAAGAGAAGTCCTCCCAGTGGGTAGGACTCTGAGCAAGGCAGCTGGTTGTTCACTTTGCTTAGAAGAAGAAATGTCCAGATGTGTGATTATATTCCAATTCATGGGCTGCAGGCACTGGTTTGGCTGGATGGTCAGGGACTTGGAAGGAATGATTGGAAAACTAGTGACCAGGAAACCCGGGGAAGAAGTTTGTGACAAGAAACAAGAAGGCATCTGTGTCCTGTGTGAATGCTCACCAATGGGTGACCTCAGCAGAGGAAGACTATAATCATCAAGTGACCCATTCTGTGGATATGAATCAGCTTCTTTCCCCAGCTACTTCTGTGATCACCTAATGAGCTTATGAACAAAGTGGGGACGGAGGCAGAGACAGAAGTTATGCACGGGCTTAGGACCATGGACTTTCACTCACTAAGGTCAATCTGGCAATGGCCACCACTGACTGCCCAACTGGCAGCAGAAGAGAATAGCACTGTATTGCTTCTGATCAAAGATCTCGCTTTACAACAAATGAAGTGTGGCAGTGGACCCATGCTCAGGGAAGTCAGTGGTCTTACGGTGTTCCTCCCACCATCCTGAAGCAGCTGACTTGGCAAAACAGTAGCACGGCCTTCTGAGTATGCAGGTACAGCACGAGCTAGGGCAAAGTTCTTTAGAAGGTTGCATGTGCTCCAAAAGAGCATCCACCATACGAAGTTTCTCCCATTGCCAGGATTCCAGAGTCTGGTAACCAGGGGTGGAAACCGGAATGGCACCACTCACTGTTATCCCTAGTGACCCACTAGCAAAATCTTTGCTTCCTGTTCCAGAGCGAGAGCATATGCTCTGCTGGCCTAGAGGCCTTAGTTCCAAAGAGAGGAATGCTTCCACCAGGAAATACAACAATGATGCCATTGAACTGGAAGTGAAGACTGCCACCCCGCCACTTTGGCCTCCTTGTGCTTCTGAATCATCAGGCAAAGAAGGGAGTTACTGTTGTCTGGCAAGATTGATTCCGTCTGCCGATGGGAAATTGGGCTGCAACTCCACGATGGAGGAAGGGAGAATATGTCCGGAATACAGGAGGTCCCTTAACGTCTCTCTCAGTCTTACCATGTTCTACGACTGAGGTCAATGGAAAACTACAGCAACTCAAGCCAGGCAGGACTATTAATGGCCCAGACCCTTCAGGAATGAAGGTTTGGGTCATCCCACTGGGTAAAGAAGCATGACGCGCCGAGGTGTTCGCTGAAGGCAAAGGAAATGTAAAATGGGGAGTGGAAGAAGGTAGTTATACATGCCAGCTATGATCACATGACCAGTTACAGAGGACAGGAATTGTCTTGAGTATTTTCTCCTTATTTTGTATATTAATATATATACATATACACACATATACCTGTATATATGTGTTATGTATATTTGCACACGTAGCAGGTATCTCTATGTGTATATGTGTATATACATGCATATTTATGCATATATATATAACAGATACTTCTATTTCCTTTCCTCTCTTCTTCCCTTATCATGTAACATAATATTTATATTTACTCTTTATCATAATGTTTACATATTATTAATTTTTCACTGTAGTATTTAAATTATAGGCTATCAAGAAGAACAAACATCACTCAAGGACTATTCCTCCCCAATTAGTTAGTATGTTTTTAGTTGTATACAGAATAGTTACACATGTTAGGTGGAATTATGACCTTGTTATTCTTTTTATTTGGAGATTAAGTATGGTGTAAGGAGACGCACTTGGGTGCCAAGTTGACAAGGTTTGGACTGTGATGGTTAATTTTTATGTGTCAACTTGACTGGGCTACAGAGTACCCAGATATTTGGTCCAACATTACTCTGGATGTTCCTGTGAGGCTGTTTTTGGATGGGGTTAATATTGGAATTAGTGGTTTGAGCAAAGAATATTGCACTCCTCACGTGGGTGGGCCTCACCCAATCGGGTGAAGACCTAAATAGAACAAAAAGTTACAGAGGACAGGAATTGCTCTTACCTGACTGCCTCTGAGCTGGACATTTTGTTCATGCTTTGGGACTGAAACATTGGTTCCTTCTGGGTATCAAACCTGCAAAGTTTCATACTGCCGTTTTACCATTGGCTCTCCTGAGTCTCCAACTTGCTGTCTGCAAATCTTGGGACTTGTCAGCCTCCACAATCACATGTGTCTGTTCCTTATAATAAATCACATATCCATGCTGTTTTTGTTTCTCTGGAGAACACTGACTAATACATGAACTTACCATTATAATTTTCCAAATAAACTTCAGGAGAGCTTGGTCAAGTTCCAGAGCAAAATCCCACGAACTATTTCTTTACTGGTAGATGATGTCAACATCTTATGAGTACATGGCATGCCTATAGAAAAGTACACAAAGCACAAGTGTACCCCTTAATTTTCACAAAACTAACACCTCCTTGATCAGTTTCCAAATCAAGAGCCCCTCATGCCCCTTTGAGTCTTTATTCCTCCATGGTAGCTACGATCCTGACTTCTAACAACATAGATGGGTTCTGCCTCTTTTTGAACTTTATATAAATATACATATTTCTTTTTTTTTTTTAATTTTTTTTTCAACGTTTATTTATTTTTGGGACAGAGAGAGACAGAGCATGAACGGAGGAGGGGCAGAGAGAGAGGGAGACACAGAATCGGAAACAGGCTCCAGGCTCTGAGCCATCAGCCCAGAGCCTGACGCGGGGCTCGAACTCACGGACCGCGAGATCGTGACCTGGCTGAAGTCGGACGCTTAACCGACTGCGCCACCCAGGCGCCCCTATAAATATACATATTTCATACAATATGTATTATTTTGTGTCTGGCTTCTTTTATACAACCTGATGTTCGCAAAATTCATTTGTGTTGTAAAGTGTAGATGCTCTTTCTCACTGTGCATAGTATTCCATTGTGTGATTGCACAACCATTTATTTATATATTTTGCTGGATTGTTTCCAGTTTTTAGCTATAATGAATTGTACTGTGACAATCATTCTTGAACGTGTGCTTTGGGAAGGTACACCTATGGGGATTTTAATTGGAATTTTTATTAACTCTATACATAACTTTGGCAAGAATGAAATACCTAACCTCTTTGATCCAGGAACACAACAGATCTTCCATTTATGAAAAATTCGTGTCTCTTTCAGTAATGCCTCTTCCAAACTCACCCAGACTGATGTCCATTGTCCCTGGTCAAAAAGACAGAAGACAGAAGCAAGGAAATTCTGACCTTTTACTACTAATGTTGCACCATTTTGCAAAACATTGTTCTGAGTCATTTCTCTCACAGCCTCTTCTGAGGATAGACTTTATGCCTTTTGTTTCCTTCACTTTTCACAAGTGTTAATTGAGCCCAGTCATTAGCTTTCACAACACACTCCTTTGCTTTTCATTCATGGTTATCTCTTGCTCATTCAATTTTTGTGTACATGACCTTTTTCAAATGCACACTCACTGGAAAGCTCCCTGGGGGACTACTTGGGCTGTTTTAGAGACTTCCTTTCCTGCCTTATGCACTCTCACAAATGCCCTTCCCTCTTGAGTCATACTCTTGTTTAGAATCTGGTGGGTTTTTTTCACATTTCAGAAATATATGCCTCGGTAAGATCTTGGACACATGTCTTCCCATGTCTACAATTCCTCCCAAACAATGAAATGGTCATTAAGGCATGCCGGGAAGTGACCAGATGTCCTACTTTAAGCAAACAAAGCTTCCAGCCGATGGTGTAGTCTGACGCCTCCAGTCACTACTATATCTTACTTCTGAGCTGAGCTAGTGTGATAAATCTTCATTAAAAAAGCATCTGTAAGACAGAATAGTCTATAAATGATGAGGTCCTGGCATAGACCATGGCTTGCATGTTGGGACGTTGAGCCCCTTCCAATGTTCGCCAGGTGGGCATCACCTCCCTGTTACCTGGTCAGGACTGCAACTCTGTGCTCTCCTCTGACCTCTGCGCTCCTTGATCTGGAGCATCAGGAAATCCTGAAATCCTCTTCCAGGTCCTCTAGGGGCCACAGGAAATACCTGTGTTGTCAAGTACCCCAGACCACAGTTCATACTTACTCCTTTGTCCCCATCTGCTTTATTAAACCTCCCAGCTTCAAATAATTTCCGGTGAGAAGGAGTTAATGTTCTCTCGGTTTATCAAAGACCACAGAACCCCCTCAGAACACATTAATTTCTCCCAGTTACTCCCTCACCACACTGCCATTCTGCAGCTAGTCAATCATCTATCATCTATCTGAAGAGCAGATACCAGCCTTCCCTCAACGAAATCTGCCAGCTCCAGGAACAAGTCTCTTAGAGACTCTGGGGTCACTTGGTTGGGCAGGATGGTGGTAGGAACAGAGGAAGTAACCTCCCACCATTCCATGAGGACAGTAGTCCCTGACTCCCTACGTCTCTCCCCATCCTTGTCCATTTCCAGAACTCCCTCCCCAGTCTGTTGAGGGTAATGGAGCTGTATCTGCAGTTATTTTGTTAGACCCAAGGGAGGGACCCGGGCCTGATCATTTATGGCAATTTTTAGAATTCAGGGGTATGTAACAACTCACTTGTTCTCAGATTTGAACCTAAGTGAGCTATTTAAAAATCATATGAAAGGTCTCAGTCAACAACAGGTTATACAAGGAGACATGTAACAGTGATTTCAGGTAGTTATAAATGATGAAAATGAAATTAGGCTAGATGATCAACAGCAGTAGTGAACCTCTTTAGCTATGAAGGTCAAAGACAGGTGGTATCCAAGAACCCACTGGAGTAATAGAAATCTCCCAAGTCCTTTGAGATCTGGGAGAAGAAGGGGCAAAGGAAGGAGCATGTGCAAAGGCTCTGAAATATTCAGAGTGAGCTGGAGAAACAGAGAGAAAGTCAATGCTCCTTACATGCATTTTGCCTGGGCATGGGCAAGATTACTGCCCCATCCTCAATCTCCTAGGCAAATGACACCATTCATTTATCAATGAGAGTGCATTGCGGAGCCTCTCCTCACAATCAAGGGAGGGGATAGGTGATGCTCAGTGAAGCCATTCTTTAAGAGGAACCACCTCGAAGCAAGTTTGACATAATTAAACCTTGGGCCCTTAGATCTCACTAATGTAAAAGTCGTTCTTGTCTACTTTTATGTGATCTATATACTACTGGAAACACAACAGGGGTAATTATTCTCTGTTGAGGCCTGGACATTCTTTAAAATGAGGAAACTAATTGAAGTCTTCATAAAGGTCCCTGGCACCCAGGAGGCAGCAGTCTACAACTCTAAGTAATATGATCAGGAAGCCTTTAAACAATTGGACGAACCAGACAAAGAAAAATGTTTCGTGGTATGCCTGTTATCAGCAAGGAAGCAAAATAAGCTTGTGAACATTCTATTGCCATTTCTAGAAAGGGAAATTATAAGACTATTTCTAGGAATAGGAGACGGTAAAATAGAAATTAATTTCATGATTCCCATTCTGAGCTAGGATTATAAAATGCCACTGATATTTCTTTAAAAATGAAATTTTCACTTGATTTTATTAAAACTTTTTTAACACATTCATTTCTGATAGAGACAGACAGAACATGCATGGGGGAGGGGCAGAAAGAGAGGGAGACACAGCATCTGAAGCAGGATACAGGCTCCGAGCTGTCAGCACAGAGAGATCATGACCTGAGCTGAAGTCGGACGCTTCCCCAACTGAGCCACCGAGG
Source organism: Herpailurus yagouaroundi (assembly GCF_014898765.1). Taxonomy (NCBI): domain Eukaryota; kingdom Metazoa; phylum Chordata; class Mammalia; order Carnivora; family Felidae; genus Herpailurus; species Herpailurus yagouaroundi. Next base: position 14,417,983 of record NW_024412433.1, read on the forward strand.
TGCCCCACAAAAATGAAACTTTCATTTTTTTTTCTTTTTTCTTTATTTATTTATTTTTTTAAATTTATATATGAAATTTATTGTCAAATTGGTTTCCATACAACACCCAGTGCTCATCCCAAAAGGTGCCCTCCTCAACACCCATCACCCACCCTCTCCTCCCTCCCACCCCCCATCAACCCTCAGTTTGCTCTCAGTTCTCAACAGTCTCTTATGCTTTGGCTCTCTCCCACTCTAACCTCTTTTTTTTTT
>NW_024412433.1:14428234-14470029 GCF_014898765.1 Herpailurus yagouaroundi
AACGTCTGGTAGAACTCCCCTGGGAAGCCATCTGGTCCTGGACTCTTATTTGTTGGGAGATTTTTGATAACCGATTCAATTTCTTCGCTGGTGATGGGTCTGTTCAAGCTTTCTATTTCCTCCTGATTGAGTTTTGGAAGAGTGTGGGTGTTCAGGGATGTGTCCATTTCTTCCAGGTTGTCCAATTTGTTGGCATATAATTTTTCATAGTATTCCCTGATAATTGTTTGTATCTCTGAGGGATTGGTTGTAATAATTCCATTTTCATTCATGATTTTATCTATTTGGGTCATCTCCCGTTTCTTTTTGAGAAGCCTGGCTAGAGGTTTGTCAATTTTGTTTATTTTTTCAAAAAACCAACTCTTGGTTTCGTTGATCTGCTCTACAGTTTTTTTAGATTCTATATTGTTTATTTCTGCTCTGATCTTTATGATTTCTCTTCTTCTGCTGGGTTTAGGCTGCCTTTGCTGTTCTGCTTCTATTTCCTTTAGGTGTGCTGTTAGATTTTGTATTTGGGATTTTTCTTGTTTCTTGAGATAGGCCTGGATTGCAATGTATTTTCCTCTCAGGACTGCCTTCGCTGCGTCCCAAAGCGTTTGGATTGTTGTATTTTCATTTTCGTTTGTTTCCATATATTTTTTAATTTCTTCTCGAATTGCCTGGTTGACCCACTCATTCGTTAGTAGGGTGTTCTTTAACCTCCATGCTTTTGGAGGTTTTCCAGACTTTTTCCTGTGGTTGATTTCAAGCTTCATAGCATTGTGGTCTGAAAGTATGCATGGTATGATTTCAATTCTTGTAAACTTATGAAGGGCTGTTTTGTGACCCAGTATATGATCTATCTTGGAGAATGTTCCATGTGCACTCGAGAAGAAAGTATATTCTGTTGCTTTGGGATGCAGAGTTCTAAATATATCTGTCAAGTCCATCTGATCCAATGTCTCATTCAGGGCCCTTGTTTCTTTATTGACCGTGTGTCTAGATGATCTATCCATTTCTGTAAGTGGGGTGTTAAAGTCCCCTGCAATTACCACATTCTTATCAATAAGGTTGCTTGTGTTTATGAGTAATTGTTTTATATATTTGGGCGCTCCGGTATTCGGCGCATAGACATTTATAATTGTTAGCTCTTCCTGATGGATAGACCCTGTCACTATTATATAATGTCCTTCTTCATCTCTTGTTACAGCCTTTAATTTAAAGTCTAGTTTGTCTGATATAAGTATGGCTACTCCAGCTTTCTTTTGGCTTCCAGTAGCATGATAAATAGTTCTCCATCCCCTCACTCTCAATCTAAAGGTGTCCTCAGGTCTAAAATGAGTCTCTTGTAGACAGCAAATAGATGGGTCTTGTTTTTTTATCCATTCTGATACCCTATGTCTTTTGGTTGGCGCATTTAATCCATTTACATTCAGTGTTATTATAGAAAGATATGGGTTTAGAGTCATTGTGATGTCTGTATGTTTTATGCTTGTAGTGATGTCTCTGGTACTTTGTCTCACAGGGTCCCCCTTAGGATCTCTTGTAGGGCTGGTTTAGTGGTGACAAATTCCTTCAGTTTTTGTTTGTTTGGGAAGACCTTTATCTCTCCTTCTATTCTAAATGACAGGCTTGCTGGATAAAGGATTCTCGGCTGCATATTTTTTCTGTCTAGCAAACTGAAAATCTCGTGCCAACTCTTTCTGGCCTGCCAAGTTTCAAAAGAGAGATCAGTCACGAGTCTTATAGGTCTCCCTTTATATGTGAGGGCACGTTTACCCCTTGCTGCTTTCAGAATTTTCTCTTTATCCTTGTATTTTGCCAGTTTCACTATGATATGTCATGCAGAAGATCGATTCAAGTTACGTCTGAAGGGAGTTCTCTGTGCCTCTTGGATTTCAATGCCTTTTTCCTTCCCCACTTCAGGGAAGTTCTCAGCTATTATTTCTTCAAGTACCCCTTCAGCACCTTTCCCTCTCTCTTCCTCCTCTGGGATACCAATGATGCGTATATTATTTCTTTTTAGTGTATCATTTAGTTCTCTAATTTTCCCCTCATACTCCTGGATTTTTTTATCTCTCTTTTTCTCAGCTTCCTCTTTTTCCATAACTTTATCTTCTAGTTCACCTATTCTCTCCTCTGCCTCTTCAATCCGAGCTGTCGTGGTTTCCATTTTGTTATGCATTTCATTTAAAGCGTTTTTCAGCTCCTCGTGACTGTTCCTTAGTCCCTTGATCTCTGTAGCAAGAGATTCTCTGCTGTCAGCTATACTGTTTTCAAGCCCAACGATTAATTTTATGACTATTATTCTAAATTCACTTTCTGTTATATTATTTAAATCCTTTTTGATCAGCTCATTAGCTGTTGTTATTTCCTGGAGATTCTTCTGAGGGGAATTCTTCCGCTTGGTCATTTTGGATAGTCCCTGGCGTGGTGAGGACCTGCAGGGCACTTCCCCTGTGCTGTGGTGTATAACTGGAGTTGGTGGGCGGAGCCGCAGTCAGACCTGATGTCTGCCCCCAGCCCACCGCTGGGGCCACAGTCAGACTGGTGCGTGCCTTCTCTTCCCCTCTCCTAGGGGCGGGATTCACTGTGGGGTGGGGTGGCCTGTCTGGGCTACTTGCACACTGCCAGGCTTGTGATGCTGGGGATCTGGCGTCTTAGCTGGGGTGGGTAGGCAAGGTGCACAGGGGCAGGAGGGGCAGGCTTAGCTTGCTTCTCCTTAGGTGATCCACTTCAGGAGGGGCCCTGTGGCAGCAGCAGGGAGTCAGATCCGCTGCCGGAGGTTTGGCTCCGCAGAAGCGCAGAGTTGGGTGTTTGCGCGGAGCGAGCAAGTTCCCTGGCAGGAACTGGTTCTCTTTGGGATTTTGGCTGGGGGATGGGCGGGGGAGATGGCGCTGGCGAGCGCCTTTGTTCCCCACCAAACTGAGCTCTGTTGTCCGGGGGCTCAGCAGCTTTCCTTCCCTTTGTCCTCCAGCCTTCCCGCTTTCTGAGCAGAGCTGTTAACTTATGACCTCCCAGCCGCTAAGTCCCGCTTGCTGTCAGAACACAGTCCGTCAGGCCCCTCCGCTTTTTGCAAGCCAGACTCGGGGGCTCTGCTTGGCCGGCGAGCCGCCCCTCCGCCCCAGCTCCCTCCCGCCAGTCCGTGGAGCGCGCACCGCCTCGCCGCCCTTCCTACCCTCTTCCGTGGGCCTCTCGTCTGCGCTTGGCTCCGGCGACTCCGTTCTGCTAATCCTCTGGTGGTTTTCTGGGTTATTTAGGCAGGTGTAGGTGGAATCTAAGTGATCAGCAGGACGCGCGGTGAGCCCAGCGTCCTCCTACGCCGCCATCTTCCCTCCACGGGTATTTATCCTAATTTAAAACCTCTTCCAAAAAGAAATTACCTTTCTTTTTTTTTTTTTTTTAAATTTTTTTTTCAACCTTTATTTTATTTTTGGGACAGAGAGAAACAGAGCATGAACGGGGGAGGGGCAGAGAGAGAGGGAGACACAGAATCGGAAACAGGCTCCAGGCTCTGAGCCATCAGCCCAGAGCCTGACGCGGGGCTCGAACTCACGGACCGCGAGATCGTGACCTGGCTGAAGTCGGACGCTTAACCGACTGCGCCACCCAGGCGCCCCAAGAAATTACCTTTCAATAGCAACCCTCTCTCTCCTGAAACCTGCTTTCCTGCTCTCTGCAGCAGCTTTCTGGCAATTCCTATGAACAAAATAAATGCATGTCCTTCTAATTTTCTACGTGAATGCCGATTTTCACCTATTGGGTTGCTTTTTTAGCAATCTTCTCTTGTTTTAAATTATGGTGATTTGATTTGCTCAGAACATTCCACAGGTTTAATCTCACCACAGCAAACTTCCTATTAGCACTTTACTGTCAAATGAAAAATGTCTACACGTGACCCCCTTTGCGTTTCCCTGGTGCGATGCCAAAACGATGCCCCGGAATCATTGCCAGCCTCCTCTAGTGTCTTCTGAATCATTGGAAGGATTGATAATGATCAGTCTAGTTTGGATGCCAAATGTATTTCCTTCCTTGCCAATTTCATGGGAATGGAAAATCTGCCTATTGTTTATAAGATAAAGCTCAGAGATTGTAACTGTGAATTATAAATCACGATGTTGATAAGCCGATGACTCCATTAATCTTACTAGCTACCAAAACGCCACTATTTTCTAGGGTCATTCTAGCTACTGTTCCTGAAATCTTGCCTCTCCTTTTTTTTTTTTTTTTTTTCAACTTTTATTTTATTTTTGGGACAGAGAGAGACAGAGCATGAACGGGGGAGGGGCAGAGAGAGAGGGAGACACAGAATCGGAAACATTGCCTCTCCTTTTAAGGTCGAGACAGGGGTACACACTGTCATGACTTGAAATCAATTCTTCCCCCAAATTAACTTTGTTTGGATGACACAGTATAAAAGCTTTCTTTTCTTTTAGGGGTCAAGTGTTCCCCACTTCAACATGACCTTTGCCACTCTATATTATAATCTTACCCATATGTGCTATTGCCTCAAGGTATTTGAATTGGTAAGCCCTAGATATATGAAGCAATTTCACTGGAAGATGTTCAGTAAGATGTTGGCTAACAGGTCCACTCAGGGGTACTAATAACTCCTGGTCTGCTAGGCACACCCATGAAGAGCTGGCTTGGTCATGCTGACTCATGGATTCATATTTCAAGCTTACTCAGACAGTTAATTGTCAGATTATTTGATTCCAAGAACCACATGCTGAATTTCGTTGAGTTATGGCACTTTGGTTATTTCCTAAGTTGTGCTGTAAAAGTACCAGAAAGAATATGCTTGAAAACGTTTCCTCCATTGAAAATTTAATTTGTAAATTTAGCATTTTAAATAAAAGCTAAACTAGCCCAATAAAGGCCATAGCAAAGTCAAAAATGTACCCAGGAGCCTGAGTTCACTGGTAGAGGAAACACCAAACAGACATAGCAGTCTTTCCTGCACGGAAAACTTATTCTACTCATGTTGGTGGATGTTACAGAGAACAAGGTTCCTTGGTCAGATATATTGGGCAAACTCTGTGATAAATGTAGGGAAATGATTTTTTTTTTTAACTATAAGATATCTGGGTCATTAGTATGCTCCAAGAGCTACAGTATGTTATTTCTCAAACTCATTTGTTTAGTAAACTCTTTTTGCACAAAACAACTGTTCACCAGTATTCCAATGCACATATTTTAAAAAAGGCTGATGCAGACATTGGGTGATGGAGCCACCCCTAAAAACTATCAGACCTTTGTGAGACCTCGGACAAATGTCACAACTGCTGTGAGTCACTCTTTTTTCATCCAGAAAGTGGAAAGGTTAACCTCTCCTCCAGCTTGAATATTTTCTGACTTGCCCCCAGAGCTGTATAATAGTGTAGTTGGTCATTTTCATTAAAGGACTAAAGAGGAAGAAAACACACACAGAAAAACCTAGGACTACTCCAAAAGAACAGAGTTCCAGGACTTCCCAGACCCACCTGACTGAAGAAATCAATTTGGATTCCAAAGCCAAATGGTTATTATTTTCCCAAAGACTCAATGCATTTTCCTTAGGTGGAATTTCAAGGCCTTGAGTGTTAGGATCACTAAAAATGGCTACTGTTGGCAGCTTTATCAATCCAAGATTTTTTTATGGTTCACCAGAACCCTGAGACAGTCTTATCTGAGTAAGCAAATGGAGAGAGGTTAATGTATTTTCATTTCCTAACCTTGGTAGAAGTAGGTCTGAAGTTAGACCTCCCCATCCCCACCCAGAGTTTCCAGTTTGTCCCTGGTTTGGGTTCTCTTTCTTTACTGTGGTGGATAAGGATGGAAAAGGAGGTCATGGACCCATCTCCTCTCCTTCTGAGTCTTCACTTCCTGGGGTTTAAGTCTAATGACTCATCTTCAGGGTTGGCTTAAGTGGCCTGGAAACAACCCTGCTATTTTCAACAGCGCTTTGTCTTTTGATGGTTCAGGAAAACATGGGAGCAGTTTGCGTAAGTCACAGACACAGACCACCAACCTCTCCAATTTATGAGTCTTCTTTTTAAATCCAGGAAATAGAAAAAAAAAAATCTGCTTGTTTCTCAACCTAAGAAAAAGGTTTTCTGGTTAGAGATGAGAACAGGGCTTTATCTGAAAATAATACCTCCAGTTACATAATAAGGTTGTAATAAAGTACATTCACAAGGAAAGTTAATTCCCATTAAGCAATTCATTCTTAGCACCGTCTACTCTTACCAAAGATGCAAACATACCCTTTGACTTTTCTTCTGGATGATAATCTGTATTTAAAGAACTAAAAGTTTTCTCGGGGCGCCTGGGTGGCGCAGTCGGTTAAGCGTCCGACTTCAGCCAGGTCACGATCTCGCGGTCCGTGAGTTCGAGCCCCGCGTCAGGCTCTGGGCTGATGGCTCGGAGCCTGGAGCCTGTTTCCGATGCTGTGTCTCCCTCTCTCTCCGCCCCTCCCCCGTTCATGCTCTGTTTCTCTCTGTCCCAAAAATAAATAAAAAACGTTGAAAAAAAATTAAAAAAAAAAAAAGTTTTCTCTTACAAGTTGGAGTCCAAGTAAACTATCTAACTGTCCTACATAAGAGAAATGTTTGGTGAATGGAAAGTTTACATGAACTTATATCTAACTTGTATAGCAAGATTTAGTGTAAATGATATATATACACATATATGTGTGTGTGTATATTTATGTATATATACATCTATATAAATTAAATATAAATATAATTTATATAATTTAATTTATAATTTAATAGTATAATTTAATAAAATATACATAAATATGTATACACACACATATATGTATCATTTACACTAAATCTTGCTATACAAATTAGATATAAGTTCACATATATATACATAAATACATATAAACACACACATATACATATATACATACACTTTTTGGAAGCGGTGTTAATCCAAACCTATCGGTTGCAAGAGATCCAAACCCAATACAAACTAGCACTTAACCAAAAATGGTAAAGCGTTGTCCGGGAAGCCTGAGAAATGCATCTTTCGTCATATATGGGGAGATCACGGGCCCAGGTTGTGAGGCCTGAATTTTCTCCCTCCCTCTCTCCATTTCCCTTTTTCTATTCACCTCTGCTGCGTGTTAATCTCAGTGTCTTTCTCCGTCTGGCAGTTCACAGTTAAAGCCATTTTGTCCTTAAAGCTTCTGATCCTAGAAGGAGAGGATCTCTTCCAGCTTTAACACATCAAATCTGATGGAAAAGTTCTGGTGGCCCTTACCTGAGGCATTTGCTGGTGGCTGCACCAATCACCGCGGCCATAGGAATAGTCTACTCTGATTGGCCAATCTTAGGTCTTGCACCCACCCTAGAGTCAAGGCAAACAGAGCCAATGACCTGGCAACATGGAAGGAGGGATAGTTTCCCAAAGGAAGAGAGGTTAGCAGGCCGACACAAGGGATGGCTAGGACAAAAGACACGAACTTCCTGACCAGCACGGGTGCTGGAGAGCTAACGGTAAACTCGGAACTCAGCTAGCGTCATCTTTCCTACCCGGATACTGCTGAGGACTCCTGCGGGTTGTGGTAACCCAGAGCACATTTGCCAAACTTCTTCTCCCCAGGTAACATTACCCCTCTCTGAGATGTCTGCTGATGGGAGACTTGAAACCCAGGCACTCAGAAGTGTAGTAAGAACAGAAAGATGAGCGAGACAAAATACCTAGAATTCAAATTAAATATTTTATAACTTACTTAATGGGAAATTATATTTCATTTAGACCTCAAGAACTTCCTTTGTCCCCCCTTCAGTTTGCAATTGCTTTTCTTTCTTTAAAGCTTATTCATTTATTTTGAGACAGAGAAAGAATGCGCACATGTGTATGAACGGGCTATGGGCAGAGAGAGAGGGACAGAGAGAATCCCAAGCAGGCTTGATGCGGGGCTCTATCTCACGAGCCACGAGATCATGACCTGGGCTAAAATCAAGAGTTGGATGCTTAACCAGCTCAGTCACCCAGGCGCCCCTGCAATGTCTTAAAATAAGGTTAATAAAAATATTTTTAGAATGCTTCCTATCCTACTCATGTGTCCCTCAGCCCAAGAACTAGTCAACCGTTACGAAAACTATAAATCACCTAGTGATGAACGCGATTCCTGAAGACATTTGCTGAAGATTCAGGAAGAATCAATGATTCACAGTTTAACATTCTTCTTAAAATTCTGGCTTGCCCTCTGAGTCATGGTGTTCACACCGGCTCTTTCCCTGCCTAGAGCACCCATCCTCCTCTCCATGTGGTTGGTTCTCTCTCTCCTACATTTTCACCTCCACAGAGAAGCCCTCCTGTGCCATCTATCATAATGCCACTGTTTTGTTGTTGTTGTTGTTGTTGTTGCTGCTGTTTTACTGTCACAGAGCCCCATTTGATCCCCTCCTGGAGCCAACCACAGTTGATGATAGGTTTATTTATTTGCCTGTTTCCTGTTGATCCTAGGTCATAAGCCCTGCGAAGGCAGGACTGCGTTTTGTGCCCCAAGGCCCGTCCAGCAATCAGCATAATGCCTGGCACATTGTAGAGAACATAACATGACTGAATAAAGTAGACCAGAAGAAAGAAGTAACCTAGGGTTTCTTGGTCATTGGCCAGGCTGAGAAAAGCAGAGAGAGGCAAATGTGCTAAAGCACAGATCATTTCCGTCTGGCAGAAATTGAGAAGGTGATGAGGTGGAGTAGGGAGAGGGGGCCAGACGCTCTGCCTTACCTGTCAGTCTGCAATTCCTCCCATCTTCCAGATCCCATCTCAGTACTATGTCTCCTCCACAGTCTGCCCTAGTAAAACTTGCCCTTGGGAAGGAGAAGCTAAATCCCACCACTGTGTTGCATGTGAGGAAGAACAGCTTAACATGATAGCCTTTCTAAAATTTGATTTAGGGGCGCCTGGGTGGCTCAGTCGGTTGAATGTATGACTTCGGCTCAGGTCATGATCTCACAGCTCGTGAGTTTGAGCCCTGCATCGGGCTCTGTGCTGACAGCTCGGAGCCTGGAGCCTGCTTCGGATTCTGTGTCTCCGCCCCCCCTCTCTGTCCCTCCCCTACTCGGGCTCTGTCTCTCTCTCTCTCAAAAATAAATAAACATTTAAAGATTTAAAAAAATAAATAAAAATTTATTTAAATTCAAGTTAGTGACCCTACAGTGTAGTATTGGTTTCAGGAGTAGAACCCAGTGATTCATCACTTACATGTAACACCCAGTGCTCATCCCAACAAGGGCCTTCCTTAATGCCCATCCCCCATTTAGCCCATCCCCCTACCCACCTGCCCTCCAGCAACCCTCAGTTTGTTCTCTGTATTTAAGAGTCTCTTGTGGTTTGCCTCCCTCTCAGTTTTTATCTTATTTTTCCTTCCTTTCCCCTATGTTCTTCTGTTGTGTTCCTTAAATTCCACATATAAGTGAAATCATATGATATTTGTCTTAACATGATAATCTTTTAATACAAACCATAGCCTGGAACCCATAGGTAGATTTCAGTCACCAGACTGGAGAGGATAGGAGATATACAGGCATCTTTAGAGTCTAAAATAAAAAGGCAAATATGCAACCTGTCATCCACAATATCTTCAATTTATAAAGAAATCACTTTTTTTTTTTAATGTTTAGTTTTGAGAGAAAGAGGGAGACAGAGTGTGAGCAGGGGAGGGGCAGAGAGAGAGGGAGACACAGAATCCGAAGCAGGCTCCAGGCTCTGAGCTGTCAGCACACAGCCCAATGCAGGGCTTGAGCTCACAAGCTGTGAGATCATGACCTGAGCCAAAATCGGATGCTTAATCAACTGAGTCACGGAGGTGCCCTGATTAACCAGGGTTTAAAGTGGGCTTACTTACATGTAAGAACATTTTGTGGTTGTCATTCTCACTGAGACTTGAAACTGAGGCTTGAATAAATCCACCCTTCACCACTGGCTCAAAGATCTGTCTAGCCAATGTCAATGGAATCTGAATTTTATTTTATGTTTTTTCTTTATTTTTTTTAATATGAAATTTATTGGCAAGTTGGTTTCCATACAACACCCAGGGCTCCTCCCAACAGGTGCCCTCCTCAATGCCCATCACCCGCTTTCCCCTCCCTCCCACCCCCCATCAACCCTCAGTTTATTCTCAGTTTTTAAGAGTCTCTTATGGTTTGCCTCCTTCCCCCTCTGTAACTTTTTCCCCCTTCCCCTCGTCCATGGTCTTCTGTTAAGCTTCTCAGGATCCACAGATTCCTCAAAAAATTAAGAATCTGGACTTTAAAGAAGTCTGCTCCTTCTGGGACATGCCCCACTGGCTCATAGGTTTCTAATCTCTCTTAAAACACAGAAATGCATTTAATCTCTCTCTGGGTGTAAGTCCAAACTGAAGGCCCTGTCGCAGTGCACTATTAATGAAGGCACTAGGTTATCCATGGCCAGGTGGATAGAGTCTGGCCACTCTGTGTAGGGGCTATCACTTCCAAGCCAGCCACTCTCGGTGGATGTGGTCTTTTGGACCCTTGCCGTTGAGCTTGCTTTCAACCTGTTGCCTGTCTTTTTGACTCAGCAGCTCAGGGCTATGAGTAGTGTCTATGACACCATGTCAACCAAATACTTGATTTCCAATATAAATAATGCTACAAATGCTATAAATAATGATTACAGATGCTGGGGACTTGCTTTCCAATTTTTTCCTTCTGGAAGCCACCACTAGAGTTTGATGAAATGAATATCTGGGTACTAGCAAACATCTCAGTGCCAGAGAAGACTTGCTCATACCAAGGACACTAAGAAGATCAGACATGACTTCATTCTACTTGTGATATTAATGAAAGTGGCATCCACCTGTACAAAAGGTCCTGAGCCCGATGACAGTTGTTCAAGTTCAACTCCTGTCTTTCCATGAACCCTGATGACCACTTCTCTGCGGTCAAGGAATAAATATGATGGTGATTTTATGCTTTTGTCCTCACCAGCGAGCCTGTAAAGATATTTCTCAACTTCTCAATATCTCTGTTCTTAGCATGAAAGGACAAGTTGATGCCCCAGTAAATACAGGAATTTCTTCAAACATCTGAAATATCTTGAAAAGACCACAAAAGCTTTGAGTTTCCTGCATCACTTGTAACCATTTTTGAATAAACCTCACTGCTTAATTTAATTTGTACTGGGGGTTTCTACCCTGACTGACATATTCTTTCTGTAAAGTGGCTTTAGAAATCATAAATACTGGAATTTAATTACATGGACCTATTTTTCCAATAAGGGCTTGTTCGGTTTTGGCTGTCGATATGCCTTGGGTCAAAACAAACTGTTCTATAAAAAATAAGGTATATAAACTGGTTAGGAAGAGAAACTCTGGAGGTAAGACTACTGTGGGAACACATTACTAAACTCCACGATGCTCACTATTCATTTCAGTTCCGGTCACATAACTCTAGACGAACCTCATCTAGCTGCTTATCTTACAGGTGACTCCCAGAGAGGTTGAAGGTTTTATCCAAGATCACAGAGTTGGTTAATGACAGGGATAAGATCAAGCCCTATACCTTGGCTTTAATTTTTTAATGTTTATTTGTTTTTGAGAGAGATCCACAGAGAGACAGAAAGAGAGACAGAGTATGAACAGGGGAGAGGCAGAGAGAGAGGGAGACACAGAATCCAAAGCAACCTCCAGGCTCTGAGCTCTCAGCACAGATCCTGACACAGGGCTTGAACTCACAGACCATGAGATCATGACCTGAGCTGAAGTGGGACTCTTAACCAGCTGAGCCACCCATGCGTCCCTCTTTAAAATAGGACTTTAAAATGAAGCATTGTCTTTGCCTTATGATCCTTTTCAAGCCAAATCTGTTCACTACAATTTATTCAATCGATGTAAATTTATTGACTAATCACAAGGTCCCATTGGCATTTGACTGTGAAATAATGTAGTTGGTCCCTGGCTGGGACAGATGCATATGTTAAAAAAAACAAAAAAAAATTACAAACTGGGATACATGCTACAAAGGAAACAGTTAAGGGGCTGAGAGACAATAATGGGGAAGGATCCACTTTAGATACTGCAATTGTCACCAAGTGATAGTTGCCAACTTTCAACAGAAGAGGCATGTAAGCCCAGAGATCTGAAGGATGTAAAAGAGATAGCCATGAGGAGAGTTTGGAGGAGTGTGAGAAGATTTCAGACATACAGAGGTGCCTTCAGTGTTGTTAAGTATGAGGCCAGCCTAGACTGTTCTCTGATGAAGAACGCATTTTGATGTCCAAGGATGAACCATACCTGACCCCCACCTGGTTCCACTCTTCATTCAACTTGGGACAATGCTTCTTATTTTCATAAGAAGGGGCCCCTCTTGTTATTTAGAATGAGACCCACACTCTTACTCATTCTCTCCCCCACCCCATCCATCTGCCACAAACAACATAAGAAAATGAGGCTGCTCAGGTTCCCACTCTAGACCTGCTCAAGAAAGCTTGACTCCTTCCTGATTAAACTGAGGACAGGTTCCTAGCAGGGGGGAAAATGATAAAACATAGGTCTTAGGAAGTTACTCAAATAGTTAATGAGTGGATAAGAATTCCACCCCCCTCATCAGTTATGTTTATAACCTAATGAGCTTGGTTCTCCATAGTTTACACATGAAACACATGTGTAACAGAAAATGATGCTCAGAAAGTACAATTGCATTAGATTTGCTGATTTGATGACATGGGTAGTCCTGCTCACATCTGAATCCATTGACCTTCTTCAAAATCTGTCCCATCAAAAGATCCCAGAGCCACTAATGGTCATCTTCATTTAAAAAAAAAAAAATATATATATATATACACATATACGTATACATATATATACATATATGTATATATACACATATATGTATATGTGTGTATACATATGTGTATATATACACATATATGTATATGTGTATATATATACATATATGTATATGTGTATATATATACATATATATGTATACACATATACATATATATATATATATATATATATATATAATTTCCATTTTGGACATAAATAGGAATACTTTCTCAAAGTTTCAGCCAACCTCCAGTAGACTCCCTAACGTCAGACCTCACACACTATGATGTAAACGTTTTGTAGATAACATGAACATAAACCCACCCTGTCTGTCTGACTTAGTAGATAACTTGACCTCTCGGATAATCTTGGATTTGACTACTACAGCTTGCCCAAAGCCTGGTTGTTCTCCAGCCAATGGATTCAGCTGGGATGATACTAATGAAGCTCGAGCTACAGATTCAGTTCCCCCGAGGACTAATTAGATTCACACAGAGAAAAAAAAAAAATCTTCCAATTTTCCCTTATAACCCCAGCCATTATTTTGGAAGTGCACTCACTGGGGAAGGAAGGGTATTCTAATTCATTCTCCCCAAATTTACAGAATCCTTCTTCTTTGCAGCAAAGTTTCTTGCAAGAGAGGTTTAGACTCGTTAGCTCAGTCTCCTTATTTCAGAGTTACTTCTTAATTATCTGGATTCTTCCCTCCTCCCAACACTCCATTGAAATAATTCCTCTGAAACCACCAACAATCTGTTAACTGCCCTGAGTAAGGACCATTCAGGGCCAATCCATTTCTCTAGGGAGGAAAAACAATGGCAAATGTAGTCCCACTCATGGAAGATAAATGAGCCCGCGTGGAGGCCGTGCTGCCAGATCCTTCCCCATCTGTTGGGGTAGTTTGGGGCTGAAGCCTCTCAGCAGAGTTGCTCTCTGGAAATCCATGTCAGCTAAAGGAAGCTATTTCTCTCAAAGTCTTGTGCCTTTCTGGGAATAGCGAGCGTCCAATGACTGGTGGGCAGGGGAGTGAATATGAAGGTTCAGCCCTCCTGCCCTAACTAAAGACAACTCTGAGGGCCCATTCTTGTTCCCTGGCTCCCTGTGGGTTTGACTGAAGCCTCTGTTGCAAATGCTTTGATAGGACACCATCCCTTGATGTGGATTACACTGGACTCTTTCCACCACGGAAGGGACAGTGATGGCCTCTGACAGACATATGAGCACATTTTGGAGGGTCTAGGTTTGCCTTTCCTTCCCACCAAGCTATCAACAGCCAGAAACACTATCCAAGGGTTTACAGAGCATCTGATCCACTGATGTGAGTCCTATAGAATGTCATATTGAACCAAAGAACCCACTTGGCAGCACAGAAGTGTGGCACTCGTCACATGATCATACGATCTACTGGTTCAGTTACTTACGGGCCACTCAGAAACTACTGGCCTGATAGAGCAATGGGATGGACTTTTGAAGATGCAGTTAAGGTACCAGGTTGGACGTGACACCCTGCAAGGGTGCTCCCCGCCCCCAGGATTTAGCGTATACTCCAAATCAGTCACCATTATGTGGTGTTGGGCCCACATTAAGTAGAATACGTGTATCTGGAACCAAGGGGTGGAAGTAGGAGTGGTCCCATTTCTCATCATGGCCAGTGATGTGCTTTTACATCCGAATAATTCCAGTTTCTATGGATTGAAAGATCCTAGTTCCCGGAGTGGAAACACCTGCACCAAGGGGCAATGCAAGAGTCTCATTCAACTTTAAGCTACTGGGCTACATGTAAGTCACTTCAGTCTCCTCATGCTAAGAAACAAGAAGGCCAGGAATGGTGATTCCACTCTAGTAGGAGTGATTGACGCTGAGCATTAGGAGGAGGTCAGGCTGCCATTATGCAGTGAAGGGGTAGAGAAAACTGTGTTTGGCACCCTGGCAGCCCAGGTGAGCTTCTCACGGTACTCCAAGCCCAATTTCACTAGCAAATGGATAAAGGCATATCGACCAGTGTTCAGAGCCTTCAGGGCTGAGTCTCTGGGTTACTCCACTTAGTAAACCACCAGAACCAGCAGAAATGGCAGCTCAGAGTGATTTAAATGGATGAATCATTTGCAGCTTTGAGACCGGCTATAGCGGTGGGGTCTGTAGATCATCCTCGTAACTTTTTTTCTCATCAGTTCACCAAGGAGAGAGATTACGGAATCCTGGGGGAGTTATTCCCAGAAGGTATCATATGCAAAAATGGATCTGTGCAGTGTCAAGGGTAGACAGGAGGGCACATTTTAGTACCGCACCCAATCTTCCCGCTCAAGAGTAAGGCACCCATTCCCCCGTTTGTCGTGAGGGTTGAAAGCAGAAAACTTCCAGGTGAGCTTCCCTCCAGAAATTGCCCTATGTTAAGCAGAGTTCCCTCACACAAGGTCATGCCTTCTTCTCACTGGAAGCCCACATCCAGTGGCTGGATGATCCTGGGAGGGTACAAAGAACAAGGCCCTTTGCAACAAGACAGCACAACTCTGAGGGGCTATTTCAGCTTCTGAGATGCCCGTGGGATAAAATGAGGCTTTTGTGAGCGTGTCGCAATTCCTCCCTACGACCAAGACTGGCTTTCCTCAATCCCCCATTATTACCGATATTGGTAAGTACCCCACAATGAACTTTCTACCCACCCATATCCATCTCAGAGACTGTTTCCCAGGGAACCTAAGGCGGGAGGCTTAACAAAGGAAGAAGGTATTTCATGGGTTTTGAAGCCCCACAGAGCTAGTCCAACTGCTAAGTTTCCTTCTACTCTCACCTGTGAACTCTTAAGCGAGGTGCTTACATTGAGTGTCCGATTCTGCGTCTGTAAAATGATAACGATGTGGCACTCAAATGGCTATGCTGATGGTAAATTAGGTATGACACAGTTCTTAGTGCAATGACCTAATAAGTACTCAGTAGATGGAAGCACATATGTTTAAGTGTCTTCTGCCGGTCCCTTCCTGAGTCAAGTGTTTGGATGCAGGTAATTTATCAGGGAGGTGGTTACTTCCTGTAACCACCCAAGCATTTATATTGTTATTTACCTGTTGGGTTAAGTATTATCTCCCCTGGATAGTGGGTGAGGACCTGGAAAGCACTCACTGGGGAGAAGGGAAGTGTGATGGAGAGAGGAAAGAAGGTAATACTGGTGTGTTAATGAGCAAGTTGCTGCATTGGGCAGTTAGGACTCAGTCCCACCAGGGACCTCTGAGAGACTGGCTAAAATTTGCTTTCCTCAAGTAGTACCGCCAGAGGCATAAGAAGGCTGGAGTATTGGGCCCTACATCCTATCCGTCATCAGTTGAAGGATTTTCCCTGGGGCATTAATTCATTAGTATTTTTAGTCCGCCTCTCCTGCTCATGGGCCAACCACGGTCCAGCAACCAGAGAAAACGCTTAGGCAGGAGTGGGAGGAACTTATAGGTAGAAGTCCTTGGCGTGTCGGGGAATGGTGGCCTTTCCTTACACATTTTCGCTTTCACACACTTTCCTTTTCTCTTGATTCCCTCACTTTTATTCTTTGAGGAGTGTAGTGGGTTGGAAGTTGTCTCCCCAGGAGATAGGTCCATGTCCTAACCCCTGGAACCGGTGAATGGGAACTTATTTGGGGGAAAGGGTCTTTGCAGATGTAATTAAGCTACGGATCTTGAGGTAAGATTAGCCATCTGGGCCCTAAATGCAATGACAAGTGTCCTTATAAGAGAGAGACAGAGAGTGTCGAGTCCGAGGCGGGAGAGGCAACGTGACTACAGGGTCAGAGACTGGAGTGAGGCTGTCACAGCCAAGGGACCCCTGGAGCCACCAGAAGATAGAAAAGGCAAGGAAGGATTCTCTGAAAGACTATAAAGGGCATGGCCCTGCCCAAACCCTTGTTTCGGGCTCCTGGCTTTGGGAACTAAGGAAGACTCAATTTCTGCTGGTTTAAGCCACCCAGTTTGTGGCAATTTGTTACAGCAGGCCTAATAAATGAAATCAGGAAGTTTCCACGAATTTGTTTCTGGCACATCTTCAGGGCATGCAACCATTGATGTAATGCCATTACATCAATTAAGCTTTTTACTAGAGAGGAGAGTCTACACTGCCTGTATTCCCCAGGCTGGCACAGGTGCTCCAGGCCTTAAGACCTAGGTTCCGGCCCCCTCTGCGTCCTCTGGCTCCAGACTACAAGCATAGCGCTTCTCTGACATTCTCAGGCCATTTCAGAGAAGCTACATAACACGTGGTCTCTTCTGTGCTCACTAAAGGAGCCTGAAAAAAAAAATGAGTTAAATGAAAACTAATTGATGAAGTTGATTACTCTCTTAGAAACACTTCAAAACGCTCTCTGCAAATTGATGTAGAAGTTGGATAGTTATTCCACAAACATTTTTGGTGTGCCAGGAATTTTTTCTGGGTGTTAACTTCTCGGAGACAAGAATCCCTATGGAAAAGTAATGGTTGTTTTATTAAATGTGCATTTGTTGATGCCTACATTTCTACTCCAGACAAGGACTGTTGTGCATGTGGGGTGTCGGGGCGGAGGAGATCCGCTTTGGCTCTGTTCAGAGTTCTGGAACCCTGACCCTTTATGTGGGAACTGATGCTCATCCTACAATCCATTCAGCTCTGAATGTGCTGTCGAGGCATGGTGTCCAAGAGGAGCACTGTCCCCAGGAGACAAAGGATACAGAGGCTGAAATCGTACCCCCTCCCCTACCCCCACAAAGCTCCAGCCTTATTTTAAAGATCAACACCTGCAGGAAGGAAATAGAAGGAAAATATGAACCTTCCCCCCATCTTTCCTGGACCAGCTAGTCCAACCTCCTTCAAAATGCTTCCCAGACTTTTCTGGCCCAAGTAATTCATCCCCCAATGGTACTCAAAACCACCCAGGCTGACCCACGCATTTATATTGTTATTTACCTGTTGAGTTAAGTATTATCTCCCCTGGATAGTGGGTGTGGGTCTGGAAAGCAAAAATAGGACCTTAATACTGTCCTAGTTCAGTAAGTCTAATAGGTATTCAATCATTTGTTTGAATGACTATCGAATGAAACTCACAAAACAGTTGGAAAAAATGAATGAATTTTGACACTTCTCTGTTTGAGGCCTCCCACTGGCTTCCCATTACACTCAAAGGAAAAGCCAAAGTCATTACAGAGTCCCCAGGCCCTCTCTGACCCAGCCACCTGCCGCTTCCAAGACTTTATCTCCTGTCAGCCTCCTCTTTCTCATGTCTCCGTCCTTCCTGTTTTTCCTTGAACACACCAAGCATACTCTTTCCTCAAGATCTGGCAAAGGTTGGCAGATTTAGCAATAAAAATACAGCATTCCCAGCTCAAGGTGAATGTTAGGTAAATGCCTTTTTTTTTTTTTTTTAATAAACGTGCCGCATGCAATATTTAGGACTTACTTAGACTAAAAAGAAAAAAAATTGGTTTTCATCTGCAATTTGATTAAAACTGGGAGTTCTGTGTTTTACCTGGCCCCCATCCAGACTTCCCCTCTGCATGGACCACTCTTTCCCTAGATGTCTACGTGGCTTGGTCCCTCATTTCCTCTCATCAGAGAGGCCTGTCATTAGCGCTCTGTCTCAAAGACCATACCAGCATTCGTATCCCTAATTCCCAGACTAATTCTTCTTAGCACTTACAACAACCTGACAGGGTACCTTTTTGCAGGCTGTTGTGTATCTTCTCCCAACAGCATGTCAACCTCACATGAGCGGGGACTTGTTTCCTTTCCCAATATATTCCTCATTCCTGGGACAGAGTTTGGCACAGGGTAGGCCCTTAGTAACTACTTGCTGAAGAAATAAATTCGAATGGCTTATAATTTGCTTTAAGCGGTTGGTTCCTATAAATGCCATTTGCAGGTAAATATCTGAGCTTTAAATTGTAATATTGCCCCCCTTTGAGAGTAATACTCCCAGCCTCCCCTTCAACCATCAGGACAGACTCCCTCAGGCAGAAAATGTCTCAAAGCAGAAGAGAATTTACCTTGACTCTTGGGATTTTTCAGTTCAGTCTTTTCCCCTCCTTTGTTCTATGCTGAATGCCAGCTTGGAGACAGATGTCATTTATTTAGAAGTCGCAGAGAAACATTGAAGTTCTCATCCTTTCACTGGCAGAAAAGTATAGCCTTTAGAGGTCCCACTGATACTTAAATCAGAGGATTTCTTTGACCTTGAGTTTTTCACTGAAATGTTGTGTGAGCCAGTTTATCTGTAATTGACGATCTGGGGAAGGCAAAAATAAACAGTAGTAATTGAGGGGATGACCCATGCTATTCTGTCCCACGTTCCAATTTCCTATTTGTCCCTTGCCCGGGAATAGGGAGAGAAATTTCCCTCTCATTATAGAGTTTGGATAGAAAAAAAATTCTAGCTGTTGTGTGAGTTGCCAGGTGAGAATGCTGTTCTCATTCCTGTTTCTCAAGTACTTGGAGGACCGGTCATTGTAAGCACCTAAAAGGCAACGTACCCTGGTTTCTGCCAAGTTGACAACAAGGAGAGGGGGATCTCAGATCACCCATCCAGTATCCAACAAGACAGCTTTTGCCTTCTGAATCTTTGCCCAAAGCAAAGGTTTGAGCCAAGATCGCACCGGTCAGTCTAGACTAGATGGGGCTCAAAAGAGCCTACGGCTCTTTTAACTCTCCTTGTGCAGAGTCTTTGAGACTTTCTCCTACCCCTCTACCACATCAGGCCAGGTTCCACCACCGTGTGCCTGGCTTCCTGCCAAGCGCCACTTGATTACAGGCTCTGCCTTAGGGACCTGGAAGTGTTCGCCAGGGATAAATCTTCATGATCTCTTTCACCTGTTCAGAATCGTTAGTGCTCTGACTGTCCAGGGTCTCCAGTTGGGCTTTCAAAACCCTCCATCATTTCCTTTCTTCCTACCTGATCAGCCTTGCCAGCCCACCCCCCTCACCTCTCTAATTTCTACCTTCTTTTCTAGTCTACGCTAACCTCCAGGCATTTGTTCAGAGTGCCCCCTCTTGTCATCTCTATACCCTGAGACCGCTCACCTTCAATACCCACTCAGTCTTTATTGATCTCCCCTTGAAGGCCCTCAAACTCCAAATTTAACCCTTGATTAATAACTTGCTGCATTTCAAAGTTTTCTGTGGTCTTTTCTTCCCAGCTGAATCGCAAGCACCTTGAAATCTGCAATAACTAAATGGGAGATAAAAATCTATATCTGATGGGGCTCCTGAGGGGCTCAGTTGGTTGGGCATGTCTTCGGCTCGGGTCATGATCTCACCGCTCGTGGGTTCAAGCCCTGCTTCAGGCTCTGTGCTGACAGCTCAGAGCCTGGAGTCTGCTGCAGATTCTGTGTGTGTCTTCTCTCTCTGCCCCTCCCATGCTCATGCTCTGTCTCTCTCTCTCCCCTCTCTCTCTCTTAGAAAGAAACAAACATTAAAAAAAAATTAAAAATCTGTATCTGATGATTTATTTTTAATTTTTAATTTAAAATGTTTATTTATTTATTTTGAGAGGTGGGGAGGGGGCAGAGCGAGAGGGAGAGAGCGCCTGACTCAGGGCTTGATCTCCCCACAGTAAGTTCATGACCATGAGATCGTGACCTGAGCTGAAGTCAAGAGTTGGACGCTTAACTGGCTGAACCACCCAGGTGCCCCAGATGATGATTTATTTTTAAATGCTCCCAGTAGCACATGAGCCTGACACGTAGGACCAACACCTAAGGAGGTCTCTACCCCTTTATTTCTCTACTACGATCAAGAAGAAGCAGAGAGGTCTTTGTTGGCTCAATGGCTTCCTGACACTGGACTTCAGACCAGCTTATTTTACCAAATCTGGGGAATCTGCAGTATCTTGATACTGGCTCAGTAAAGGCGGGTTTCTAGCCTCTTTTTGAGGCATCAGAGATAAACATTTATGCACTTAATAGTGATTATACATTATCCCTAATTCTTACAATAAACTCACACACAAGGATGCTTATCCTTGTGTTAAGACTTTAAAAAAAGCTTAGTCAGATAAGAAACAGGTCCGAGTTCACATAGTAGAGTGAAGTCGGGATTTGGATACAGGATGGGCTGACTTTCGGGACCTCAAGTTTTGGCTTCCCAGGCATGTCCCACTCGTTCTGTAGGTATTATTATAGATTTCAAGCACCAGCACCATTAGGACAGAAATGGGTGAACGAGAGACTACGTGCTCGGAGGAGCCGTCAAATGTTCAAAAACACTGGCAGCGTTGTGCACTTAGGAATTAGTCAATACCTCATTTCTTTACCCTTCCGTGGATATTTGGAAAAACTAAAATCACAAAGTCTTCAGAGAGCACCACATTTGCTCAAAACTTTGACCTGCTAAACCTGACAGTGTGCTTAAAAAATATTCACCATCCAAATATGATTGATTGGCCTCCTTGACGAGGGGAGGAAATCGATGTTCTGCTTTTCCCCTAGCTTGGAAGAGCCTTTTTTCTTTCTTTAAGATCTTCCTTTAGAAATCTAAATGCGTAATCCAAATGAGTCCCGAGACTCTGTCTTACACAGTTGCATGGAAAAATGCACGGCTCAACAGCCAAAAAAGTCACTTAATGGAAATTCCATGCTTTACTTGCATGTCTTATAGAATATCAAAAGGGATCAAGTTCCTAAACCGTGAAAACACACATTCAAACCCTATTTCCTCTCACCCCCATTTCTTTTCTATACGGAAGCTGTTTGAAGCCTCTCATTTGCCAAATCCCCCAAATTCTTTCTGACATTCAACCCACACGAACTGCCTGTCTCCGCCACCCGCTCCTCTCTGTTTACTACCCCTCTCCACCCATTCTTCCCATTTGACTTTGCACAAAATACAGACGAGCAGAGTTGCGACATTCCTAAGTGTGGGAAATTGAAATTGTCCACCGTGTTTCAGGCCTCTCTATAGCCATACCTCTGGTAATGTGATTTCGCAGCGCCTCCCGTTGAGGTAGAAGAGACTGCGTGCCAGTTCTGAGCTTAGACGTCCAAAAAGTGCTCTGCCTGTCCTCTCTCTCAGACATGGCTATCCCAATCCGTGGAGGCCAGCCTGCTGGAAGATGAGTAGGGAAGAACTCACTTGTTCCAGCTGAGAACATCCTAGGCCAGCATACAGCCAACCAACCTCCAAACGGGTGAGTACAGCCAAGATCACAAAGCCAGCCAGGAGCTAGCCCACCAACTCATCCCAGATTCCTGAGCAAGCCTAGCTAAGACCAGAAGAACCACCCAGCCAGCTCACGAACTCCTGAACTAATTAATGTTTGTCGTTTTAAATCCCAGAGCTGAAAGCAAAAGGGAATAGAAAATGCTCTCTCGTAAGTATATTTTGTTTCCTTTTGATATCTGTCAGTGAGAGTTTCTAACAGTCCATGGTACTGGGTTGGATGTTACTTTCTTCTTCTTTTGGTCTGATCTATCAAAATAGCTCTGGTCAAAATTTTAAAAAATATCCTTGGACTTCCTATTACAAATGTAGGAAACTTCTCTAGCCCCTGCTTGATCGTAACAATTTAATCTGCAATCTCAAGGCACCTGGGTGGCTTAGTCGGTTGAGCAGCTGACCTCGGCTCGGGATTCTCTGTCTCCCTCTCTCTCTCTGCCCCTCCCCTGCTAGTGCTCTCTCTCTCTCTCCCACAAATAAATAAACATTAAAAAAAATTAATCTGAAATCTCCCTTATGATCCAAGGCAAAGGTCTTTTCCCACCACCGATGTGGTTTCTGGTCAGAGGCCACTGCTTGAGAGTTTCGCTAAGAGCAGTGCCTACATATCAAGGAAACATTTATCATAATCTATGAAAGGTTTATGTGTGAGCGACAGCAATGTGGAAGCCATCGGTTCTTGGAACAGAGCTGTAATAAAATCTACATATTGTCTGCATCCACTTAGGAAATATTCCCCTTCTGAGGATATTTGTTTGCCTTCAGACATTTTGGACATAAATTATTTTGAAGTCAGGGTATATACTCCTGAGATATTGCCAAAGAACTGCTTTCATCACATCCAAATTCTGTCCCCACGAAATATTCTATAGCTTGGTTTTTGTAGAAAGCAGAGCTATAATATAATCACGATGATGAAGCATTTCCTCAAGAAATTTAACAAACACACACATTTCGAGATAAATTGGATTAGGAAATAATATGTAATGTCACCATCTGGTGACTCCCCCGAAATGTTACAACTATCTCCATGCCAATAATCAACATTTTATTAATGCCTTAAAGCATGTAAAGATAATATTTGAAAGGACATATGGGAATTGTTTTGTTATATTTGATAATCTCATAAAGAACGGTGCATCAGAGTGTCTTTGGGGGTTCTTTGCTTACAACACAGAAATCAACTGTAACTAAATTAAGCAAAAAGAAATGCACTGGGAAGGATACAGGATGGCTCTCATAATCAAGAGAGAAGCTAAAACCAAACAAATGGTGGCTGCCTCCAGAAAGATAAGGAGTAGGGTAGCTCCAGGTATGAGGTGCTAGGAACTATTTAATGAGTCACCTCTTCACATTGCCATTGTCATGGTGAATAACAATCTTCAGCTGTTTTC
Source organism: Herpailurus yagouaroundi (assembly GCF_014898765.1). NCBI lineage: Eukaryota > Metazoa > Chordata > Mammalia > Carnivora > Felidae > Herpailurus > Herpailurus yagouaroundi. The sequence continues at coordinate 14,451,560 of NW_024412433.1, forward strand.
AGCATTTTTGCGCCATTTTGCTGATGGTTCCAATCCCAGGAAGAGAGCGTCTCCTTGGCCTAACTTGTGTCACCTGCTCATTTTTTTTTTAATGTTTTTTTTCAACGTTTATTTATTTTTGGGACAGAGAGAGACAGAGCATGAACGGGGGAGGGGCAGAGAGAGAGGGAGACACAGAATCGGAAACAGGCTCCAGGCTCTGAGCCATCAGCCCAGAGCCCGACGCGGGGCTCGAACTCACGGACCGCGAGATCGTGACCTGGCTGAAGTCGGACGCTTAACCGACTGCGCCACCCAGGCGCCCCCACCTGCTCATTTTAAGGGCGGTTTGAAAGGAAAGAGAATATTAGCTTTCCGCTTAATTAGCATAAAGAGGATCCTGTTCTAATCACTGAGTCAAGGTGAAGAAGAGAGTGGAGCGTATGGAAAGGGAAAATGGACACAGACAATGAAAAGCAATGAAGGAGATAAATCTGTTATCGCAAAAAAAAAAAAAAAAAAAAAAAAGCCATAATAATAATTGATTGTTTCCCTATGAAACCATGCAGAAGAAATGGACCCAGGATGGACACCCGCCCACGTCAACATCACGTCATTGCCCATGTGAGATGCGACTGCGAGAGCAGCTGGGAAGATTCGATTTTTACGTTTTTTAAGCTGGTTCTGCTAGAACTCCCTCCGTCCTCGTTTCTTTGTACCTAAACAGACGCTTCGCTTTGGTAATTAATTTGACTTAATCGTGGGCTCTCAGTGGTGATGGCGGAGAATAACACGTCATTATCTTCCTGTGAATGGCTTCGCCTATACTTACCATTCTCACACCTATCCCCGATCCTGTTGTGAATCAAGCTGAATGATCACCCAGTCTTCTGCCATCGGTCCTGCATACTCAGCCTTTAAGCTTTTCTGAAACAAGATGGGTCACCTTCGCTGTGCTCCCAGAGGAGGCAGATTTCTATTCTTCATTCAGAATGGAAATGTTTATTTATTTATTTATTTATTTATTTATTTATTTATTTATTTATCTTTATTTATTTTTGAGAGATAGAGAGAGACAGAGCCTGAGCGGGGGAGGGGCAGGGAGAGAGGGAGACGCAGAATCCGAAGCCGGCTCCAGGCTCCGAGCTGTCAGCACAGAGACTGGCGTGGGGCTCGAACTCACCAAACGTGAGATCATGACCTGAGCGGAAGTCGGACGCTTAACTGACTGAGCCACCTAGGCGCCCCTATTTTTATTTTTTATTTTGAGAGACAGTGTGTGCAAGCCAGGAGAGAGAGGCAGAGGGAGAGAGAGAGAGAGAGAGAGAGAGAGAGAGAGAGAGAGAGAGAGAATCCCAAAGAGGCTCCACGCCTAGCACAGAGACCCACGTAGGGCTCAATCCCATGACTGTGGAATCACGACCTGAGCTGAAATCAAGAGTCGTACCCTCAACCGACTGAGCCACCCAGGCGCCCCGCAATGAATTTTTTTAAGGCAGAATCATATGGAACTAACTTGGGTTTCATCTCCATCCTTCCTTCCTGTGGATATCCTTTCACACAAAGGCAATGACACAGTTTACGTAAAGTGTATTAAGGCATCTCAACCTGAAGATATGTTAGCATCTCAGCATCTCAGATTGCTGGAGAAGGGTCAGAAGCCGTAAGAGGGAGTATCCAGGGCAAGCTTGGTGAGCAGCCCTAACCGTAAGACCAGCCTCCAACCAAACCAGCCCATCGTGAGTTATAATAATAATAATAGTATCAGGTAGTATTTGTATGTGCTGGACCTTGGGTCAAATGCTTTACATGCACGATCTCATTTAATTCTCTTATCCACTTTTGCTGTAGGGTTATTTTTCTTACCTGCCGATGCAGAAACTAGGGCTCAGAGGGTGAGGAAATGTATTCAAGGCCACACTTGTAGGAAGTATCAGAGTCTGGAATTTAGACCGTGTGATCTGTTTCCAGGGCCCAGGCTGGAAATCACTGTCTTCTCAAGGGCAACACCCAATGCTGGAGGTGGAGACAGAACGGTGGGAAGCTGCCTGAGGGTTTGGAGGGAAGGTGGAAGGCCTTGGCAAAAACCGGGCAGGATACAGGAAAACCACTCAAGCCTCAGCGATAGGGCTTGGCCTGGAACCTCAACAGGAACCCATATGCCAAACAGTGTCAGTGCCTGACCACCTCACGCATGCCCAGGATGAACACCAGTGACCTATTACCTGGTGGGTCATTCAGGCAGTGCTCATAAGCCAATGAGAGACATGCCTGGTGACATATTAGCAGTTGCCAAACCACCGGGGCCATGCTCAGTGTTGGGCGCTTAGCCTAGATAAACGGCCACCCAAGAGTTCCAGAACCAGAACTAGAACCTATGTATTTCCTCCCTACCCACGACAGCCCCGCTCACAACCAGCACTGCATGTGCCCAGGCACTAAATCCACCCAGGTTCCTGACCCATCCCCTGCTGGACCAGAACCCTGAGAACCAACACGTTCTCCTGCCCCCTTCTGTCTCCAGTGGACTGAACCCTGATTCTCGACCTAGCAGCCTTTTGTAACACTGTTCCATTCCAAATACATTCTCCCTGGGTTGAAAATGCTACTATCCATTGACGCTGGCTACCTCGACTCCTCAGAGATCTTACCACTATACCCTCAGTCCCCAAACTGGACCACTAGGCTCCTGAAGCCAGTCAGATTAAACCCAGTCTTATCAAGATGGCTGGCTACCTTCCTTAGGCAGGACCTCCCAAATGGTCACTCCCCGTTGTGTCCGTCTCTGTGGCCCCGGCTCAGTCGGAGTCAGCTTACCCCCCTTCTCTACCAGTTAGTGGGGAGGGATCCCACATGCTTGGGGACCAAGCTTCAACACATCATCCCCACACAGATCGCAAAGTAGAAGTTTGATTTTATTGACTGGCCCTGAGGGGCAGGCGGTGGTGAGCATCCACACCGACTGACAGCACTTATGTGCGACTCCAGTCACCAGGATGGGGCTGCCGTGAGCTGCCCGACTTCACACAAGCAGAGCTGGGGGTCACGGGGCCTGCCACTCCCTCTCATGTCCCCTCCCATTTCTCAGCCATCTATGCTGGATGTTCTGTTATTGGGGACCTGCCTCTTACCTGTACCCCAGGTTTGGGCCACTGGCTTTTCTCATTTTGAAACTGCAACTCTTCTCTGCTCACTGTTTTGGGAAAAGAAGAGTTACGCAAGCCCTTTCTGTGGCTGTCCCTCTATGTTATCCCCACGCATGGGGGTGGGGGGGGCTGCTTCGTTCGGACACTGGGCTGTTGAAGATGATGGCATCGCACATTTGGAGCAACACGAACCACTCCGGAGAACCCGCACAAAGAACCTCAACCTGGCTGTTGGCCAATAGTTCTCAGAAGCTGGGATAAGAGGGGCAGTTTTTCCAGAGGTCGGAAACTACTCTCCTAGGAGCGGGCCTTAAGCTCAGGAATGAGAATGGGTTTCAGGAGTCTGTTACAGGAGTCATTATGCTTGGATAAAAATTTTTGAATGTGAATTTCATTGAAAATAGAGCCCACAGCTTTGGTCAGATTCTCTCCCTTACCCCCCCCCCCCCACCCGCCACCCCTTACGTACCAGTATTGTCCCTGGAGTATAGCCGCACCTGCGTTCCTCTACCATCACCCTGGTCCAAGCTCTCGGGACTGCTACACTAGCTTCCCAGTGACCTCCTGACCTCTGCATGCTCTCGTCTGCCCCCCATCATCAGGCTCAGTTGTGGCCAGAATGGTCTTTCAAAATGCAGATTCGGTGGGGACCTATTAACGTCCACCTTCACTCACGCACTAAAATATTTTGGCTGTTGCTTCTTAATTCTCTCCCCTTTGCTCTGCCCTGTAAGGATGTCCTGCCTTTGCCAGCCCAATTCCCAGGACTGTTGCGATCTTAAGTCAAGATGAATGTATGGAGACGTGGTGTATGGAAAGGTGGGAGAAAAGGTGAGGGCGTGATACAACAATGGCCCCGCAGGCTGCACACTGGGGAGGAGTTAGGGTGGGAGAAGGGAGGGGGAAGGAAGGGATGACAGGTTCCAGAGCTGCCCTGGAAGTGGGGATGACGGAAGTGGTGGTTTTAAGAAACGCTGCTGTTGGGATGAGCACTGGGCGTTGTATGGAAACCAATTTGACAATAAATGTCATATTAAAAAAAAAAAGAAATGCTGCTGTTGTGTAATAAATTATATCCCAGAATGGTTATTGTAGTGGGTTGAATTAGTGTTCCCCCAAAAGCGTGTCCACTAGGAACCTCAGAATGTGACCTTCTTTGGAAACAGGGACCTTGCAGATTTGATTGGTTCAGTTAAAATGAGGTCATCCTGGGTAGAACTGGGCCCCTACATCTAACGCTTGTGTCCTCAGAAAGCCATCTAAAGACACAGACAGATACGAACACACATGCAGAAAATGGAGGCAGACACTGGGTGATGCAGCTACAAGCCAAAAAAACTCCAAGGGTTTCCAGAAGGACCAGAAACTAAAAGGCAAGGAAACACTCTTCCCTAGACCTTTTGGAGGAAGCGTGAATCTGCCAACACCCTGATTTCAGACGTCTAGCCTCCAGAATGGTGAATGTATAAATTGCAATTGCCACTCAGTTTGTAGTAATTTGTTAGAGCAGCTCCATGGAGCTAATACAGTTAAATTGCACTGCAGTAACAAAGAGACCCCGAAACCTCAGGGCCTTAAAAAGGGGGTCCTATTTCTCACTCATTCAAAATCTGATCTGTGCAGGTCACCACAGCCCTTTTCCACCTTGCTGTCCAGAATGACGATCTCCAAGTTCACGGTGGCAGGCAAAGTAAGGACTGAAACATCATCCCTGTGTGTTTAAGAACCTGACCTGGAAAGGACTGACACCATCACAGCCAAACCCAGTCTCATGGTCCCAACCACACTGCAAGGAAACCTGGAAAACAGGGAGAACCAAAGAGATATTGGAGGAGGTCTAATACTTTCTGTCAAGGATCTCCTTCAAAAGGCCCCAGTGATGATAAGAATGCTCACTGACAGTGTTTTGCATTTGAATGCAAGACTATGGCAAGACTGAGTCCAAAGGTACCCAAAAAGCACTGGTTGGGTCATGATTCTCAGAACCCTTCATTATCCCTTTTTTCTCTTAGGAGAGAGAGAAAAGTCCTTACAATGGTCTCTAAGATTGATCCTTTGTCATCTGGACCTTGCCCACCTCTTTGGTCTTAGATGCGCTACTCTTTCCCCCATCGTTCCCCCTGTTCCACGGATCTTCTGAAGATTCCTCCAGGGCATCGTGCCGCATGATTGGAGGCTTTGCACATGCAGTACCCCATCCTTAACACCTTCTACTCCCTACGTTTCCTCTCAGACCTCAGCTCACACAACACTTGCTAAGGAAGTCTTACCTTAATGCCGTCCCTTCTCAGTCTAAATTGTACCCTTCAGTTATTCTCACATGGTTACTTATACCTTTCCTTCTCATTTATCATAGTTTCTCATTATACGTGCATGTGATTATTTGCTTAGTGTTTCTCTATCTTTTGCTGCCATTTCTTAGTAAATATTTGTTAAAAATAAACGGATGGATGGATGGATGGATGGATGGGTTCTGAAGAGAGCCTTGGATCCAAATAAAAGTGAATAGTTGCTCTAAAATATTCTAAAGTAGGACATGTTTATTATGATGCTCTTAGCTGTAAGTAAAAGAAATCATTCAAATTGCCAAGACAGTAAGAAATATTTATTATCTTACATAACAAGAGGCTCCTAGGTAGGGGGCCCCTTGGGTTGGTTAGGAATAGCTCAATGACATCACCAGAGACCCACGTTCTTCCTATCTTTTGCCTCTTTGTCCTCAGCATGTTGCCTTAGTTCCTCTTCATGGTCACAAGATGGCTGCTGCAGTTCTAGGTAACAAGTAGAAGTGACTCTTTCAGTGTGGATCTCTTCTTGTTATCAAGACAAACTTTCTGAGAAGCTTTCCCGCCAGTTGACTTCCCTGCAGATTATTTCTCCCTCTAAACCAAGCATTGGCAAAGAGAATGGAATTATCATGACCGGCCAAGATTACCCAGGATTTACTCCAAAATCAGGTATCAGAGAGATAGATGAATAGATGACGGAACAAAATCCGACTTCTGTGAGTAAGAAAGGGGGATGGCATGTAAGGTGCATGTGATTACTCGATCAGTGTCTCTCTCTTTCGTTGCTATTTCTTAGAGTTTGTTAAAAATGAATGAGAGGTGGGGCACCTGGATGCTTTAGCTGGTTAAGCGTCCGACTTCGGCTCAGGTCATGATCTCACGGTTTGTGAGTTCGAGCCCCGCGTTGGGCTCTGTGCTGACGGCTCGGAGTCTGGAGCCCTCTTTGGATTCTGTGTCTCCCTCTGTCTCTCTGCCCCTCCCCTGCTTGTGCTTTGTCTCTCCCTGTCTATCAAAAATAAATAAATGTAAAAAAAAATTTTTTTTAAATGAATGAGAAGTGTACAGGTAACTTGTATACCATAAACAATCATATGTGCTACATACTGGCTGGCAACCAGTGTGCTGAATGTCGTAAGCCCTCCACAGGTATATCCAGATTTTGATCTGAGTTGAATTTATTATACGAATACCCATCTGGGTATGTTAATAGGTGTCGGACAGAAATGCTGTATTGAGCTGATTGTACTGCTGTGGCATGGTACAGAAAATAGTTTCCCATGAATAGGAGGCAAGGGGATATCAAATATTCCCAAAATGTGTGCAGTGGAACACATGAAAACCTCTCCTCATGAGTAAATCAGAGTGAGCTCTCAGGACGTTGGAGACATAGTGCTAAAGAGAGACCATGTGGCTTATTTCATGCCTGTGGGTATAATACCAGACATTGGCTTTCAAAAGTGTCCCATGCCTTAGTAGCAATAAACACACAGAGTGCCCTGCTCTTGGCTTCTAAATGCTGTTCTCCAACAGAAGGAACCAATGACTGATTCTAGGGTTGTGTAGGTATGCAAGATGCGCCTGGAGCATCTTGGAGTTCCAGAAAGCAAGAAAGTCATCAACAGGCAAAAGGATGAGGGGATGTCATGGGGATGGAAGAGGACCTCTAATGTCCACCAACGTCCAATGGCTAAATCTAGCCAAATCTGAGCAACAGAATGAATAGGGTGGTATTGTATTGCAACCCTAAATCGAAAATAAGCAAAAAGAAGTCCTTGTTAATATAAATAAATGAATGAATGAAATAAGTCCATGGGGAGAAGGGACAAATCATCCCCACGGAAGATCTCCCATTTAATATAAGTAGATATTAAAGGAGCTCGATGTTCTTGAGGGTGCGCTGAACTTAGTGACAGGTAGCCAAAGAACAGAGTTTGGGAAGGGGAGAAATGGGGACTTAACAGTGGAGCCACGTGGCAAACACCACCTTACCCACATGATCAAGGTTAACTCCACCAAGGATGCTATTGATAGAACGCAGCCCTGATACGTTGTGATAGGAAGGGTGCCTCACCTTGGTGGTCTTCTCCCCAAACCCACAACTCCAGTCTAATCATGGGGAGCACGTCAAACAAACCCACATGGAGAGAGACACTACAAAACACCTTCGCAGTCTTCCTCAAACGGTCAAGATCATGAAAAGGTAGGGAATTGAGACTCTGTCACAGACAGAGGGGGGCGGGGCGGGAAACAGTGAGGTCCAAACACAGTCTGGACTTTGTCAGTTAATGACAATGTGGCAGTGTTAATTCCTAAGTTTTGGCAAATATTAGACTGACTCTGTACATTATCTTTGCAGCTTTTCTGTAAACCTCAAATTACCCCCAAATCAAAGTTTACATATATATATATATATTTTACATTTATTTATTTTTTGAGAGACATAGAGAGACAGAGCACAAGTTGGGGAGGGGCAGAGAGAGAAGGAGACACAGAATCTGAAGGAGGCTCCAGGCTCTGAACTATCAGCACAGAGCCCGACGCGGGGCTCGAACTCACAAACCGCAAGATCATGACCTGAGCCGAAATCAGACACTTAACCGACTGAGCCACCCAGGCGCTCCCGAAGTTTATATTTTTTAAAGTGTGGCTGATAAAATGAGGAGAGAGGGAGAAAGGAAAAGGAGGGAGGGAGGGACGGAGGGAGGGTGGGTCTCTAGGGATCATTTTAATCAAAGGTGCTGCTGCTGGTGGAAAATAAAAGGATCCCATTGTCACTCCACTCAAAAATATCTGTGCCACCGAGTGATACATTGCTCACTGTGCAGGGCTTAAGACGAGAAAAGATCTCACTAAAATGCAAATAGAAGTGACTGTTGAACTTGATTTTTCATCTTAGTTGGCAAGCCCTCTGGGATTAAGTACAGGGCAGGTGACTTTAGATATATGGAGGGGGGGCGCCTGGGTGGCGCAGTCGGTTAAGCGTCCGACTTCAGCCAGGTCACGATCTCGCGCTCCGTGAGTTCGAGCCCCGCGTCGGGCTCTGGGCTGATGGCTCGGAGCCTGGAGCCTGTTTCCGATTCTGTGTCTCCCTCTCTCTCTGCCCCTCCCCCGTTCAGGCTCTGTCTCTCTCTGTCCCAAAAATAAATAAACGTTGAAAAAAAAAATTTAGATATATGGAGGGAAGGGCCCGAATTTATTGGGCCTCCCAGGAGTCAGAGAGAGGAAGAGCCCCAGTTGGAAAGTCTATAAAGAGCCCGCACAAGAATTCTGGGGGCCAAAGGATGCCTACAGCAGTGACAGAAAAGGGGACAAGCACCCGGAAAATAAGGAAAAGCATGTGCACATTTCCCACCTGCACATTTCCCCAGGGGCTGGTTGGTTCGGCAGATCGGCATGGACAAGCCAAGCCAGGGGTGCTGGGAGAGCAGGAGGCTGAGAAATCTCCCGGTTGGACCGCATTCTGTTTACTTTACTCTGGAAAACGAGGAAACCCTTGTCCTCATTCTTTCAAACCCTAGAATCTAAATTAGACATAATGGTCTCAAAAAGACCAAATTTATGTAAAGCACTATTTTTTATTTCTTGCACGCTATATGGGATGCCTATAAAGCAGCACAGAATCAGGAAATCTAAGTTAGATTCATGATCGTTTCTAGGTGCATTTCACACGCTTTTTGTTGTATGTTCTCAGCAAGCCTTTGAGGGAGAATTACTATGTTTAACAACAAATAAATGGAGGCTTATAGGTACATGCAGGGATTTACCTAAGACTTTAGGTTAACGAAGGGGAGAGCCTGGGCTTGAATATTGGTCTATCTGACTCCAAGCACGGGCTCTTACCCACTTATCCACGTGAGCTCCTGGTTTACTTATGTGGCCTTGAGCAAGTCATTTGGGTTCCTGGACCCCAGCTGCCTTGTGTATTAACAAGCAGATTCGACCAGTGTTCTTAAACTTTGATGTTCATACGATTCAAGTGGGGATCTTATTAAAGTATAGGTTCTGATTCAGTAGGTTGGGGGCAGGCCTGAAATTCTGCATCTCTAACAAGCTTTTGGATGCTGTTTATACCACCGGTTTAAAAATTACATCTTCAGAAGTAAGGTCTTGGACTACATCAGTGCTTAGATGTGTGTGCGTACAAGTGACATCAGAGGCCTTTTTAAAAATATTCACGTTGGGGCGCCTGGGTGGCGCAGTCGGTTAAGCGTCCGACTTCAGCCAGGTCACGATCTTGCGGTCCGTGAGTTCGAGCCCCGCGTCAGGCTCTGGGCTGATGGCTCAGAGCCTGGAGCCTGTTTCCAATTCTGTGTCTCCCTCTCTCTGACCCTCCCCCGTTCATGCTCTGTCTCTCTCTGTCCCAAAAATAAATAAACGTTGAAAAAAAAATTAAAAAAATAAAAAATAAAAAATAAAATATTCACGTTGAGATGAGTAGGTCTTGGGATGAATTCCCAGGTGCATTTTCAACAAGAATCTCAAAGACAGTCTTGCAGACCATCCTGGGACTACATTTTTAAAACACGCTGGGCTGCGAATCTATGAGGTCCTTTCTTCACTTCAGAATTTCTGAAGCGGTGTTCAATGCCAAGATGACACAGCCATCAAGAGCATGTGTTAAGAGATGCAGTGAGTAAGAGGTCACACAGACCTCCTCGCAGCTGAGTTGCTTCTTCCTAGATCTTTTAGGGTAGAAGTCTGCAGACGCTAGACTAGAGAGGCAGGAGAGTGACTTCCGGGGGCCGTCTAGGAGTTATTGGTCAAAAAGTGATGATGGATCTCCATGTCTGGTGTAAGTTAATAATTGGCTTTTTAAAAAATGTTTATTTACTTTTGAGAGAGAGAGAGAGAGACAGAGTGTGAGCAAGGGAGGGACAGAGAGAGAGAGGGAGACACAGAATCGGAAGCAGGCTCCAGACTCCGAGCCGTCAGCACAGAGCCCGATGCGGGGCTCGAACTCATGAACCATGAGATCAGGACCTGAGCCAAAGTTGGATACTCGACCAACTAAGCCACCTGGGCGCCCCAATATACATCTTTTTTAAAAGATGTTTTTATTTATTTTTGAGAGACAGAGACAGAGACAGAGAGAGAACGAGTGGGGGAGGAGCAGAGAGCGAGGGAGACACAGAATCTGAAGCAGGCTCCAGGCTCCGAGCTGTCAGCACAGAGCCTGACTCGGGGCTCGAACTCACAGACCGTGAGATCATGACCTGGGCTGAAGTCGGATGCTTCACCGACTGAACCATCCAGGTGCCCCAATAATTCATTCACTCTTACTCTTTAATAGGAACCAGTTTTTCTTCCTTCAGGGTCTCACCGAGATGGGGGCATCCTTACCCTCATTAAATCTGAACTCGCGTGCAAGGAGAGGTGACAGGTGGAAGCAGACGAGGGAAGTGGGACACAGGGTCCTCGCCCACAATGGGAGGCGGGTGGCCTGGAACACTGAGAACCGCTTTCCAGTGATGCAAGACGGAGCGCGGGTCAGCCCCTGCCCCGTAACCAGCCGTGGAGCGGGTTCGGCAGCCTGTGATTTTTAAAAATTAAATTTCTTTTCTTTCCTACTCAGAAGCTATTGTTTAGAGTTTAAAGGCTGGCTATTCCCACTCTGCGATCTGAGAGAAATTTGACGATTCAGGGGTCTTCCTGAGCGTTTGGAGACAAACCAACAGAGTTCTCGGAAAGTTCTCTAACCTGGTGTAAAGGTAGGAACCTAAGAGGACAAACCCTTTCCTCTATTTACAACTGGAAATCTCAGAGCACTTAGCCTCACTTCCCCCTCCCCCAACATCTGTCATTAGGGGCTGGGAAGACAATAACAAATGTTATCATTTATTGATTTCTGCAACGTGCCAGCCACTCTAGAATGCATGCGGAAAGTGCTGGTATCCAGCAGAATCAGCAAGGAGCCAAACGAGACCGATAAAGATCAGCTGTGTGCTTCCGAATTAACAACAGCAATCTTACGGACTGAGTGGTTCCTCTTCTCGACTGTTGGAGCCTTAACCCCAATGTGACGACATGTGGAGGTTTGTCTTTGTGGAAGAAATTAAGGTTAAAGAAGGTCATAAGGGTGGGGCCCTCATCTAATAGGATTAGTGTCCTTATAAGAGACACAGCTCTCTTTCTGCATATGCACAAAGAGGTCAGGTGAGCACAGTGAGAAACAGGTCCTCTGCAGCCCAAGAGGAGAGCCTTACCAGAAACTGATTGTGCTGGCACCCTGACCTTGGATTTCCAGCCTCCAGGACTATGAGAAAATAGATTTATATTCTTTAAGCCACCCAGTCTCTGGTATTTTGCTGTGATAGCCCCACCAGAATAAGACCAGGAACAATACCTGTGAGAGTCTTTGGACTTCCCAAAGTCTACCTTCAACTAAATTATATTCCTTCCTTACAGCCTGAAAAAGGTACTGTTATTCTTCTAGTAGACAAGAAGAAACTGAGGCCCGGAGAAATCAAACGACCTGCCCATGATCACGATAAATAGGAGGCAGAACTGGGACAGGAACCCAGGCCCTCTGGCTCCCAGGGTCTAGTCTTCTGAGTTCTTCCCGCATGCAGTGGAAGAGCTGGAAGAAGCGGTGAAAACATGCGGGGAGCTTGCTCGAGTGCCAGACCTTAGCTTGGTCCGCGAGTGGCTCTCACTTTTTAGAACAGTAAAATCAACTGTGCCGTTCATTCATTCAACCGACGTTTATTATGGCCCTTCTCTGTGCAAGGCACTGTATGAAAACTTAAAGATATAAAAAACTATGGCCACTGCCTTGAGGTTAGAGCCTAAACCAAACGCTTACGTCCAAGGCAGGATGTGGTCATGTGAAATAAGCAACCCATACTTAGAGCTGCAGGAGTGCCCGGCGAGGACACATCATGGCCGGCTAGGCTGAGGGGGACGGGAAATTGTGAAGGGTGGAAATTATTTCGGTGGCAGAAAAGGCTGGTGGAGGATGTCCAAAACGAGGCACAGTAAGCCCTCTCATCCCTGCATGCCCTTTGGCAATGTGATTTTTTTCAGTCCTCTTGTTATAGACTAAATTGTGCGCCTCCAAAGTTTGTATGTTGAAACCCCAGGCCCCAGTGTGACCGTATTTGGAGGCGGGGCTTTAAAGGAGGTAATTGAGGTTAAATGAGGACAATAAGGGTGGGGCTCTAATCCAATGGAAGTGGTCTTTATAAGAAGAGGAAGAGACACAGAAGATCCTCTCTCTATCTCTTTCTCGAAGACCATGTAAGCACACAGCAAGAAGGCAGCACACTACAAGACAAGATATCTCACCAGAAACCAACCTTGATGGTACCTTGGTCTGGGATTTCTAGCCCCCAGAACTTTGAGAGAATCTATTATCTAAGCCACTAAGTCTATGCTATCTTGTTAATGGCAGTCCAAGGTGATTACTACACCTCTCATCAAGAGGTCGTCTACTGCTCCTTCAATCTGAGATCGCTCTGTGACCTGTTGTGAACGCAGAAGAAGTGACATTGTGCTAAATCCAAGGCTAGCCCTTAAGAGATATTGCAATTTCTGTTTTCACCCTCTTGTTGGACTCTTGAGCTACTGCTGGAAAATCCATGTTGAGGGAACCCCCTCAGTCTGAAATATGACAAGGGGGAAAGGCCCATGAAGATGAAAACACTAGAGGAGAGAGATGGCAGAGGGTTCCAGCCATCCCTGCTGAACATCCACACATGTGAGTGAGGTCTGACAACACTGGTGAGTCAGAGATGAACCATTCAGCGGAAGCCTGACCAGCTAACCCACAGAATCATGAACAAATGGTTGCTTTAAGCCATTACGATTGAGATGGTTTGTAGTGCAAGACCATTTAACTTATCCAGATGGAACAAGAGAAAGGTATTTGGAGCAGAGAGAATGGTTTGAACAATGGTGTCATGGTAAAAAACTACAATATGAATTTGGGCAAGGAATTCAGGTCTCATTAGTAAAGCCCTTAGGACGATCTTAGAGAAAAATGAGAAAATAAGGCTAGCGAGGTACATTGGAGTTGAATTGTGGAGAGCTTTCATTGTAATAATTTTTTATTGGGCACTTACCTAGCTTACTCAGCTGAACCCCTTTCATGGATTAGCTACTCAACTCTCACATAAATCTATGTTAAGGTTATACAATTACAATCCTCCACTTTATGGATAAGGAAACTTAGGCTCAGAGGTTAAGTTACGAAAGAAAGAAAGAAAGAAAGAAAGAAAGAAAGAAAGAAAGAAAGAAAGAAAGAAAGAAAGAAAGAAATCACATAGTGGTGAGAAGAGAATTTGAACACAGGTGGTCTAATTCCAGAAGCTGTGACCATAACCTCCAAAGAAGATTGCCTAAGGCAAGGAATTTGGACCTTAGTGATAAACATGGAAGTATTTTAAGCTGGGGTAGCATGATTGAAGCTGGCAACGGTGGGTAGAATCTGGGAGCTGAGAGAATGGCTAGGGTGCCATTGGAGTAGTACAGTCATAAAGTGAGAAGGGTCTGAATTAGGAAAAGAGGGGGGAAATGGGAGAATAAGAGGGATTTGGGGCGAAAAAACTATAAATAGCACCCAGGGAATGGCTGGATATGGATGCATAAAGGGAAGGGGAGGAGTCAGAACTTAGTCCCATCTTTCTGGCTTCGTTCCAAGGGCGGTCATTCCTCAGAAACACTTGGGGAGTGCAAGGGGAGGAGGTGCTTTGGGGTGGCACAGGATAAGTCAGCATTAGACTTGTTAGGTGGAGGCGACAAGGGAATATCAAGTGGAAGGGTCTGCCGGGCATTTGGAGATGTGTGAGTAGGAGCCAGGGACAGAGGTCAAGGTCATGTGTAGACAACAGGTTTGGAATTCGTTCAGAACTGAGGCGCCACACATCTAGGACATGTCAGTTAGGGGTCCTGGGTTGTAAGCAAAAGAAACCAAATCTGGCTAGATGTGGGAAAACCTAGAAGAAATGAAGTCTACTGTGCACCTCTCCTCAGAAAGGGCAGGAGCCATGGAGGTTCCGGGTGCCCAGGTGGGAAGAATTCACGAACAGTCTGGTCAAGCTGAGATGAATCAGCTCCAACTACTTGCCCGACTCCTCAGGATTCAAAGTCCTGGGAGGGGATCCTGTTGGCTTGGTCATATACCCACCCCTTGGCTAAAGGAAGTAAGGACACCTTGTCTTCCATTCCCAACAATGTGGCACATAACGCAGGAGTGGTGATCTTCCAAAGGAAACCAGACCCGGCTATCAAAAGACAGGGGGGAGGAGATGCTGAGTGGCCACACCAGTCAATGTTCGGTCCATGGAGAGAGTGTGCAGAGGAGAGAGAGCTGTTAGCAGCTGGCACCGCAACACGAAAGGGAGGAGGCGGGGGATCTGATGAGGAAAAGATAAAGGCTGGCCAAGAAAATGGAAGAGAGAGGTTAGGCTAAGGCATTTTGAAAAGGGGCAAAACACCAGAGTTAAATGCTGCCAAGTGATCAAGGGTGATAAAGGACAGTGAAAAACGGATGGAGCTGCCACCATTGGAACTTACTGGTAACCTTCTCAAGAAGGGCGGGGGGTGGTGGTGAGAGAGAGGCAGAGGACGCAGTGATGCAGGAAAGAAGGGAGGTCAGAGGGGCGGGGGCAGGAAGAAGACATACGTTGGTGATTGGAGGGGTCAGTATCGCAGTGATCCTCAGCACCGAGAGCTTTCCATTCTATTTGGCCAAACATGAGTACAAAATAATTCTCAGCCCAGCACTTAGTAATGTCTTTTCTCTGAGGCTCTTGTGGAAAGTAGTGATGACAATGGGAAGGTGTGAATTGATGCTCTGGTTTAATCTGTTTCAGAAGTTACAGAAAAAGAAAATTGGATTTATTTAAAAGCCAACCAGAAAGGGAAATAAAAAGACAAATGCCTTTTGTAAGCTTAAAAAAAAAAAAAAAAAAATCACACCCAATGCGACAATCCCAGAAAACTAATCGTAAAAGTGAACTGTTACAACCAGTCTCCTTTCCCCTGGTTAAAACAATCTTATGTAACAACATTTGCATCCATGATGTTGTGTAACAAGTGGCTTAATGTGTTTTTAAACAGGGGTTAGATAGGAGAGGAGCAACTATTACTATCTTACTATTGTGACATGGGTCACTCTTCCAGACAAAACACCACCACCCATTGGAAGGTAGGGATGGTTTTTACTTAAAGACAAGGTCATACTGTTTGGGGGGGGGGGGGACAGGGGGGGGGGGGGCCGGGGGATTTTCGTCTTCTTCCAAAGCACTCAACACTGGATCTCTTCCAAGAGAGGAAACGAGACTAAATAGATCATTTGTTTTATTCTGTTTGGGCATTTCGTGCGTTTCTCTCAACTGCAGCTTATGGACACAAAGCCAAACTCAGAGACTGGCTGCAGCTGGCTAAATTCCAGGTCACTTTTGAAATTTTTTTTTAAGGAATAAACAATTTGAAACTCTATCCGAGGATTAGGGCAAGCCACACAACTGAAGGACAAAATGAAATTCTGCTGTGAGTGTGAATCACAAAGGAAGAGGGAGGTAGGAGCGTTAAACAATTTGGGTTTCTCAAATAAGACCGATGAAGAGACGGGAGGAAAATGCATGCTGAAAGCACACATCTGTGAGAGATACATTTCAAAGAGGATCCCATGTGAGAAGAACGGTCGTTCATGGGCACCAACTGCCCGAGGAAGGAACACGGCTTCTTTGGGGCAGCTCCCGAGTGACGGATGTCAAATTGCCTCGTCACTAGAATGTCATGGAGAGCTTAGGAGGTTGCTTCTGTATCCTCTTGCTGGCACGAGGAGGGCCAGCCAACACCAGCCATGCACATTCTGTAACAAGCATAGTTGGTATTCCCCACATATCCTACTGGAAGAATGGGTCTTTGTCTTGAATCGCTTCCCTTTGGGAGACACTCATTGGCAGTCCCATCCAATGTCCAAGGGAAAGAGAAAGGCACATTCGTGGTTGGGCTTAGTTTAGGAGATTCGTTAACACCGCATCCTGTCTGATTTCAGAACTGACAAGTCATGTACACTATTGCTCAAAATGTTCCTTTGACAGTACTGGGTAGAACAGGGAAGTGAGTGGCAGTCATTAAAATGTAAACAAAAGAGGTAAGTCCCCAAGATTTCGGTCTTTTACAGCTGGAGAATGCGGACCCTAATGATTAAAAATAAATCATTTCCCCTCCCTCAAAAATGTTGGCTCCGTTAAAACCAGAGGCCGAAACCCTTCAAAAGAGTCTCTGTGCATTCTTTCAAAAACTGAAGAGTAACTTTACTAAAAATTTTCAGTGGCAAAAATTGAACCGAAGTGTTTCAGATCTAAGTCAACCTATCAGTGTGAACCTTCAGATTGTGATACTCTACGATAGATTTGCAAAAGGTTCCTATTGGGGAAAACGGGATAAAGTATACAAGGGACCTCTCTGTATTATTTCTAACAGCTGCACGAGGACCTACAATTATCTCCATAAGAATTTTCAGTTAAAAAAGTGATTGAGACAGAAATGGATGTAGGGAATCAAGCAGGCTTTCAGAAGCTGGCTCTACCCACGCTTCTTGGTTCTAACTTATTTCTCCATTCGCTAGGCTCCTGAATGACTCCCTTCCATCTGGAAGAGGCTGGTCCCCAGTTTCTCAAATACACCAAGCTCATTCCCACCTCTGGGTTTTTCTTCTCTAGCTTCCTGGCTTCATGTCATTCTTCCCAGGTCCGGCTGGCCCTCCCAGGCTAGAGTAAGCCCTAACACTGTTCCCCGGGCAGTACTTGCCATGTCTGTAGTCACTTGGCCCTGTTCACCCACCAGTCAACAAACATTTATTGAGCAACTACTATATGGGTAGTGTTGGCTCGAGGCACTAGGGACGGGGTGAGTTGAAAACCATGTGAACTGGTTTCTCTTGCCTGCTTTCTGGAAGCATATTTTCTAACGAGGAAGAGTAGAAGACAAGTAGCCAAGAAAAAAAAAAATGTTAAAAAAAAAAAACCCAAATGATGAGTTCTATGAAGAAAGTTAATAAATTGGAGAAGAGAGGGAGTGACTTTAAGTCAAGCGGTCAGAGAAGGTTTCCTCGAGAAAGAAGGTGACACTTGAGTGGTGCCCTGAAGTATAAGGAAGCAGTGATGAGAAGATCATGGGGGCTAGGGGGAGCATTTTAGGCAGAGAGGACAAGGAAAAAGCATTTATATCCTGCCCTGTAATTAAATATGAATATTAGGCATGACTGTAAAATAATGAAACAGGTTTTCTTTCGGTGGCTGTGCTTCCTTTTTATTTTAAGAGCCAAACCTTCCCTAGCATATTTCTCTGTAAGAGAGGCTGTGAATACCCTTAGGCTGGCCCAGATTTCACACTTTTGAAAGTGACTCCTTCACCCCGACAGGCACACACCGTCTAGCATGGCCGCCCACACACCGAGTGTAGATCATCCAAGTTGCTCTCATCAGTAGACGCAACCTCATTTCACGGCCGTGTCTTAGATTCGCCACATTTCCTTCTCACAGTTGGGGCCGTGGGCCTGCTGGCACGGGTTCTGCACTGAGGGCAACAGGAGGACTTATGTCATTAAAGTTGTGTCCCCACAAACCCAAGTTGGCGCAAAGGAGGACTGCAAGCCAGGTAACGCAGCTGGGAGCCTGAGGGTGCTACGACTCCGGGCCTCTGGGGTCTGCGCCTCTGTCGCGCACAAGGTCCCAGCAGTTTTAGTTAGCGATTGGGGAAGGGCCGGATTCCCAGGACTCTGCGGGTACCTCGCGCTGTCACCGCAGCCACGACTCCAGATTTCCGGATTCCCTTGTCTGCCATCTGCCTCCGGCGACCGGCCCACCTAGGAGAAGTCGGCTGTGGGGCACCCTGCGAAGCGCCTCGCGGGGTCATCTGCCCCTCCCCGGCCGAGACCTGGCATCGTTACCCCCATCACCCCGCCCGGTGGGCACTGTCCCGGGGCACCCCCCCCCCCGCCCCGTCTCCTCCCGGGGGTGGGTGGGAGGGGTGCAGCCAACACGACTTGCCAGCATCCCCGGGACGCGCCGCGAGCCCTAGGGTCCCTCCCTCTCCGCGCGCGCGC